>NW_025408686.1:600000-901249 GCF_020360975.1 Hirsutella rhossiliensis | reverse complement strand
GGGCTTGTCGCCGAGGAGAAGCGCCAGAGACGACCACGAAGCGTTTCAACAGGCTTATAGGGAACAGAGGAGATTTGAACGGTAAGGGAACCGGGCGCCGACGGCTTCATGGCGGGGTTGTCGAACATGCTGATGAGGGACGAGGTATATTTGCTGAATATATGTATATATAATTGCGGTCTTCGGTGCTGAACATGAGCTTGGGCTATAAACGCATTAGCAGGTCAGCTGACATAGATCGGTGTGCATACCTACCGTCACGCCAGCCGCCTGCTGAGTTTTTGCCGGCCCAACGCCCTCCATTGTAGCTGGCCGAGGGCAATCAGAGCGCCACCAGATACGGATCGTGTAACGACTCGGTAGGAGTCCATCTTCAGTTGGAGCTTGCCTAAGTTGATTGCAGGGGGATTGTATCGACGTATCGGCGGTCCGACCCTTTTCTCGCGTTGAGAGATAATGCGGCTGCGGTCGACATGTGCAGCCACGGGGATATGATCGCCGAGGCAGTAGTAGTGGCATGGAAGAATGACACTGCGATGGCCACCAAGATGCAGGTAGAGATCGCAACTACGGGTGTCAAGGTTAGGTTGCGCCACTTGGCCGTGTGCATCGACTCACCGCCAATACAATGGTGAAGGTTCGAGGCCAAGAAGCCCACGTATTGATCCCTCCTTTACCATCCACAAGTGTCGATTGCCAAAGAAGTAGCGCTCAAATTTCCGTACTCGATAGGCATCGTCGGTCGGCGAGAGATGCATCATGGCCGGGGGGGCAGGACTGCATTGGCTGAATGTGCACGACAAGATCTCAAGATGCAGTCTCGTCCACAGTAGAGGCTCGATGAGAATGCGCTTCCTCGGTTGGCGAGCCGACTCGTAGATGGAAAGGGCCTCTGCATTGACGCGTTGATTCGAGCTCGGCGGCTGTTCCATCTTGACGGAACTTGTGTCGAGCGAGCCATGGGGAACGGATGGCAAAGGAGAGAGAGGAGGGCGCCAATATAGCCGCTCCCGTCACTTGGTCCGATGGCGGATCAACTGGCGGGCCGAAAGAGGGAAATGCAACACATTAACGTACCCCTGCGTCATGCAACGCACTAGGTCATGCGACAATTTTCAACACCTGACGCGTCTTCTTCAAATTGACGCGATATGGACCACAACACTCGTATTGCAGAGGCAATTATAAATGCAATCCCAAGATCGCCCTAAATATGCAGAGACCGCGAGGAGATACAATATCGACAAATCCACGCTGTGGCGCCGCTTCAAAGGCAAAACAGCCTCAAATCACGACGCGAACTCTTACTCGCGACAGAAACTCACCAGCGCGCAGGAGGAGATTCTTATTGGGCACGTCAATAAGCTGACCGACCGTGGTATCCCGCCTACCCTCAGATGTTGAAGAATATCGCCGAGGAAATCGCAGGGACAGAGCTTGGTGTCAACTGGGTGAGCCGCTTCAAGCGACACCATGACCGTCTTTCGAGCTTGTATTTGCGCACCATAGATCATCAGCGGAAGGCTGCTGATAATTCAGGCATTTCAAAACTTCTTCAATCTAGTAAGACTGCTTTTTATCGTCATTTCAAGGGTATACTGCCGACAATACTCGGTCAAATGCCGTAAAGTCGCCATTTCTGACCGAATCCAACTAGCTCCGCGAAAAGATCGAAAAGTACAACATCAGTCCTCAAATGTTTATAATTTTGACGAGAGGGATTCCAAATTGGTCTCTCTCGCTCCACCAAGCGAGTTGTCCCCGAAGCCCTCAGGCGCGGAAAACTGGTCAGGGCAAGCCAAGACGGGAACCGGGAGATCATCACGCTGATCGCTGCCATATGTGCAGATTATTCGTACCTGCCACCGGCCCTCATTTACAAGGGAGTCAAAAGACTTCCAAGATACTTGGCTTGAGGATTTTGACCATTCCAGCAAGTAGCCTTCTTCGCCAGTACGGAAAACGGCTGGAGCTGTGATGCACTGGGTTACACTGGCTTCAGCGCATATTTGACTGCCATACGAAGCAAAAGGCTGGTCGTGCCTACCGTCTCTTAATTTTAGACGGTCACAATAGTCACATTAACCTGAAATTCATTGACTATGCCGATCGAAATCGAATTCTCATTGCTGTGTTGCCATCGCACTCAACTCATCGGCTTCAACCACTCGATGTTGGCCTGTTTTCCGCACTCTCCACCTATTATGCTCAAGGTTCCGACCAGCTGATGTCCATTGGATGGGGTTAATTCCTATACCAAACGGAATTTTTGGCCACTCTTTCGTGATGCGTGGAACCAGGCATTTACGGCCAAAAATATCGAGGCTGGTTGGCGGGCCACAGTAATGAGGGGCCTCAAAGTCAGCCAATCCGTGACAGCTCCACAGTCACGGGGGCGGTTGACCTAGAAAAGCTCGTTGACCTGGAAAAAGAAAGTACATAAGAACCCCGCCATTTTGCTAGAACAAAAGTACCTCTCTTCCCGCGATAAGTGCAACACATGTT
This sequence comes from Hirsutella rhossiliensis, assembly GCF_020360975.1. Taxonomy (NCBI): domain Eukaryota; kingdom Fungi; phylum Ascomycota; class Sordariomycetes; order Hypocreales; family Ophiocordycipitaceae; genus Hirsutella; species Hirsutella rhossiliensis. The sequence continues at coordinate 898,744 of NW_025408686.1, read as the reverse complement.
CGCTTTATTGCAAGCTAGTCATAGCAATGCAAATGCATCACCATACTGCCTTTGAGGTGTTTTTGGTGTTTTGGCATCGAATTAAGCTCTATTCGATTTCTTCTTCCCCAGCCTCGAGCGCGTCTTATGATTCCTCTTCATCGCATCTCGATGCCGTCAGCTTCAAGGAAAGTCTGACGGCAAATTGCACGCTGCCTCCATCACCACTAATTCGACTGCTTCCTTTACAATCTCGCGATCATAGTACTCCGGCCACATGATCGCCTTGCTACCCTACGCGCGGTTGTGTAGCTCGCGGAGAATCCTGTAGCTTGCGCACGTCCACTCATTGCAATTGAGGTGTGCGCGCTTGTCGCCCTGGCCCAGAGACCTCTGATGCAGTGTGGCTAACAAACCGACCGTCTGTCAGACGGTCTGAAGGTGGTCTGAGTTGCAGACCGACCGCCCGAAAACCTCAGACGGTCTGGGTCTGATCAGACGGTCTGACCACCCTTAATGTGGGCCCATTACTATGGAGCGGAGAACTTTTGTTCTGCCGACTCAAGCTGTCGCGTTCTCGTTTTCGTGACATTGCCACGCGCTCTTTGGCTTTCAACGGTTATGGCTTGCTTGTAGGGCGGCAGTCCAGCGCTGTCTATCCCATCAGCCTCATACCTCACCGGAGAGAATCCAGATGCCACTCCAGCCACCTCGGAAGCAACAGTCGATGAGCTGGATTCGTCGAGGTGTGACTTCGCAATCGACTGGGATAATATCTGGCACCATGGTAAAAGGCTCGTTGGCGCAAAGCGGCGATTTCGTCATAGGAGGGTGGTCGGCACCAAGATCAAAGAATCATGGATCTACAGATATGGTGCGAATCTTGAGCATGCCGGCGTTCGTTATTGGCTCTGCAGGATCTGTCATTTGAGAAGAAGCTATGCGACAGCTCTGTACGTCTCATCTGGGACATCTCATGCAGCGCGGCATTTGCTTCGTCATCATCGAATTACGGAATTAGGCGAGAGAGGATGATTTCGGCTTGAAATCCGTTCGCTTTGGCTGCAGCATCCGCTTTCTCGAGGTCGTATTCTGTACCTGGTCCGTTAGGTCCGGGTCTACATCTTGCACGCTGCTTTGACGAAGCGACATGGACACGTTTTGTAGATTGGGTCATAGCCGAAGACGTGACCTTCCGTCAAGCGTCGAGCGAGAGGCTCAGATGGCTGTTGGCGAATGGTGGGGAACAAGTCAGCAAGCTACTGCCAGAGCATCACAGCACAATTCGTTCATGGATTCGCGATTCGTACGAAGGGCGTCGACAGGCTATATGCAATCTTATACGAGGATCGAAGAGCTCCGTTCACTTGAGCTTTGATCTATGGACAGCTTCAAATGGATTTCATTACGTCGGGGTCGTTGGTCATTTCGTCGACGGACACGGGAAGAAGCGCGATGTTCTTCTGGGACTGCCGCGCCTGATAGGGCCGCATTCCGGTGAGAACATTGGTCCACACATCAAGAAGGTGATAGACCGATACGAGTTAGGATCAAAGCTTGGGTATTTCATGCTTGACAATGCGGAGCAACGATACATGCCTTCAAACTCTGGCGCAATGGTACCCGATGGACGTGCAGCGACGGCGACTGCGTTGCGTTGGCCACATCATCAACCTGGTCGTCCGGGCTGTCATATTTGGCTCCAATGCTGGAAGTTTGAGTCACAACTTCGAGCTGCGACCGACGAGTTCAAATTTGATGTCTGGGCCAAGGTCGGAGCAGTGGAAAACTTCACAACCTCGCCACGTACATCCGTCGAACGGACCAGCGGCGACAAGCACTTCGACAGTTGCAATCGGAGCTTGCCGGGACGATCCCATCTTTACGCTGGAGATCCTGGTTGATGGTAAAACGAGATGGAGCTCCATTTACATGATGATTAGAAGAGGTAGGCTTCCGTGGTGTCTGAAGCTGCAACCATCTGAACATCGTTGACCGTCAGCAGCGCTCGAGCTTCGGAGTGCTATTGAGCTCTATCAGTCGCGTTGGCAGAAGCTCAGGAATGATGTGGATCGACGTGACATCACCAAGGACTTCCTGAACGCTACCGACTGGGTCGAGCTGCAACGGTTTTTTGACTTTCTGAAGCCCTTTCACATCTTGACCCAGACGATGGAAGGCAACGCCAGTAAGGACGGAGCAGAGGGCGGCCATGGAGCCGTGTGGGAGACGCTGAAGACGATGGACTATCTCTTCATCAAGTTCAAGCAAGCCGCGGAGTTGACCCGACACGAGGATGCCTCACTTCAAATCAGGAATCGACTGTGGTTGGGCGGAACTGGAGGACTACTACCTCAAGACAGATCGGTCCCCTGTGTCGTGCGGCGCTTGCGCTTCCCCTTCCTACGGGTACGATTACTTTGAGCGGCACTGGTCGGAGGGAATGGACAAACCGGAATGGTACAGCGAAATGAAAAGGGCGGTTAGTGACCTTTTCGAGGAATATCGGCAGCAGGCAGAGGTCGAGATACAGGCGCAGACAGGGCTTTTGGACGACGAATCCGACAGGGAGGCCGCCAGTGCCGACAATGACTACAGCTCTTTCGGCAAGAGATCAGTCACTTCTCTCAATGTGCGGCGGAGAAGAGCCAGAACCGTGACCGAGCTCGATCTATTCCAAACTCGGCCAATTTATGTACAGGATCTCGACGTCGCCGACCCGCTCGAATGGTGGCATCAACATCAACTTGAATACCCAGTGCTGTATCGAATGGCGCTCGACCTGTTCTCGATTCCCGGCATGAGCGCTGAATGCGAGAGAGTCTTCAGCCAGACCAAGAGACTGATCACAGACGAGCGCAACAATCTGTCAGAGGACACTGTGGAGGCAGATCAGCTTCAAAAGCAATGGTTATCCAGAGGCCTCGTAGAGTAGAACGAAGTAGCAACATATCTGACGCGTAACTTGGCAGAGAATACTTTGCAAAATGCACACAAAATGCACAACAAAGTATGACTTCTTGTAGCAAATTAAGTAATCAGACCACCTTCAGACCACCTTCAGACCCAGACCGACCGGTGCTCAAAACCCAGACCGACCGACCAAGACTCAGGATTGACCTAGACCGACCGACCGGAGGCCGGTCTGAGTCGGTCGGTTTGTTAGCCACACTGTCGCTGTCTTCGCTACAGCTTGAAAAAGCCGTCGCTGCTCGGGTTAGTCCCAATCAATTTTGCTTCTGAGAGAACTTACAAATGCGTTCTCCGTCCCTCGCGATCAAAACGGCCGTGTTTGTAGAGGGCATTCCGACGAAAATCTTCATGTTCTCGGCCACAGGATATGGTGGGTCTCCTCCGAGTGTGTCTGGGGATCCGAGCTGTCCCTGGAATCGTGCAATCACCTGGAGATCCTGTCGTGATAGTGTTGATGAGCACTCTTTCGCAAATACGTGTGCTCCCTCAAAACTCCCCTCAATCTCCTTGAAAAGTCCCCGCATGATTCCAAAGATAATTGTTTGGAAAGCGACGGTAGGGATCTCCACACCTTCGCCGGGTAAACGACTGGATGTCAGACGGAGGCCCTCGGATTGAGGCATGGCCTCTTCGATTGTGCCATCACTCGCATTGTTCGACTCGCCCTCAGTGTTACCTGAGTTCCCCTATAGCGTCCACGTCAGTCAAAGGTTCGCTGCCGTCATGACAGGTCACGATGGCGTTCTTACTATCGTCCTGGCGCTCAGGCTTTGGAGCAGCTGTCGTGGCTTCGGAGTGTAGCTTGGGTGGTTGCTGGAGGGCGAAGAGCCTCTCGCACATGCGTAGGAGTCGAAAAGAGGATGCTGAGCTTGCGTGTTGAAGGCTGTGTAGCGGATGAAGTGTTCATTGAAGGTTGAAGAAATCTGTGAGTAAATACAGAGAAATGCCACCTTAATATATCACTTCCAAGCTAGTGTCAGAGGCTCCTCAGAGAGCCTTTCAGGGTTCAGGGTTTCTGATGACCCACTTCAACATTGCGACATTGCCTCGACTAGATTTGCTATCACACGCTCGCATGTGCCCGCGGCTATGTAAGTGCCGCAAGATACTCACGACCCAGGAGTCGAGTGTTGATTCAAGGTATGAATGGAAGACGGAGTTGGTAGCAGAGCTGGGAAACAATATGGAAGCCGGAAAGGTGATCATACAAACCAGCAGTTTATGGTGGCGTCTGAGCATCGCGATGTCTCGTTTTCCCACTTTGGGGGTGTCCTGAAGGCTCTCTGGAGCCGCTCCTTTGGAGCTCCTGCTGATTTTCATAACCATTGTATTCAGCCAACATTTCAAAGCGTTGCTCTCGTTAGCCCCAAAATCAGGTTTCGTAAAGGTCGCCGTCTTCCCGAAGTTGATGCCGACGTGGGCGGCCCTCCTTGTCAAGAGGCTCCTCTGCTCAGTCTGCTGCAAGCTTCGCCACCCCAATACTCCCCAGGCATATGCATGGACGTTGCCGTACTAGGGGACTAAAATTGTCCTCATCCCCTCCTTCCAGGAGGGGGGGGAACGCGACCAGGAAAAGGCCAAGCGACCGGGAAAACACGGTACTTATACCACGAGCTATTTTCTTAGGGGACCAAGTACCCGATTTTCTTTAAATGCACATTCCCTAACAGCCCCTTAACAAATGATGTATCGTGATTGAGGCAGAAAAGTCAATTGAAGCATCGCATCATGGGTCTATCTATTGGTGTTTTCTAGCTTAATGACTTAAAATTCGCCTGCCGGGTTATCAGCTTCCTGTTCCGTCGTGATCTCAAACCCGTCAGCCTCGAGTCATTAGCTGCCGGCTTGAGTCTCTATCCATTGTCTCCAGGACCACAAATTCAACTGCATCTGGCTCGTGATCATAATACTCCGCCACGTTTGCGTGCTGCTGCTAAAGACTTGCCTTCTAAGGCCACAAGTGTGGCCATTAGATATAAGATCGCGATGAATGCGATAGCGTTGACAGACCCAGTTGATGGTGTTAAGGTACGCCTTTTATCCGCCTTAAGCCACCTACCCTGACATCGATGCTGGCTTGGTGTTGTTTTGTGATGCTATGCCTCACAATGCTCCTGACATCGCGAAGCCAGCGGCGAAGATATGCCGCCTCGTCTCGAACCCCTTTTTTCCTGATTCGTCGAGCCTCATCTTCTTGAGCAGCCCGCCTGTGGTGTTCATCTCTGGCTGCTCGAATTCGTGCGTCGCTAAGTGTCAACGGTCCAAATTTAGCGACGATGGACGTCTTTTCGTGTAGCTTTGAACGGGCAAGTTGCTTTTCCTTGATTCGTCTCATCTCAGCCGTGGCTGTGATGCCGTTGAGGACAAGTGTATGCGATGCCTTCCGCACTTTCTCGTACACATGCTGCACTGACGGCGTTAGTGGCACCCGGGATAGTGAGAAACCTGGATCCGTAGGTTGACGTATTGGTGATAGTTTTGAATGACAGCCAGGTTGAGCTTGGGGTCTGTGCAGTCTTCCAGTCAAATCGTCCTCTTGCAGGCGGTATTTTGGTGGTCTTTGGGCGTTGCAAATACAATATCGTCTCTAGCCTCGCCGTCAGCCTCGCTACTTTGGCTGCTCCATCACTTATATAGCCTGGAAGATCCTGTTCCCGTACAACCTGTGTGAGAGAAGATAACGCATCTTGAAGCTCATCAAGAACAATGCTCGGGTTATGGGGAAAGAGGCCACATTTCTGCCAGGCAGAGAGGATTGTAGACTTCTTGAACGTTCGATTCCGCACCTCTTGAAGATGGAATAAGAAATCAGTCTTCTTAAAGTCAGTGGCTCCATCGGCAACCTCCCGATATAAGACTTGCTGGTGCCAGTACTTATATGAGCGGAATACACCTACATCGAGAGGCTGAAGTAGATGTGTAGGTGCGGCGGCAGGAAAAGCTCGATCAAATGTTGCTTGCAAAAGTGGACGATGTCGCTAGTAAAATGGCTCTCGCATCCGTCCATAAGTAGAACTCTAATTTCCTTCAGATTCCGGGGTCGTGTATGCCGCTCAAAGTGCTCAATCCACTCAATCGCTATAATATCATTCATGTACCCCTTGGCTTGTTGTGAGGGTTGTCTCGCCGTCAAGTGCGTTTTGGGTCCATTGAAGAGGATATGAACGCCTGGGAGGATTAAAAATGAAGGAATGAAGTTCCCTGATGCGGAAATAGCCTCAATGGCCGTAATAGAGACTGTATCGTGAGAATCTGTAAGGATTGGGGTCTCAATCTCGTTGAAAGTCCACACAAAAGTCCCCTATTAAGGTATCCAATCATAAAGCCGGTCTCATCAAAATTCCAGACGTTGCGAGGCTCGATAGTCGATACGGCGCCTTATAAGAAACTCTCGCCAGTCACGGAAGAAGGCTTCCACACGAACCCGGTCTTGCATTGCCTTACGCTTAGCATCTCGCGATGCTGCCTTTTTAGCGTGAAAGAGCTTTTTGTTCCTCTTGATAAAGTTCTTTACCCAGGTTGTTGATATAGTCGGCTTTTCCCCTTTAGCTTGAAGAATGGCGTTGGCGTGCTGTCGTAGGGTGCGACTTGTGATATGATGCCCTTGTGTGATGCGGCGATGAGACCAGCAGAGAATCTCTCGCTCCTCTGACGGCGAGAAGAGCTTATTCAAGCCCCCATTCTGCTGCACTGGCTGATGCCCTTGGACACGAGACCATAGTCGTTTGTACGGCACGTCTAGCGCCTGTGCCGCCGCTCTGATTGTCCGGTAAAATCCCTCTTTTATAGCTCCGCACCAGCGACAGTGCGCTCCTCGAGGTTCTGAGGTATGTTGCGTTGAAATATAGGCAGGTTGGTTTTAGAATCGATCCATTTCTGGACCGCAGATAAATGGGACGTTGAAGGAATCATGGCTTTAGTAGTAGTAGTAGTTTATTACACTAGCTAGCCTGCAGGCTCTAGAGCCTCGCGTTACCTATAGGAAAAACCCGGTGGCCCAGGAGGAAAACCTATATACAACCTTCTCATCTGCCTCGGCCCGCGGGCCGCCGTCGTCGCGATGTTGAGCATGTTGGGTCGCAGCCGCCAGCCTGGTGCAGGTGGGGGACCTCCGTCCCAAACTGGGCCGGGGCGTCAGGTCCCGTAGGCGCGTTGTACCCGAATAGCCGTCAACGCGCGCAGCTGACGGAGAACTCTATCCCGCTTATACCTCCTTTCTCAGGAATTTCTTGCTGGTGTTCAGTCGGTCGTCCACGGCCCGCCAAGCTCGAGTGTGAGCCGTACTAAGGGCGGGGGCCATTGACACCATTGTGGGGTCGAGGCCCGGCAGTGCGTGCAGGCCCTTCGCGGCTGTTTGGGATTGGGAGCCGACAAGAGTAAAGACCTTCTGCTACCTTGTTCTCTCTTTCTACTCTCCGTCCGCTCGTGATCGTGTCGTTGTCGCGGCGCTGGCGGTCCAGCTTCTTGCGAGATCTGCTGCTACCTTGTAGTGGGGTATCGGCCGAAAGTTGAGAAACCATCGGACGAGGTATGGGGCTGTGTCGGGTCGCATAAGAAGCGCGCGGAGGTCGGCGTCAGTGCGGAGGGCGCCTGGGAGGAGCCTGCGGTTGTCAGCTTGTAGGGGGCAGCGGAGGAAGACGTGAAACACTGTTTCCTCCCCGCCACCGCACCGGCAGAGGGGGGTCGTCGCGCTGGGAACGTTCTTGTGATAGAAAGCTGTTAAGACCTATCTTCCCCGTGCGGAGCTGGATAAGCGTGGAGCTCTCGTGCTTGTAGAGGTCGGCGTGGGCCTTCAGCCTTCTCCCGGGCTTCGGAGGGCGTTTCCGTGTCTGATGGTTGGAGGGCGCGACGAGGATGGCGTGCCTTCGCGTCTCGCAGCTCTCTTCCCACCTTCTCGTCCATTCACGCCATAGAGCTTCACGAGGCTCCGTCGAGCCTATGCACCAGCGCTGTTGCCACTCCTCGCCGTCATTTCCGGGTTTGCGCCATGGTTGCGTTTTCGAAGCACGCTGCTGACTTTTGCGCAGGCCAGACGCAGGCGCGCCGCCATCCCCGAGGTCTCGAGTCGACTCTGAAATCTCGCTAGCCGTTCGTTGAGGTAGAGGTCAAGCGGCGGGACTTCGGTCTCTGTTTCTAGCTGCGGGTTGGTGTGGCTTTATACGCGCGCGGCGACGGTGCGAAGGCACGTCGTTTGTAGGCTGCAGAGCGCACGAGCCACTCCTTGGGCGTCCGTTCGATGGCGTAGGCGTATGGAAGGCTGGGCCTCCATAGACGATGGCGCTGCGGATAACCTTGGTGTAGATCTCCCGTGCGCGCGAGTCGACATCCCCACGCAGACGCAGCGAGCGCGGTAAGTGCCACCGTTGGCGCTGAAACTTGGTCTGGATTTGCTGGTGAGGGCCCCATTGGAGCTTGCGGTGAAGCCAAACTCCGAGGAAGCGGGAGGACTCTGACGGCGCTATCGTGGTGTTGCCGAGGCGAACGCACGTCTCGGGCGGGGCGTGGGCGCGTGTGAAGTGCAGTAATTCGCTTTTCGCCGGTTCGAACGCTGCCTACAGCGCGCGCCCAGCCTTCGCATGCAGACCATGCTCCTTCGAGCCTTTCGGCGGTTTCGTCTGTGGTTCTGCCGAAGGCGAGAATGTTCGAGTCGTCCGCGAAGCCGACTAGTATTGTTCCCGCCGTTGCGAGAGCGTCGTAAAGGGGGCGATATAGAGGAAGAGGATCGGGAAAGCGGGGATCCTTGGGGACGCCTGCGTGTATGCTGAGGGGTCCGACGCGTCGCCGTCGAAGAGTAGGCGAGCTGTTCTGTTGCTTACGAAACTCCGGATCCAAGCTAAGAGCCATTCCGGGATTCCTCTCCCTTTAAAGCCTGGAGGAGGCAGGTGTGGTCTACACTGTCAAAAGCACCCTTGAGATCGAGTTGAAGAAGGGACGCGACACCGCCTCGATCCCGCCGTGCGCGCCAGTTCTGCGACAATATGGACTGCTACTTCCGTAGAGCGTCTGAGCCGATTGCCCATCTGTCCCTCGGGGAGCAGTAGATGCGTCTCCGCAGTATCGGCGAGCCGCCGTGCGATCGTCGCCTCTATTATCTTGCCCACCGTGCTGAGGAGGAGATTGGGCGCCAGCTGCCTGCTAGGTTAAGTTGAGCCTGGGTCGAATCATGGCTTTAATTTGAGCTCAATTAAAGCATTTCTAGCAAATACTTGACTTTGCGGTGGCAGGATGGTGTCGAGAAGAAGGTCCGAACGATCCGGTGACTAGGAGCAGCCTCAGGGTCAAAATAGCTGCAAGCTCGGTTGGGAGGTCTGCTGACTGCATAGAAAAGTTGAGCCTCTAGTTGGATGACAACTGGAATGAGTTGGATGACAACGGGAATGGCTGAAAGATAGGAAGATTGAGCTGAAGAGTCTGACATGGCGCACGGCAAGTGGCAAAAAGCAGCAGCTTCCTATAGATCATTCAGAAGACAGCCAGGATATTAATAAGGAAGGAAGGATGGATATAATAGGCTGGCATGCCCTTGGGAGATGATAAGAGGAGCAACAGACAGCCGACACAGAATACGCCACTCGCACAAACAAAGACCCTTTCCATGTCCATTTGCCTACTTTCTTCGCGAGAGATGGCGAGGACAAAATGTCGCGTTAGTGCTACAGTAAGAGAATCACCATATCCGGTATTGGCGGAGCTAAAATGTCTAGTATGCGGGACTTGAAGGAAAGGGGGGATACCCCATTTTACGTGGCTGCATCATACTAAATCTGTGTACTACTCTTTTTTTTCCCGGTCGCTTGGCCTTTTCCTGGTCGCGTTCCCCCCCCTCCTGGAAGGAGGGGGATGAGGGACGAATTTTAGTCCCCCCTAGTACTGTATCGATACCTGACTCAAGTCCTTGTGTCTGACCTGCCTCTTTCACCGGAGTTTATACGTGTGCTGATTAGACCGTCAGTCTGCTCCCTCTGACAGAAGCAAACTTCTTACCATCGTTTAGTCAGATATTGCACCAAAAGTAGAACGCGCGCTCCAACAAGTGGTGCGCAATTAACATTATGGCATGTGGTCTGTGTGTGATAACAGACAATCAATCATCCTTTTTCATCCACTGTAACCTGTCAGTTTTAACTGACACCAAACTGGCCCCCGTGAGGTCTTTGTGGGGTCCCCGATACATTGCCTCATAATGATCCTTCAGGTGGCCTCTCTTGATCCTTCAGGTGACCTACTAACAGCGCGGTGCCTATACTAGCCGACAGACACAATACCATCTAAAACGAGTAGCACTGGTCGAAGAAGGGGTCAAAGTTCTTATGGAAAATTGACTTCTCCCACTGGAGGATAAATGCGTAGATGTCGAGCTGGACCTCGCTCTTGAGGTGCACGCCGTTGGAGCAGCTCTTTGCCACGTCGTTGGACTGCTGTCGAAGCTCCTTGGCCTTCTTCTCGGCCGCCTTCTGCTCCGGAGTCTTGGACGGCTTGTTGTCTTCTTGGAGCTCCTGCTTGTCGGCGTCATTCTTGGCCTGCTTTTGGCTCTTCCGGGGCTTAGTGGTGCGGCTGATCAAGCCTCTGACCGTGTTCGCGGCAACGGTCCGCCAAACTTGTTCTTGTTCTTCTTGCCCTTGTCCGGCTTGTCGTCGTCCCCGAAGATGGAGTTGGGGCCCTTGCCGCCGTGTGACTTTCCGGCTCTCCGCTGGCGTCCTCCTTGCCTCCTGGGAGTTCCTGAGGGTGCCTCGGCCGGTTTCTGCTCGCCGCCCTCTGGGTTGGTGTTAAAGACCTCCTTGCTGGCGTCGACGGTAACCGTGTTGGCAATCTTGGGCTTGATACCCACGCCGCCGTTAATGTTGGCCAGGCCCAAAGAGCTGCGCGTTGAGCATGAACCGAAAGTCAATAAAGGGGTCCATGAGGAGTGAGGCCCTTCCGCCCAGCTTGACGTTGGCTTCGGTGTTTGGCGTGAAGCCTTCCGACTTGGACTTTTCGCCGTCGACGAGGTCGACGTGCCACTGGGCATTGGGGAAGTCGAGTTTGACATTGGCCTCGGCGGTCAGGGCAGCGATGGCTGCAATGTCCATGCCGACGCCAAACTGGACGGCCGGACCGACCGTGATGATGCCCGGGACCGCCAGAAGAGGAAAAGTGAGCGGGCTCGTTGACTTGCTAATGGTTTCCTGAAACTGCGCCATGAGCTGGAGCTGGAGGCCAAGGTCCAGGGCCGCGTGGCCGCTCATGTCGAACCAGCACTCGGTGACGGAGAACCACTTCATCTTGATCTTGCCCGAGAATGTTACGCCCGCCTCTATGTGGAGATGATCAGCGACCAGGGACACGTTCTTGTAGTTAAAGAGCTCCTTGCTGTGCTCCATGTCGTACGACGTCTCGAACTTCTTGGAGAACTCGGCTCGCCTCGAGAGCCCCGGCATTGTGATACTATCAACTGTAATATCCGTGTCCTCTGCTTCCTAGTCAGCGCATGTATTCAATGAGAGCAAAGGCCATGACGGACCGGTCGTCTCCTTGAAATCCGTCTTTTGCACCGCAATCTCAAACGTCTTGGATTCTTGATTGGCCGTGACGCCGTCGGCGCGGTAGATGCCTCTCTCGGTCTCCTGGTCACAGTTTCCCTGAGCATTCGTCACGAACAGGAATTGTCCTTGGCCGGGCCACTTGTCTTGGGCCGTCTCGAACGCCGTGTTGTCCTTGAATATGACCTTGATCGAGTTGGCATCGCAGACGACCTCTCGATGGTCCCGATGTCCTCGAGTAGGACTGTCGGAAGTGACATCTGACTGGCGACGTTGACAGAACCAGTCTCATCCTGCTTCCATAGCATGGCAATGTCGTGCTTTGGCTCAATGTTCTTGAGGTCCATGAGATTCTTATCAGGTTGAGGAATCGGCTTCAGGGGTGTCTCATCGTCGAGATCGTTAGAGACCTCGAGGTCCAGAGAAGGTTCCAAGGCTGCGACTAGCGCAAATGGCAAAGCCAGAAGTGCGATACAGGGCTGCGCATGGTGACGATGTTGTTGTAAGCTGGTGTAAAGGAATGTGATGGTGTCGAGATGAGTGAATGTGAGGCGAGTGAATATCAGAGACCGAGTGAGTGTGCAGAGTGACAGTGAATGTAGAGAGGTGGCTGAGGAGCGGATGCTTGAGATGAACAAGATGTCATGACTGTGCATCGTTTATATAGAAGTCCCAAGAGCACCATCGTGGAGGCGCAGGAACAGGAACCAAGAGTCCATAACAGCCATAAAGATCCAAGGCCTGAAAAATCCACCCAACGAGCTGAGGCAGTGAGGCCTGTATAGCCTACCCGAAGAGCTGAAGTTGAACAAGTTGCAACTCCGCAAGGCCCAAAAACGTCGCTAGCGGCTGCATAAATTTTATCAAGTGCTTGTGCTTGACTCGATGTGCGGAAGGGAATTGGTAGGGCACGATACCATCACCCTGAGTCAAGATGCCGCTTAACACATGTCAGCTTCTTGCAGCTGGCTGAACGCATTTCCACTTTTGCCTGCGTAGCGCGCTCCTGTTAGGTGGGGTAAATAAAAGGCAGCCGGTCTAGGAAGACCGGCGGAGCTTTTCTCACCCCGCCAACCTCTTTGGGTTTTACAATCCCAACTATGGGCTGAAGTTTTAGCTAGGCGACATTGTCAAACATATACCGAGTAACTCGGTAGTACTGCTCTTCTTGTGCGACTAGTCCATTCGACTTGTGCTGCACCGGTTCTAAAAATGGGACCTGGTTGAAGAGGCGCTGCAAACCAACCCCTAGTTAATTATCGTGGTTTAGACACCAGACGAGACTCGGCACAATCACTAGAGTTATAACGGTTTACAATACAGCCGACACATCCTTAGGAGATTATATTGTGACGGCCCAGCACCGTCACACCCCCTTGCATACATGACCCACATGTTGTTGAGCCAACGGCCCACACGTACGGAAGGCATATTTAGGGAGAGGACACCCAGTTGTGCTGTTCTGTTCTCCTTTCTCTTCTTCAGAGCAGAATCTTCGTAATAGAGTCCACAGCCTTCTGGCTCAGTGCATGACCGTCACACTAGACACTCCTCTGCTAAATACATTTAAACGCTATAAGAGCTATAATGGTTATTGCGGAAGGCTTTAATGTTATACGCCAGGCCGCCTTTATATCTATATAGCCAGGTAGTATAAGTTGTGCTAAGATCCCTTCGTTTAATTACATTTTATGGTAGAACGGATTCTCTAAGTTGCAACAAACGGATGACTCTATAGCAGAGGACAAGGAATCAAAGCCTGTTGTAAATGCTTTTAATTAAACCACCATCCCTCCTGAAGCTGACACGCAATATAGATAGCATGGCTTTTAACCGTAGAGTCATGAGTCTAATCAACACATGTTATAGTGTTCTTGTCTATAAGATAGATGGTCGATTAGCCGTAATGTCAGTTTAACGCTAGCCAGTAAAAGCATAGCTCGTGCCTTCTTCAGCTGAAGATTTATACACTAAGGCACGAAAAGTACTCGAATAATGTATATGTATTCATTGATTCCCCTGTTCCGTTGAGCAATCGATCATCACTTATCGACATGATTTATTGGCACTCATTTGTAGATTCACATTCACTCTTTTCACTCAGTCTTTTGCATCCACCCTTTTCTTGCCGCATCTTCTAACAAACTACGTTCAAAATGAAGGCATCTGCTATTGTTTTCTGTCATCCTCCCTGCTGCTCAGGCCAGAGTTAGGAGTTCTGGCAAGGGCAACAGCATGATAGAGCCGGACGCCAAAGCACCCAAACCAAACACGGATCGCGATGAGCAGGCTCCGGAGCCCAACGCAAATACAATCAAAACAATCACAGATCAATATGTCTTTGAGCTCGCCATGCCTGACTTCCTAAAGAAGCGAGACGCAAAAGATCCAGAATCCTTAGACTGGGAAAGTGATGGCTGCACCTACGTCTTCGATAATCCCTTAGGCTTCTCCTTTGTGAATGGATGCTACCGTCATGACTTCGCCTACCGCAACTATAAGGCTCAGGACCGTTTTACTGAGACTGCAAAAGACATCATCGATCAGAAATTCCTCTTTGAGTACGTATCTCTATAATATCACCATTACTAAAACCTATTCCTAAGCAGGTCTCTGATGCACCTGATTTCTTTTACCTTTCGGGTTACTAACCAAGTAAAAGTCTATTAGGTGTATGCCAGGAGGAAGGATCTAACTGGTTTGGCTTCAGCCGCCGGTGTGTTGGCTTGGCGCAAATGCTTATTTCCGGGTGTCAATCTTTTAAGCTTGGGGCAAAGCCAGGAAGAGAGATATAGACCTAGCTATGCAAGATCAAGAACAGGCCGAGGCCGGTTACCAACGAGCCTTGGCTGACTACCAGGCAGCTTTAGAGGAACTCGAAAGGCCGGCATGATCCCAGGAGCAAACGCCACCAGCACTGAGTCGCCTGGGAAGCTATCAGGAGCCAGCGCCGAGTCACCTGTAAAGACAGCTTGATGAGGTTATTCAGCCGAAGGCTGACTATGCCTTGAGGAACGAGGAACGTGCCTTGAGGAACGAGGAACGAGTGACGAAAGGTTCTTAGGGTTCCTCCCCGGGGAGAAAAAAAATTCGCCATCGATTTCCCCCCCGCAAATGCCGCCCTCTGATTCGCTGGCGTTCTCGCTTTTGATTCGTCGGTTGTTCTTTCTCGCTTTTGATTCGTCGATGTTCTCGCTTTTCATTCGTTAATAAATAAAAATGCATAATGCCCTGCCCCTTGCTGCCCCTTTTAGTTCCAGCTGCGCAGTTCGCTTCCAACGCCTCCGTAGACCATACGCCGCCGCAGACCACATAGAGGAAGGTGCCCAAGCCGGCCCGGCTTAACTCCGCCATAGACCACACGCCTCCACAGACCACCTTCGCCCGTCCTCCTGGCCCTTAACCTACACTCCTTTTACGTCAGTGTGGAAAATGCAGGGCGCCTGCGTTACCTGCGGAGCCAGTCGGCCGCCTCCTGTGTTGTCTGCCTGCTAAGCTCCTCTAGCCGGGCCTGCGCTGCCGTCATCTCCTCAGGCACCCGGTTCCCACTAGGTCCCGCCCCGCACCTCTGATACGAGCATGATGCCGTCGAGCGTCGGGCACCGCGACAGCTGCACGTATAGGCTATACGGGTCGCACGACGACGGCACCGCCCCCCCTCGACCGTCGTCATCCTCGCCCCCCGCAGCTCCAGCGCCACGCGCTCTAGCGTCCCGCCCTGCACCTTATAGTCGGTGCAGGCGAAGGCCGCGGCGCACGGCAGGCCCCTCCGGCTGACGTCGTTGCGCTGCCATGGCCGCTTCCGCTGCGCTGTGATCTTGACGCTGATGGGCGTTAGCAGGATCGTCCCGGCAGGCATCCCGACGAAGTGGAAGTCCTTGGTCGTCTCCGAGGCCAGCACGATGCCCGCCGGCGGCCCGAAGTGCATGATGAGCTCCGCCGAGACGCGGTGGCCGGGGAAGGCGCGGTCGGGGATGACGTCCACCGCCGTGTACCCGGCCCCGTTCACAAGCTTTAGCCCCTGGTGCGTGTTCTGGTTCACGACGACCGGCATGCCTGGCACGAAGAGGAAGACGGCCGGCACCGGCGTCGCGCTGTCGTCGCCCTGGCCTAGCATTAGCACCGCCTCCTCTTCCGTCGGCACGCCGTCCCTCCACTTATGCTCGAGAGGAAGACGCGCGCCGCCGTCCGCCGCCTCTCCCGGAACGCGAGCGCCGCCTCTAGGTTGAGGTTCCAGCGGTTCCGGTTGAGCGGCGTCACCACCGTCAGGCCCGTCTCCCACGGGATCCGCCTGCCCGGCCGGTAGCATCTCGAGTTGAGCAGCTCAGATCCGACCGGTCCTGCTCGCCCCGGCGGATCCGCCCGAGCAGCCGCCGCAGCTCCGGGTCGCCGGCGGCCCGCATCTGCTCGTCAGCATGACGACCGTCGTGAAGCGCCGCCACAGCGCGTGCGCCTTGTCGTGCTGCCGCCGCTGCTCGGCCGCGAACGCCCCGTCCTCGTCCCACGCCACCGCCGCGCTCGGCAGCAGGATCGACCGTTCCTGCACCGGCCGGAACTGGTGGAAGTCGCCGCAGAGGATCACTACCGGGATGCCGCCGAAGTCCCGCGCCGACCCCCGCAGCCGGCAGAGCTGCTCGTTGGCGGCGTGCAGCGTCCGCGCCCCGAGCATGCTGACCTCGTCGATCACCAGCACCTCCTTCTCCTGCCAGTCCATCCGCGACCGGCCGTCGACGAAGCGCTCGCCCTGGCCCGCCAGCCGTACGCCGTCAATGTCCTCGTCGCCCTCCCGCCCGGCCGCCCTGGCCGACCGTAAGGCCGCAGGCCGAGTGCAGCGTGATGCCGTTGATCCGCGCTGCCGCCGTCCCCGACGTCGCCGTAACCAGTACCCGGCTCGATAGGTCCTCCGGGCGAGCAGCTCGACGAGCGCCTCGATGACGCGCGACTTGCCGGTGCCGCCCTCGCCGCCGATGAATAGGCAGAGCTGGCCACCACCGTCGCCGCCTGCGTCGTCGCCCTGCCGGATTCGGTCGAGTTGCCGGCACACGATTAGGAGGGCGATGGCCTGCTTCTCGTTGAGCGTGAGCTGGCCGCCAGCCTCTGCCGGCGGCGACGAACGAGCTCGCCGGGCCGAGCCGCCCGCGCACCCCCGCCGCCGTGCCTGCGTCTGCGTCGCCGTCGGCCGCCGTTACGTCGATGTCGTCCTCGCCGAAGCCCCCCATCACCCCGCGAAGGGCCGCGCCGCGTCGGCCCCGACGCCCGCCGCCGCCCCGCCGCCCTGGATGCCCTGGATCGCCCGCTCCGCCCCGCGCCGCGCTCCTCTGCTGCGACTTGATGGCCCGCACCTCTTCTTGCCGCGGCAGTGCCGCCCCCGACAGCGCCGAGCCCGGTAGGTTCACCCGCCTGCCTGCCCTCTCGTCCGCCACCACCGTCGCCGCGAGCTCGGCCGCCGACCCGAGCGCCGACTGCTGGAACCGGCAGAGCTGCTGCGTCATCGCTAGCAGCTCTGTTGACTGCGCCGTGACTTGTCCCGCGCTGGCGGCGTTCCGGACGACGTCGATGAGCCGAGCCGCGTCGCCCGCCCCGCCGGCGCGGTATGCCTCCTCGCCCCTTCGGCCGCCCCTGCCTTCGTCGTCGGCCTGCGGCGCCGTCATACCGCCCTCCTCGGCCGTGGCGGCCCACTGCTTGGCGTCGCGCTTCGCGTCCTCCGCCGACCGCCGGAGGAGCTGCACGTTGTCTGCGAGCCGCGCGACCCTCGGCGCCAGCGACTCCGCGCCCGTGCCCAGATGTTGTTAATGTCGCCTGCCTCCTCGCCGAGGACTCCCACGGCACGAATAGGGCCAGGTGCTGCACCGCCGCCCTAGATGCTGTTAGCCGATGCCCCTAGCTGCTCTGCCTTCCTCTTAGGCGCCCCCCGTCTTATAGTACGCACCTCCGGTGGCACGACTCGTCGTCTTCCTCGCTGAACTCCTTGCTGAGGTATCCGTCGACGCATACAGTCGCCCCGCAACCCGGCCGCCTAAGCGCCTGCACCCAGCCCTTCCCGACGCCCAGCTCTCCGCGAAGGGTACTCACCCCCCCCCGCCATACCGTCGGCGCCGCTGCCGTTTTGCTTTAACCTTACAAGCGATGCGTAGTCATAAAGGCAGAGGCCCGCAGGAGCTCGCCCCGGTGCCGGTAGGCCTCGACGAGAGGGATCCTCAGGCCAGCCTCCTCGACGACGACCGTCTCGTCCGGCGCGTCGCCCGTCGCCTCGGCGCCGCTCGCCCGTCGGAGGTGCCGCCACCGGCGGAAGACGGCCCAGTAGAGCTGGTTTGCGTTTATATACGCCCACGCTGAGCCGCTGCTAAACTCCGCCGGGTACCCTAGGAGGTGCGCGATCACCTCGACCTGCGACAGCGGCCGCTCCGTAAAGACTCGATTCGCCGCCTTAAGCAGGAACGTTCTCGTCTTATTCCCCTACGGGGTCCGCCGCCGTCGCTACCCCTTCGGCCCCGCCTCCCGGCCGGCGTCGCGGTCGGCGCCACTTCTGTTGCCCTCTCCCGTCGGCTCTAGCACAGGAAGGAACTCGGCCGCGGCGGCCACACGCTTCCACACCGGGTCCTCTACCTTCGTCGCATAGTTAGTAATATAGTAGATTAGGGCCATGGTCTTGCGCTGCGTCGCGATGAACGAGATGTCGTGGTTGTGTCGTAGCCCCACTGCCATCGCCCTGTTCCACCGGTTCACCATGCTATGCGTCCGCCGGATCTCGAGCACCCCGTCCGCCGTCAGCGCCGTCCTCTCCACCAACCTCCACGGCGCCTTAAACCGGCAGAGGTCCCCTCCCGCGCCCCACGCCGAGCGAGTATTTTACGCAGGTCGCGCTATGCGTATGGATCTGCGTCGCGCCCGCGCAGAAGTTGGCCTCCTCGTCGAAGGTGTCCGTGAAGCGCGCGACGTCGTCGAGCCGCGACGATATGTCCGCCGTGGCCGACCGCTCTGCCTGCATGGCACAGTAACCTTCTGCGTCTAGCTCCTGCGGCCTCGGTTCAGCTTAGGCCCTCAGCCTGCCCCAGATAGGGGCATCGGGGTTGTGTTAAGGCGGCCGCCTTACCTCAGAGAAGACGCTATCTACGTAGCGGACGATGCGCCCGGTACGCCGCCTGCTCCTCCGCGTCCGGGCCGGCGAGCGCGTCGCCAATGCCCGCGTTGCCCTTAGCCAGAGGAGCCCGTGGATGTGGAGGGCGCCTCGCTCGTTGGTCTCTACCGCCCCGTAGTATGCGCCGACGTGGCCGAACACCGACTCCTCCCCGACGTTGACGTAGTGCTCGAAGAAGAGCGTCATCTCCCGGTGGAAGAAGACGGCCGAGCTCATCGGGTCCGATATGGCCAGCCGCGTCCGCTTATACGCGGTCCCTAGGTCACTTAGGAAGGCCTCGGCCTCGCGGGGTCGCGGCCGCGGTGCGCCGCTAGCCGTAACTTTACTAGGTTCGTAATGTCGTTCGGGTTCAGCGTGAACCAGATAGCCGGCACCCCGTACCTAACGATGAGGGATAGTATCTTCTTCCGCATACTAAGGCGGCTCTCCCTCGACATTGGCTGCCGGTAGCCGAACACGGAGAGGGACCGGAGGAGCTTTACCCCGTCGTCGCTAGTCTTACCTGTGGCCTCGAGCTCGGCCTGGCCGCCTCGAGCCTCTGCGCCGTTAACGACTTTAGTAGGCCCTCGACCCTTGCGAAGTTCTTCCTCGCTACGCCTAGCATGCTGGCCTGGCGGTTCTTAGACCGCACGCCCATGTTAAAGACAAGGAAGGCGAAGATAGGGTGCGTCGCGAACCGGCCGCCGTGACGCCGCAGCACGACGTCGGCCCATGCCTGGAGCTTCATGTTCCGCGTCGACATAAGGCCCTCTGCAACCCGCTCCGCCTGGGCGCCCTGGTTCCCGACGCTGGGGCCGCGCTCTCCCGCGGCGTCCTCGTCGGCGAGCCTCGGCCCGCCTAAGCCAAAGGGAACAGGGTCGGAAAAGCCTTTGCAAAGAAGGAGGCGTCCGCCGAGTCGGCGAAATCCTCGCCGCGTCGCACCTGTATGTACGGCTCGCCGTCGCCGCCGTCGCCCGCCGCCCTCTGGCCGCCGTCCCTACCCACGTCCTCGGGCTGGCGCGCCTCGGGCCCGACCGCGTCGCGGGCGAAGCGAATCTTCTCGGCGTCGGCCACATCTGGCGCCCCATCTAACGGGAACATGCCGGAAGACGTTACCTCATTGATTACGTCCCCGTCCTCTTCGGGCCTAGCGCCGTCCCTGTCGTCGTCCTCGCACGTGAGCCCGACGTCGCGGCTCCTCGGCGGGGTCCTGGCCCTGCCTTAGCATCGCGAGGATTTCTCGATCTCGGCCGCGCCTCCGTCGTCCATGGCCCGCTCCGACGGCGGCACCACCTGCGCCGTCTGCGTCCTCTCCCGCGCCGACGGCTCGTTTCGCAGCCGCTCGCACACCACCGGCGGCACCGTGCGGCGGCGCCCCAGCTGGCTATCTCCGCCGCGTCGATCTCGACCTCGCCGTAGAGCGGGTTGTTCTCCTTGAGCCAGGCCAGCGCCTCTCGACCGCCGACCGCCTTACCGACAGCAGGCCTGATAGGTCCCGCGGCCCGGGCCTCTCAGCGCCCTGGCACGAGACGTGGATCTCGTCCATGACCCGGACCAGCGGGTGCGGGAGCACCTGCAGCCAGGCCCTGCGTCGTTCGGGAACACCGTGATATGGCCCTTGACGTGCCTCGGGTACCTCACGCTCTGCCTCTGGCCGCCGGGGATGCTATACTTCGTCACGAAGCCGTAGCACGAGTTGAGCGAGATGAGCTTCTCCTCGAGCGGCGTGAGGTCCTTTAGCTCGTCGGGGTACGCGTGCTCGCAGCCGAGCCGCCCATGGAGGTGCATGGCCGGCGACGCCCTCACGCCCGGCCCATCGCGCGCACTCTGCGCAGACCGCCACCGGCCTGCCTCCGGGAAGCAGGCTTGGCACCCGAACGGGGACCGCCCGCCCCGCAACACCGCTCCGCGACCACCCTCCCACCCTCCCACGCCATCTCCTCAGCTCCCCTTGGCCCGCTTCCGGTAGCATAGCGTGCAGGTCGCGATCGGCAGCGTGCCAGCGTCGTGGAACGCCCGGTAGAACTTCCGCACCGTCCTCACCTGCCTCTCGCGCGGCACCGGCGCACACCACGTCTGCTCGTTGGCCAGCTCTCGCCCGCCTCGAACTCCTCGTCGAGGTGCCGCAGCGCGCTGGCTAGGTCCTCGGCCTGCAGCCCTTGGTCTCGGCACCCTTTCACCGACCCGGGCGCGTTTCCGCTCGGCCTGCCCACTACTAAGATGGCGTTTCCTCTTCTGCTCTTCCTCGCCTGCCGTCTTATCGCCGATCTACCTGCGTCCGGTTAGCTATCACCGCTACACGCCTTTACCTCGCTCTACGACCGTACCTGCCGAGGCGCTATCTCTGCCGCCAACAAGCAGCCCGGCTGCGGCCGGAGTTGTGGCGGGGATCTCGGCCCTGCTGGCCGGCCGGGACTGGATGGCTCGCGGCGAGTGCTGGCTTCCGATCGAGACTACGGCCGAGCTAGTCCCGCTTGACGGCGGCGAAGGGCCGGCGGCCTCCAAGTCGGTTGTGGCCGAATATCCCGCGGAACGTCCGAACTTCTCGTCGGCGGCGGCGAGGCCCGGCGGCCTCCACCGTCGGCAGAGGCCGGATTTCCTCGGTGCGCGCTGGCTTTTCCTGAGGCCGAGACGGCGCTAGGCCCGCCTTGCGGCAGCCGGCGCCCTGCCGCCGTCGGTGTCGACAGAGCCTGGATATCCGCGGCGCGTCCGAACTTTCGTCGGCGGCGAAGGGCCGGCGGCCCTCCATGTCGGCTGTGGCCGAATGTCCCGCGGAACGTCCGAACTTCTCGTCGGCGGCGAAGGACCGGCGGCTCTACCGTCGGCAGAGGCCGGATTTCTCTTGGTGCGCGCTGGTTTTTCCTGAGGCCGAGACGGCGCTGGGCACGCCTTGCGGCAGCCAGTGCCCTGCCGCCTCGGTGTCGGCGGCAGCCGTTGCCGCCGCGCTTGGTGTCGGCCGAGGCTGGATATCCCGCGGCATGACTCGGCCTGCGCTGATCCTCCATCTCCCTAGTCCTGGCGGTCTTCCCCGCCCTCGCCTCGGAGGCGCCTCCCGACGCCTCTTCTGCTCTCCGAGGGCGGGCCGCTAGCAAGTGCCGGCGCTGCTGTGGTCGGCTGGAACTCTGGTCCTGTGTACGGCGCTGCGCAGGCTTCTGGCGCCGGGCTTGCCCCGTCCCCGCTCCGACTGGTCCTTCCGTTGGCTGGCTTCATTGCGACACCGGTCTACCAAAGCCCCCACGGACGTCTTGTCTTCCTCTTTGCACCTGCCCTCTTTGGCCCTGCCTACTTATGGTGCCACTAGGCTCTGGCGTAAACTCGTAAGTGTAATAACAGCGTATAAATCCTTGCCTCGATTATTCGCCCTGCACTTATCTTGCTGACTGGCACCCTCTTGCGCATATAGGATCCTCTACAAAGTCTATATATCTTACTCGTAGCTCTCTACTATATCTATATGCGTGCTGCTGCTCTTTGCATTATACCGGCGCCGCCTTTCTATTAAGCCCGCCCGCCATTGCCTGCTGCTATATGCGATAGGCTAGACGGCCTCGGCCGATCCTTATATGTACGTCGCCGCGACGGCTTCTTCTTGCCTATGCTTTGCATGCTACGCTTTTCCTTCTTGTCATCCAGCTCTTATCAGTCAAAGCTTCCGTATGCCCCTAGACACTTGCCCGCTGAAGTTTAAAACCATGTCTTACACGTGTTGCGAATAGGGCTGCCTGCTTCTCCTCAAATATAGCTTCGCGCGTCCTGCTTGTCTTAAAACTCTCAACATCTTACTAGACCGCCTTTTAAAGTTCTCCTTCTCTTATTGCACTCTCCTCTATACGCATCTTATAACCCTCTTTTACAAAGGCTCCTTATATAACCTACCACTAACGCCATGTTGCGTCTTTGTTTAGAATCCTTTGACTTCTCTTACACACCATCGCCACTGGCCCTTCTCTTTACACTAAACTCGTAAGACGGTATAGGTAGGAGCACTCCTGCCTATCTTTCTCGCCGCTTTTAGCTTTGCCCAGCAACGTTGCTCTTTACTACACGGCCGAGCCATGTCTTCGTCTCCGTCGGCGGACAGCTCTGCCCCGCACCTCCGCAAGCCCCTTGGCTCTAGCAAGGGCGCGGGCAGCGATATGTCCATGATGTTCTTCGCCCAGCCCGACTGCCCCGCGAGGTTCGCCCACCACGACGAGCACCGCATTAGGGGCCTCAACGCTGAGGCTATCGCCCGCGTCCTCCTGCCGGTGCCCTCGTGGCTGCTCGAGGCCGACTACGCACCATACGGCCAGCCAATCGTCGACACGGACTGGTCCGAGCAATGGTTCTTTATGAGCGGCCGCGTTCACCCCTACGCCCTCGCCTGGGAGGTGGAGCGCCGCGACGGTCTTGAGGCCGGCCCAGACGATACCGTCCTCTACCCAGTGCCCCCCCTTATCGGCCGCGACCAAGGCTACCAGCCGTGCGCCCCCCCCTTTTTTTTTTTTTGCCCCTTCACCGGCCGCCTCGCTGACTTCTCTCCTAGCGTCCTCCCGCTCCTTGGCCTCTGGCGGCCAGTTCCCGTCTACGCCTCCTGTTGTCTCCTTCCATGGCGTCATCGCCGGGCCTGGCCTTGACCTCCTGCGTGGAGACTTCCTGCCAGGTCTCGGGCCCGACCAGCTCCGCTGCTGCGGCTTCGTCCGGCTCACTACCTACATCACCCTGGCCTGCCGGACCGGATTCCTTTAAGGGCTACCACCCCTTCCAGGTCTTTGTTATCTTTCCCATCTATGCTAACCCTTGGGCCGTGCTATGCAAGAAAATTGCTGAAAGGCCTAACTCTTCCTTCCTGCCCGGCGTCCCCTTTACCTGCACTGGAAAGGTCGTCGGCCTTCTCGACCACCGTCTTATGCTCTGCCCCGGGCTCAGAGCGCGATTACGTCTTTATCGTCGTCCCGGACAGCTGGAACTTTGTCGACAGGCCCTCGGCGGCCGCCTCCGCCTCGGCTTCCCCGCTACGCCCTTAAACGTCAGACCCTATCCGCCTCCTCTACCTTTGATTCCGTCCGCGCCGCCTTGTACTCCGTTGCTGCGCCGGCCTCGGCTGCGTCGGCTCCCCTTCCTTGGCCTCGGCCCCGACCGCCCTCGACCCCGTCACACCACCGCCTAAGCGCTCCCACCCGCCCTTGCCGATACGCCCATGAAGAGGGCGCGCTTGCTGCAGCAGCAGAATTCGCCGCCTTCCTCGTCTTCGGACACCGTCAGCTCCGCCGCCCTCCTCCTCTCCCCGCCGGCCGCTTCTTCGTCTCGACCGAGCGGCGTCCCGACCGTTCCTGCTCCGGCAGCCAAGCCGGGTTCCCCTCTTGACTCTATTGTCGCGAGCACCTCCGACCCGCCCGCTCGACCTATCCGCTATCGCATGCAGAAATGAGCTGCCTACTATAAACCTATCGCTCTCTTACGCCTCTTGCCTTTACTAAAATAAACCGTTCTCCTCTCGAGATGCTATTCCTAACGAAACTTATCGCTGCAAAATTACCATTACTCTACACATTACAACGTTTATCTCTTTTTGAAACAACAACTTTAGCTTGCGACCTATTTCTTACGATAGTGCCTGCCTCTATTTGTTCTCCGTGACCTTGTTTATGTCCTGCGCGTTATGCCTTGTCCCTTTTACTTTCCTTCCCTCCTCTCCCTAGCTCCCTAGCTTGCCTTTGGCTTGCATCCTTCTTGTGCACCTTCCAGTCCTCCTTTTGGTGTTGCCTGCTGCAGTACGCCACCGTCAGGCATCGGCTGCACCTCCTCGCCCCGCCATCTCTCCACAAACCCGGCAGACCTTCCTCTGTGCTCTGCGCATCCTGCCCTTGCATTTGCGTCGCGCCCTTGTTTCCGCCCGCCTGCCCCGCCTCTGCCATCGTGTCCTGCATTTCCTGCCTCGTCCTAATTTCGCATCCTTCTTTGCCGCAGAACGACGACACGACCACGAGCACAAACGGCCTCTCTGCGTGTAGGTACGATATCGGGCTCTGTAGAATCTCCTTTGCGAGTCCGCCGCAGCTCTCGCAGCGCACCCTGCTGCCTTCCGACACGCTGCCTCGTGCTCCCGTAGGATCGGCCTTATCCACTGTAGGAACAGTGCACTGGCTGCGTGGTTCGGCCTCGCCTGGCCTACCTGCGTCACGAGCGTCTTCGGGATGCTATGCTTGTACTTCAGCTCCGTGGCCCCGAATTCGCACCAGAACTCCACGGAAACGTTGCAAGTGGCCATGCTGTAGTTGTTTTCCTAACTGCTCGATCGGTAGCTAGGGTAGACGCTTCTGCTCTTGTTCTCCTATTCGTGCCTTGGCGCCTCTTATGCTCCCTTCCTCTCGCTTACCCCGCAATCGTCACCACCGCTTTACTTGCCTTCTTGCTTTTTCTGCCTCTTCCCCGCGGCGGGATGGTGCCCGAATGGCCACTTTCTTTACCTACCTTTTTTGCATGTTTTAGTTCCTAGCGCTACCGCCTGCTTGCGTTCTTTCTCTCACCCTGTCTTTGTCTTGTTTGTCTCTCCAATCTTCGGCCTTCGTTCCTCAAGGCTCTTTGCGCAACCCATGAAGGGTTGCCTTACCTGTTGGCCGCCAAAGAAAAGGTATGCCTTGAGGAACGTGCCTTGAGGAACGAAAGGACTTCATTAGCGCGCGGGGAAAAAAGGCCCCAGACTGCTTCACCCCCACATCCTCCGCCTCTGATTGGCTGATTTATTTCTTTCGGAATAAAAGATCCCGTGTGATTGGTCGCCGACCCTTCCGTCCTCCTCATCATTGGTCGCAGCCGCCTTTTCTTGCCCCTCTCATGCCTTGCCCTGTTTCCCCGTTTATACTCCTGTTTACCCTGCCAATGCCAATGCCAATGCCAACCTTTTTCCTTTCGTCCGCCGGTTTTCTTATTGTGTCTAAAACTTGCGTCTTTTGTCTTTGCCCTTTCGTTCATGCCTTTCTAGCGGGTTCTTCCTTCAAGTCTAAAAGTCGCCCTCGTTGATCGCTGCTGCCCAGTGCCCTTG
This sequence comes from Hirsutella rhossiliensis, assembly GCF_020360975.1. Taxonomy (NCBI): domain Eukaryota; kingdom Fungi; phylum Ascomycota; class Sordariomycetes; order Hypocreales; family Ophiocordycipitaceae; genus Hirsutella; species Hirsutella rhossiliensis. The sequence continues at coordinate 873,132 of NW_025408686.1, read as the reverse complement.
TCTTCTTGCCCGCCGGCGCGCTCCTCCGTCTTCTCCCCCTCGTCACCTCACCCTGACAACTCTCCTTGACTCTTCAGCGTCGCCATCCGACCGACGCAAAGCTTCCTCGACAGTCCTCTCGCTTAGCACCTCCAGCCTGGCCTGCGCGGCGGTCATCTCTTCGGGGACTCGGTTGCCCACCAAGTCTCTCCCGCACCTTGACACGAGCGTGATGCCGTCTAGCGTTCGACAGCGCGATAGCTGCACATATAAGCTGTACGGGTCGCATTGCGAGGGCACGGCCCTTCCATCGACTTTCGTCGTCCGTGTCCCCCGCAGCTCCAGGGCCACGCGCTCTAGCGTTCTGCCCTGCACCTTGTAGTCCGTGCAGGCGAAGGCTGCTGCGCACGGCAATCCCTTCCGGCTGACGTCGTTCTGCTGCCACGGCCGCTTTCGTTGGCAGTGTATCCTGACGCTCATCGGCGTTAACAAGATCGTGCCCGGCGGCATCCCGACGAAGTGGAGGTCCTTTGTCGTCGCCGATTCCAGTAATATCCCCGCCGGCGGCCCGAAGTGGATCGTCATGTCGGACGAGATTCGATGCCCTGGGGACGCCTTGTCGACAATGACCTCCCGCCGAGTAGCCGGCGCCGTTCACCAGCTTCAGCCCCTGATGGGTGTTGTGGTTCACGACGACCGGCATCCCGGCCACGAACATGAAGACGGCCGGCACGGGGATCGCGCTATCGTCGCCTTGATTGAGTACCATGATCGCTTCTTCCTCGGTCGGCAGGCCCTCCTTCCACTTGTGCTCGGAGATGAAGATGCGCATCGTCGACCGCTGCTGGACCCGGAACGCCAAGCTTGCCTCCATGTTTAGGTTCCACCGATTCCTGTTCAGCGGCGTCACCACGGTGATGCCAGTCTCCCAAGGGATCCGCCTGCCCTCGCGGTAGCACCTTGAGTTGAGGAGGTCCAGATCCGTGCGGTCCTGCACACCCTGCCGGATCCGCTTCAGCAGCCCTGCAATTCCGGATCACCGGCGGCGCGCATTTGCTCGTTCAACATGACGACCGTCGTGAATCTCTTCCACAGCGCGTGCGCTTTGTCGTGCTGGTGCCGCTGCTCGGCCTTGAACGAGTTGTCTACGTCCCACGAGATGGCCGCGCTCGGCAGGACGATCGACCTCTCTTGGACCGGCCGGAACTGCTGAAAGTCTCCGCAGAAGAGGACGATGGGGATCCCCGAAATCTTTCTGCGATCCGCGAAGCCGACAGAGTCGCTCGTTTATGGCGTGCAGCGTCCGCGCTCCGAGCATGCTCACCTCGTCGATGACAAGCACGTCCTTCTCCTGCCAGTCCATCCGAGACTGGCCGTGGATGAACCGCTCCGCCCGTTTTGTCAGCCGCACCCCGTCAAGGTCCTTGGCTGTGTTCGCGCCGCCCGCCCTTGGTCTTTAGTGAACCCGCAGGCGGAGTGGATCGTGATGCCGTTGATCTGCGCCGCGGCAGTCCCTGACGTCGCCGTGATCAGCAGACGATTCGAAAGGCTCTTCCCACTGAACAGCTCGACGAGTGCCCCAATGATCCGCGACTTGCCGGTGCCCCCCTCGCCGCCGACGAACTGGCAGAGCTGGCCGGCATCGCCCCTATTCGTTTGTCGCATCAAATCGAGCTGGCGGCATATTATTAGGAAAGCGATCGACTGCCTCTTGTTCAGCGTTAGCCGTGTTGACAACTCCTTGCCCGCCGCGAAGAAGGAGGTCGATGGGCCAAGCTGGACGCGCATTCCCGCTTCTGCGTCGCTAGCCGTCTCGTCGGAGTCGGCTGTCGTCATTTCGACGTCGTCCTCCCGAAGCCGGTCATCACCTCCGCAACGCAGCTCGGCGATCGCTTTCCCGGACTGCGACTGTGGTTTGTACGCCTTGGATCATTCTCTCCTTTCCTCGACGCACTTATCTGCTGCGACTTGATAGCCTTGACCTGATCCTGCGGCGGTAGTGCGGCCCCGGAAAATACCCGCCCTGGCATGCTTATGCACCTCAACCCTTGTTCGGGAATCGCGATGGCCTCGAGCTCGGCCGTTGAGCAGAGCGCCGATTGCTGGAATCGACAGAGCTGCCGCATCATTGCCATGAGCTCCGGCGACTTGGCCGTCACCTGATTCGTGCCCACTGCGCCTCGGACGACGTCGATCAGGCGCGTTGCGTCTCCGATGTTGTTGGACCGATACGTCGCTGCAAATTCTGCGCCCGCCTCGCCTGTCTCGCCCTCCTCGACGTGGGCGACCGTGGAATCGCCATCGCCGGATGAGGCCGCCCATTGCTTGGCGTCGCGCTTTGCGTCTTCGGCTGATCGTCGAAGCAGCTGCACGTTGTCGACGAGACATGATATTCTCGGGGCCAGCGCCTCGCGCCCGCTCCCAGATGCTATTGATCTCACCTGTTTCTTCGCGCAGAAAGGACTCCCACGGCACAAATAGCGCAAGATGCTGCACGGCTGCCCTTTAAGGGGAGGGGGAGGTTAGCCACTTGATGATGCCTGCCGGCAGGGCGGTTGCTATACACACCTCCGGTGGCGACTCCTCGTCGTCGTTGTGGCCGAAGTCCTTGCTCAGGTAGCCATCGAGGCAGACGGTAGCATGCTTGCCCGGCCGCCTGAGCACCTGGACCCAGCGTCTCCCTGGCGCCCATCCATCCTCGAAGGGCACCTCCCCCCAGGCCGCACAGCTCTCATCCTTACTGGTGCGTTTTAGTCTAACGAGCGATATGTAGTCGTATAAGCATAGCCTCGCAGGAGCTCTCCCGGTGCTGGTACGCCTCAACGTGGGAGATCCTCAGGCCTGCTTCTTCGACAACGACCGACTCATCCAGAGTATCATCTATGGCCGCCGCGCCACTTGCTCGTCGGAGATACGGCCACCGTCGAAAGACTTCCCAGTACAGCAGAGATGTGTTCAGGTACGCCCAGGCGCTGCTGTTGGTGAACTCGGCCGGATATCCAAGAAGATGAGCGACGACCTCGACCTGAGATAGCGGACGCTCCGTGAACACACGATTCGCCACCTCATCAAGAACTGTCGCGTCCTGTTCCCTTGGCGGCGTCATCGCCAACAGCACCTCCACCGTCGTCCTGTCCTCCGTTGGCCGTGCCGTCACCCGTTGAGGCGGCCAGGAGATCGGCCGCGGCCGCCACACGCTTCCACACCGGGTCCTCCACCTTCGTCGCGTAGTTCGTGACATAATACATAAGGGCCATGGTCTTGCGCTGCGTCGCAATGAAGGAAATGTCGTGGTTGTGCCGGAGCCCAACAGCGATAGCCTTGTTCCATCGATTGACCATGCTGTGAGTCCTCCGGATCTGCAACACCCCGTCTGCCGTGATGGCGGTCTTGTCGACCAACCTCCATGGAGACTTAAACCGGCATGGATTCCTTCCGCGCTCCTTTGCCCAAGGAATTCTTGACACAGGGCGGGCTAAGCCTTGAACCTGTGTAGCGCCGGCACAGAAGTTGGCCTCCTCGTCAAATGCGGCCGAAAACTGCTCGGTGTTGTCCAGCAGGGAGGAAATATCGGACGTCACAGATCGCTCCGCTTGCACGGCGCAGAACCCTTCCTGATCCAGATCCTATCTTGCACGTCAGCCTGGCCCCGTTTGTCCATCGGACGAGCAATTCAGGTTCTCAGTGACACGTCTTAGCTATTCTTACCTCGGAGAAGACACTATCGACGTATCGTATGATTCGCTCGCGATACGCCGCCTGATCCTCCCGTGGATGTCGGCAAGCATCGAGCTGAGATGCGCGTTTCCGTGCAACCAGAGCAAGCCGTGAACATGAAGCGCCCTCGTTCGTTGGTCTCCACAGCGCCATAGTACTTGCCGATGCGCCCGAATACCGACTCTTCTCCGACCTTCACGTAATGATCGAAGAACAGCTTCATCTCCCGGTGGAAGAATACGGCGGCGCTCATCGGATCGGACATGGCCAGCCTTGTCCGCTTGTACGCACTCCCAAGGCCTTCTAGGAACTCCTCGGCCGCGCCGGGATCGCGTGTCCGATATGCCGCCAGTCGCAGCTTCACCGGGTTCGTAATGTCGTTTGGGTTGATGGTGAACCAGATGGCCGGAACGCCGTAGCCAACGATGAGCGACTGGATTTTCCGCCGCATATTGAGCCGAACCTCTCGACATGGGTTGCCGGTGGCCGTACAGCGAGAGGCTCCTGAGAAGCTCCTTCACGCCCTCATCGGTCGTCTTGCCCGAGCTCTCCAACTCGACCTCGCCGCCGCTAACCTTTGCGCGGTCATCGAGCGGGCAACGCGCTCGACCTTGCCGAAGTCCTTCCTCGCCACACTCAGCATGCTGACGCGGCGGTTCCTCGACCGCACCCCCATGTTGAAGACGAGAAATGCAAATATGTGGTGCAACGCAAACCGGCCACCATGGCGCCGGAGCACGATGTCGGCCCAAATCCGGAGGTTCAAGCTTCGGGAGGATACGATGTCTCCCGCTGCCGCCCCTGCCTCAGCAGCTCTACCGGTGCCTCGCAAGTTGGTAGGGCCTTCCCGCCTCGGCTATGGCCTCTTCGGCCAGCCTTGGTCCCCAACGCCAAATGGGAACAGGGTCGGGAACGTTCTGGCGAAGAAGGACGTCTCAAAGGAGTCGGCAAACTCATCCCCGCGAGACTCGAATGTATGGCTCACTGCCATCGTCGCCACGCCCTCGACCCCACCGAGGATCCGACCCACGTTCTCGGGCCCGCGCGGCCGTCGTCGGCACCTGCGCCAACAGCGTCACAGGCAAACCGCAGCTTTCGACATCCGCCACGTCTGGCGGTCCGTCCAGCCCAAACATGCCGGAAGACGTCACCTCGTTGATTGGTCGAACGTTCTGATCGGGGCTAGCACCAACTCCATCACGACCCGCGCCTTCTTCGTTGGGCCCGTGCCCTTCAGCCTCGCCTCCCGTTTCCTGCCTTTGGTTGAGCAGAGCGAAGAGTTCCTCGATCTCCACCGACCCTCGTCGTCCATGGCGCGCTCCGTGGGCGGCACAACGCGCCGTCCGCGTTTTCTCCCATGCGGACGGCTCGTTCCGCTCCATGCGATCATACACCAAGGCCGGCACCCCGTCTATCGGGTCTCCCAACTCTCCATCTCCGCCACGTCGATCTCGATCTCGGCGTAGTGGGGTTGCTCCTCTTCAGCCAAACAAGAGCCCTCTCGACGACCCGCCGCCTCACCGACAAGAGACTCGACAGGTCGCTCGGTGCCGGCTTCTCCACGCCCTGCCACGAAACGTGGATCTCGTCCAGTGCTTGCAAAGGGGTGCGGAGCACCTTGGTCGCCAGCTCCTGCACGTTGTTGGGAACACTGTGATGTGGCCTTGACGTGCCTCGATACCTCACGGCCTGCCTCTGCCCGCCCGGAATGCTATATCTCGTGACAAACCCATAGCAGGAGTTGAGCGAGACGAGCTTCTCTTCCACCAGCATGAGTCCCTTGAGCTCGTCAGGGAACATGTGCTCACAGCCAAGGCGAGTGTGAAGATGGACCGCCGGCGACAGACTCCCGCGCGCCAGGCATCGGGCACTCCGCACACACCGACACGGGCTCGCCTTCGGAAAGCAGCTCCGGCATGAAAATGGTGAGCGGCCGCCCTCTGGCACGCAGCTTGACAGCCATTGATCCCATCTGATCTCCTCAGCTCTTTTCTCGTACGCTTGCGGTAGCACATCATGCAGGTCCGTATCGGCAACGTGCTCGCATCGTGGAACGCCTGATAAAAATCCCGCACCGTCGACACCTTCCTGTCGTGCGGTATTGGCGTACACCACGTCTGATCGTTAGACAGCTCTCCTTCATGGCGAAGTCTTCCTCCAAAAACGCAGCACACTCGCCAGGTCTTCGGCCCGCAGCTCCCGACTCCTCTGCCTTCCGATTCCACTCCGAATCTGTTTTCTCGGGCGCTCGTCCGGACCAGGAAGACGTTTTCTTCTCCCGCCTCCGGGGCCGCCTCCGGGCCGCCTCCGATCCATGATTTCTCTCCGTGGCTGATTCGCTTCTTCGCAAGCCGTCGGATGCGGCAGCTTTGGCGACGACTGCCCGACTACGTGCGCATCCCCTGACACGCCATCCGGCCCTTTGCACTGGACAGGCACCGGGCCGTGCTGGCGAACGTTTTCCACGCCGAACCTTGACCTCAGTCCTTGCCTTTCCAGCACTCTCCTCGTTCTTGCTGCCGATCAAACTGCACGGGCTCCCCAGCCGCCACCCGCGATGAGCCGCCCACCTCCTTTGCTGCAGCCTCCGCCCGCTCAGCGAAGCGTCCGCTGGCTCTGCCGCGGCGTCGCCCACCCCACAGGAGACGGCCCCGGATGCTGCGCCGTACCTGCTGCGTTGGAGACACCCTGCGGCCTGGTACTCCTTTACCCGCCAACTCCGTCCCCGACGGCGCTTGGGCAAACCAGACGCAATCGCTGCTGCATTGCCCGTTTTCTTTTAAGTTGTCGAATCCCGGTTCCCTAGGCTGGATGGATCGAAGCTTCGGTCCCTCCTTCGAATGAACACTCGGGACATCGCCCGCCGCCGCCGTAACACGTTGCTCCTCATCTTCAGGATCTCCCTCCTGAGGCAGAAAGTGCCGATGAGGAGCGGACGATCAGAGTCCGCTACCCCATATCTCCACGTTCCCTAGGCAACAGGGGCCTCGGAAGCTGACCCGGTGACTGATGTTGCGCGGAACTTCCGCTGCTAACCATATTATGGAACTTCCGTGCTCTGTTTGACCGCAAACCGCCTCGCGGCGGTCTTCTCGGCAACGACCTCGCAATTGCTTCTGCGTGCTGTCTCCATGCGGTGTCTTCAACCACAGGTTTCCTAGGCTGAATCGGCCGGAACGTTGATGCCGCATTCGCCCGTGATTCGTATCTTCGTAACCGTCCCAGGCTCTCCCCGTGCTCTGCGGCCCTCTCAGAAGCTGCCACCACATCTACACCGGCTCCTGTCGCACCATCTCCGAGCCCCGAACCCGACCCGCTCACGTTCTCACCTCTTCCCCATCCCCGACTGACAACGAACAGGCTTCAGGGTGAGCAACCGCCTCGCTTAACTTCACTGCAGGACTGTCCGCCATGCTGCTGCCTCCTCGACGTCGACTGCCGTAAATTGGCAACAGGCTATAAAGCTTTGGCTCCGGAGCACCTCCACTTGGACAGTCTCGCTTGTTGACGACGCTACTTCTCCCGAATGGGAAGCTCCTAGCCATCACTTCCTCATGGCCGTGGCGTTTCTTCCTTATAGCTTCCTATAAAATGCTTCCCTATGGTACCGAGGCGATGCAATACTACCCCTCTATATTCCCCCGTTACCATGCCTATCTATGTGCGTCCACCGTCCCGGCCTCGCCTGGTCTCCACGTGCGACCTGCTACCCCGGCTTTGCCAAAAGCGACCCTTCCATCGCCGTGCTCTCTTTTGCGCACTCCAGCGAATCCCTGGCCACTGCCGACCTCCGGCACATGGAGATGGCCGCGACAACCGCCTGCCGCACACTTCAAACCATACTCTTCAGCCCTTCCAACACCATCCTACCAACCTTGCGCATCAGTTCACCATCAATAACCGCCAATCCGCCTCGTCGAGCAACAGCCACAAGGCTGCCGGCGATAACATGTCCATGACGTCCTCATGCAGCCGGACTACCCTTCTAGATTTGCTCCTCGCCAGCACCAATGTCGCATCAACGGCCTTAATGCTAAAGCGATAGCCAGGACCCCCCTGCCTGTCCTCTTGTAGTCGCTAGCCACCGGAGTCTCGACTTGCAAACCCTCTTGAAAGTTCTCGTGACCAACTCGCATCCTCCTCCTCAGGTCGACCCATATATCCGACTTCACCGTGTCCCAATAGTAGACTCGACACGGTCGGCACCCGCCTCGCTCAGCCGCACGCAATGCCCATCCAACTACCGACGACCGTCAAAAGGGAGTCCTGCAATACTACCATAACCTCTTTCTTTCCTTTACTCTCATTCGTTATTGCCCCCTTTGCTATCTACTCCATGCAACGATGACACCGAAGGGGACTACTGGACTTTCTTTCTCCGCAGTCTTACCCACACTAACCTTACCGTTCGCCGACCTCCAACTTCTCGCAACATAGCCATCACCCCTACTCAACTTCCAACCCCGGCTCCTACTTCACTCACGACCACAGAACCAGATGGTCGAGACTGCTCGAGAACCTCGCCAGCTCATTCCCACATACCCCGCTTCTGATCTATCACCTAGGTAGCATTCACTGACTCTCAAGTCTCCCGACCCGAGCCACGAGCCCTCTTTCGAGCAGCAAGAAAACCTGCTTTATAGGATGCCTACCTCTACTCTGCCTAACCCTCCTTTACACTTCCACGGTGACCACATCTGCCATGTTCTCACGATGTCGGCCTCCCAGCTCAACGTCGATACCTCGTCCTCCCGCGGCAACCTCTTGACAGCCAGAAAATGCTGGCGCCGACATGTCCATGATGGCCTTTGTCCAGCCCGGCTGCCCGTCTAGGTTCGCCTACCAGAATGAGCATCGTGTCAAAGGGCTCAACGCAGAAACCCTAGCGAGGGTCTTCCTTCCAACGCCCTCATGGCTGTCGACTCCAGAGTATGCAGCAATCCGGTCAGATCCTGACAATCCATCGACCTGCATCTTCTTGAGCCTTAATATTTCCATATACAACCAACAGATAATCCCCTCGGAATGGACCGAGCAGTGGTTCTTTATGGTCGGCCGTGTTCATCCCTTTGCCCTGACGTGGAAATCGAGCGACGTGATAGCTTCGAGTCGGAGGATGACAACATTACAGAATACACCATCCCGGCTCTCATCGTCCGCGACCACAGCTACCAGCCGTAGGTGTATGCTCCAGACCTCCGTCACCACTACCATCTCTGACGATGGCCACAGAGTCATCCTCGCACCCTCGGCTCGGCGGATGCCTTCCCAGCGATACAACCCATTGTCTCCTTCACGGGACCTGTCATCGGTTCCGGCCGCGACCTTCTGCATGGAAACTCGGCTGCGGCCCTTGACGACACCCAGCTGAGCTGTTGCGGCTTTGTCCAGCTCGACCTTTATCTGTCCTGGGATTCCGGGCAAAACACCCTTCAAGGGCTTTCATCCTTTCAACTTTTCGTCATCTTCCCATTCACGCCAATCCTTGACCTCCCTATGCAAGAAGATGACCGAGAGGCGCGATAGCCAGTTCCAGCCGAACGCTCTCCTCACCTGCACGGGCAAATCGCCGGCTTACTCGATCACCAGATCATGACACATGCCCCGGCCTTCGAGCAAGACTATATCTTCATCGTCGTCCCCGATACATGGACTTTCCTTGACAGGGCCATGTCCAACCAGGCTTCTGCGACACAGCTACTGCCGACGACACCCAGGGCTCAGTCGGCAACCCTCGGACTATAGCGATGCGTTGGCCAGGTTTACCTCTACCAAAAACGCAATGCCGCCCCAAGCGGCGCCTCCCACGCCGCCTGCATCTAGGTCAGTCGATCCTTATGATGACATCAAAGCGGTCATTGCCCGATCCCGACCAAACCCCAACCAAGAGACCGCGACTTTCTCCAGAAATTTCCACCATAGTCGCCGCCTGTGATAGTCGAGGCCCCGCCAAATCCGACACTTCCTCCTTCTGTCCCACGAAGACCCCGGAGACTCAGAGACGGACACCGAGCCAGTCAATCACCCAGCCACATCCGCCTCTGGCCCTATCAGACCTCCGGCGTCAATCTCTTCCCGACCCCACCGCGCCCGACATCCGCCCAAGAATATTCTGTAAAGCAACGAACGAAACAACACAACATGACAAGGAACATGTTTCATCATCCTCAAACTCAAGTGCGAAAGGCCCTAATGGGATATTTCCTTCTCCTCTTGCTCTCCTTTTCACAAAGACAATCCAGTCAAAACTTCTCCAATATACTCCTTATTCTGTTTATATCCACCACTTATAGCACCTGTAAATCCTCAGAGCCTTCCACTCCCACACATGCATTACCCACCCACAACTCTCTTCACCCCTGCCGCCTCTCCACGCCCTTTGCGCCTTTGCAAAGCAAAATCTCCCTTGCAGCGGCCTAGGCTGCCTCTCTGACGCTCTGTCTCGATTTCACTCACGATAATGCTCTACGTCTCTCGCCGGATCTCCATCTCATATCTCATATCTCACTCTTCTTCCTGTCTTCCTCTCACTTCCCTGTCTCCTATCTCCTGTCGCCAACTCTCTCCTCTCCCCGACTTTCTCCTGTCGCCATCGCCAACTTTCGTTCCGAAAGGCCTCTTTGCGCGAGCCGCGGCTGGCGAGCCTTCCCCTCGTACATTAATGCCTTGAGGAACGAAAGGCCTTCTAACGTGCCCCGCAGACCGCCCTCTCCCCAAAGGTTCTCCGCCCTTGATTGGTCCCTTGTGATTGGTCCTCCTTGCCTCCCTCCTCGTTGGTCGCTGCCCTTCCCCGGCTTCTGTTGCCTTTTCGCGTGCCTTATCCCACCACTAGGCGCCTCCCACCCTGTCTGCCGCCTGCCGACTCTTCCCGCCTGCCGAACTCTTCATCGCGTCACCTAGCGCGGCCGCCTTGACTCTTCAGCATCACCGTCCAGCCAGCGCAACGCCTCCTCAACGGTCCTCTCGCTCAGTACCTCGAGCCTGGCCTGTGCGGCAGTCATCTCCTCGGGGACCCGGTTGCCCACCAAGTCTCTGTCCCGCACCTTGGACACGAGCATGATGCCGTCTAGAGTTCGGCAGCGCGATAGCTGCACGTACAGGCCGTACGGGTCGCACTGCGAGGGCACCACCGTTCCATCCATCTTCGTCGTCCGTGTCCTCGCAGCTCGAGGGCCACGCGCTCCAGCGTTTTGCCCTGCACCTTGTAGTCCGTGCACGCGAACGCTGCTGCGCACGGCAAACCCTTTCGGCTGACGTCGTTGCGTTGCCACGGCCTTTTTCGCTGGCACTGTATCTTAACGGTCATGGGTGTCAACAAGATCGTGCCCGGCGGCATCCCGACGAAGTGGAGATATCTCGTCGTCTCCGATTCGAGAATGATCCCGCCGGCGGCCCGAAGTGGATCGTCATATCGGCCGAGATCCGATGCCCCGGGTACGCCTTGTCGACAATGACCTCCACCGCCGAGTAGCTCGCGCCGTTCACTAGCTTCAGCCCTGGTGGGTGTTGTGGTTCACGACGATGGGCATCCCGGCCACGAACATGAAGACGGCCGGCACCGGGATCGCGCTATCGTCGCCCTGGTTGAGTATCATGATCGCCTCTTCCTCCGTCGGCAGCTCCTCCTTCCACTTGTGCTCGGAGATGAAAATGCGCATCGTCGACCGCTGCTGGACCCGGAACGCCAGGCTCGCCTCCATGTTCAGGTTCCACCGATTCCTATTGAGCGGCGTCACCACGGTGATGCCCGTCTCCCAAGGGATCCGCCTTCCTCCCGGTAGCACCTTGAGTTGAGGAGGTTTAGATCCGTCCGATCCTGCACGCCTAGACGGATCCGCTTCAGCAGCCTCTGCAGCTCCGGGTCGCCGGCGGCGCGCATCTGCTCGTCCAGCATGACGACCGTCGTGAACCTCTTCCACAGTGCGTGCGCTTTGTCGTGCTGGTGACGCTGCTCGGCCTTGAACGAGTTGTCTACGTCCCACGAGATGGCCGCGCTAGGCAGGACGATCGACCCTCTTGGACCGGCCGGAACTGCTGAAAATCTCCGCAGAAGAGGACGATGGGGATCCCCCCGAAATCTTGCCGCGATCCGCGAAGCCGGCGAAGCCGCTCGTTCACGGCGTGCAGCGTCCGCGCCCCGAGCATGCTCACCTCGTCGATGACGAGCACATCCTTCTCCTGCCAATCCATTCGAGACTGGCCGTGGATGAACCGCTCCGCCTGTTTCGGCAGCCGCACCCGTCAAGGTCTTTGACCATGTTCGCGCCCCCCGCCCCTTGGTCTTTAGTGAACCCGCAGGCGGAGTGGATCGTGATGCCGTTGATCCGCGCCGCCGCAGTCCCCGACGTCGCCGTGATCAGCAGACGATTCGAAAGGCTCTTTTACTGAACAGCTCGACGAGTGCCTCGATGATTCGCGACTTGCCGGTACCGCCCTCGCCACCGACGAACTGGCGCAGCTGGCAGGCATCGCCCCGTCGGTCTGCTGCATAAAATCGAGCTGGCGGCATATTATCAGAAAAGCGATGGACTGCCTCTTGTTCAGCGTCAGCCGTGTTGCCAACACCTTGCCCGCCGCGAGGAGGAGGTTGATGGGCCAAACTGAACGTCCATTCCCGCCCCTGCGTCGATAGCGGTCTCGTCGGAGTCGGCCATCGTCATTTCGACCTCGTCCTCCCGAAACCGGTCATCACCTTCGCAACGCTGCGCGGCGATCGCTTTCCCAGGCGGCGGGCGTGCTTTGTATCCCTTGGATCATCCTCTCCTCTCCTTCGAGGCACTTACCTGCTGCGACTTGATAGCCTTGACCTGATCCTGCGGCGGAAGCGCGGCCCCGGCAAATACCCGCCCTGGCATGCTTAACCGCCTCTCCTCGTTCGATCAGCGCCGTGGCCTCGAGCTCGGCCGTCGAGCGCAGCGCCGATTGCTGAAACCGACAGAGCTGCTGTATCATTGCCATGAGCTCCGGCGACTTGGCCGTCACCTGATTCGCTCCCACTGCACCTCGGACGACGTCGATGAGCCGCGTTGCGTCTCCGATGCTGTTGGGCTGATATGTCGCTGCAGACTCCGCGCCCGCCTCGCCTGCTCCACCCTCCTCGACGTGTGCGACCGTCGGGTCGCCATCGCCGGACGAGGCTGCCCATTGCTTGGCGTCGCGTTTTGCGTCTTCGGCGGATCGTCGAAGCAGCTGCACGTTGTCGACGAGACATGATATTCTCGGGGCCATAGCGTCTCGAGCCCGCGCCCAGATGCTGTTGATCTCACCTGTTCCTTCGCCCAGGAAGGACTCCACGGCACGAACAGCGCAAGATGCTGCACGGCTGCCCTTCAGGGGGTGGGTTAGCCTCTCCGATAATGCCCGCTGACAGAGCAGTTGCCATACACACCTCCGGTAGCACGACTCGTCATCGTAGGTGAAGTCCTTGCTCAGGTAGCCGTCGAGGCAGGCGGTAGCGTGCTTGCCCGGCCGCCTGAGCACCTGAACCCAGCGTCGTCCCGGCGCCCATCCATCCTCGAAAGACATCTCCCCAAGCCGCCCAGCTCGTCGTTGCCGATGCGTTTCAGTCTGACGATCGATATGTAGTCATACAGGCATAGGCCTTTCAGCAGCTCTCCCGGTGCTGGTACGCCTCGACGTGGGAGATTCTCAGGCCTTCTTCTTCGACGACGACCGACTCATCCAAGGTGTCATCCGTAGCCGCAGCGCCACTGGCTTCTCGGAGATGCCGCCATCGCCGAAAGACTTCCCAGTACAGCAGAGAACAGTTCAGGTACGCCCACGCGCTGCTGTCGGTGAACTCGGCCGGATATCCGAGAAGGTGAGCGACGACCTCGACCTGTGATAGCGGACGCTCCGTGAACACGCGGTTCGCCACTCTCATCAGGAACTGTCGCGTCCTGTTCCCTTGACAGGGTCATCGGTGGCAGCGTCTCCGCCACCGTCCCGCCCTCCGTTGGCCGTGCCATCACCTGTTGAGGCGGCCAGGAGCTCGGCCGCGGCCGCCACACGCTTCCACACCGGGTCCTCCACCTTGGTCGCGTAGTTCGTGACATAATAGATGAGGGCCATTGTCTTGCGCTGCGTCGCAATGAAGGAAATATCATGGTTGTGCCGGAGCCCGACAGCAATAGCCTCGTTCCATCGATTGACCATGCTGTGTGTCCTCCGGATCTGCAGCACCCCGTCTGCCGTGAGGGCGGTCTTGTCGACTAACCTCCATGGCGCCTTGAACCGGCAGAGGTCCCCTTCCGCCCTCCTTTGCCCAAGGAGTACTTCACACAGGTCGGGCTATGCGTGTGCACCTGCGTCGCGCCGGCACAGAAGTTGGCCTCCTCGATAAACGCGGCCGAGAACTGCGCGGCGTTGTCCAGCAGGGAACCAATACCGCCCGTCACAGATCGCTCCGCTTGCACGGCGCAAAAACTTTCCTGGTCCAGATCCTGCCTTGCACGTCAACCCGGCCCCACTTGGCCATCAGAAGAGTACTTCAGGCTCCCGGTGGCACATCTTAGGTAGGCATTCTTACCTCTGAGAAGACGCTATCGATGTATCGGACGATTCGCTCGCGATACGCCGCCTGATCCTCCCCGTGGATGTCGGCAAGCATCGAGCTGAGATGCGCGTTCCCGTGCAGCCAGAGCAAGCCGTGAACATGAAGCGCCCTCGTTCGTTCGTCTCCACGGCGCCATAGTACTTGCCGATGCGCCCGAATACCGACTCTTCACCGACCTTCACGTAATGATCGAAGAACAGCTTCATCTCGCGGTGGAAGAACACGGCCGAGCTCATGGGATCCGATATCGCCAGCCGTGCCCGCTTATACGCATCCCCAAGGCCTTCTAAGAACTCCTCGGCCGCGTCGGGATCGCGTGCGGTATGCCGCCAGTCGCAGCTTCACCGGGTTCGTAATGTCGTTCGGGTTGATGGTGAACCAGATGGCCGGCACGCCATATCCGACGATGAGCGACTGGATTTTCCGCCGCATATTGAGACGGACTCTCTCGACATGGGCTGCCGGTGGCCGTAAAGCGAGAGGCTCCTGAGAAGCTCCTTCACGTCACCATCGGTCGTCTTACCCGAGCTCTCCAACTCGACCCTCGCCGCCGCTAGCCTTTCTGTGGTCATCGAACGCACGATGCGCTCTACCTTGCGGAAGTTCTTCCTCCCACACTCAACATGCTGACCCGGCGGTTCCTCGACCGCACCCCATGTTGAAGACGAGAAATGCGAAGATGTGGTGCAGTGCAAATCGACCACCATGGCGCCGGAGCACGATCTCGGCCCACGCCTGAAGGTTCAAGCTTCGAGACGATACGGGGTCTCCGCGGCCGCCTCTGCCTCGACAGCCCTGCCTCGCAAGTTGGCCGTGACCTTCCCGCGTCGACCATGGTCTCTTCAACCAGCCTTGGTCCCCAACGCCAAATGGGAACAGGGTCGGGAACGTCCTGGCAAAGAAGGACGCCTCAAAGGAATCGGTAAACTCACCCCGCGAAACCCGGATGTATGGCTCACAACCACCGTCGCCACGCCCCGAACCCCGGCTAGGGACCCGACCCACGCTCTCGGCCCGCACGGCCGTCGTCGGCACCTTCACCAACAGCGTCACAGGCAAACTGCAGCTTCTCCACGTCCGCGACGTCTGGCGGTCCGTCGAGCGCGAACATGCCAGAAGACGTCACCTCGTTGATCGCTGGAACGTTCTGGTCGGGGCAGGCGTCACTTCCATCGCGAACCGCGCCTTCTCCGTTGGGCCCGTGACCTTCACCCTGGCCGCCGGCTTCTTGTCCTTGGTTGAGCAGGGCGAAGAGCTCCTCGATCTCCACCGCGCCCTCGTCGTCCATGGCCCGCTCCGTGGGCGGCACAACGTGCGCCGTCCGCGCTTTCTCCCACCCAGACGGCTCGTTCCGCTCCATACGATCGCACACCGACGACGGTACCCCGTGTATCGAGTCTCCCAGCTCTCCATCTCCGCCGCGTCGATCTCGATCTCGGCGTAGTGGGGTTGTTCCGCTTCAGCCAGACAAGGGCCCTCTCGACCACCCGCCGCCTCACCGACAAGAGACTCGACAGGTCGCTCGGTGCCGGCTTCTCCGCGCCCTGCCACGAGATGTGGATCTCGTCCAGTGCTTGCAAAGGGTGCGGGAGCACTTTGGTGGCCAGCTCCTGCACATTGTTCGAAACACCGTGATGTGGCCCTGACATGCCTCGGATACTTCACGCTCTGCCTCTGCCCGCCCGGAATGCTATATCTCGTGACAAACCCGTAACATGAGTTCAGCGAGATGAGCTTTCTTCGACCGGCGTCAGTCCTTGAGCTCATCGGGGAACATGTGCTCGCAGCCAAGGCGACTGTGAAGGTGGATCGCCGGCGACAGGCTCCTGCGCGCCAGGCATCGGCCACACTCGGCGCACACCGACACGGACTCGCCCTCAGGAAAGCAACTCCGGCATGAAAATGGTGAGCGGCCGCCCTTTGGTACGCAACTTGACAGCCAATGATCCCATGTAATCTCCTCAACTCTCCTCTCGTACACTTGCGGTAGCACACCATGCAGGTCCGTATCGGCAACGTGCTCGCATCGTGGAACGCCTGATAGAAGTCTCGCACCGTCGACACCTTCCTCTCGAGCGGTATTGGCGTGCACCACGTCTGATCGTTAGACAATCTCTCCTTCAAGGCAAAGTCTTCCTCCAAAAAGCGCAGCACACTCGCCAGGTCTTCGGCCTGCAGCTCCCGTCTCCTATGCCTTCCGATTCCACTTCGACCTGTTTTATCGGGCGCCCATCCCGGCTAGGAAGACGGGCTCTCTTCTCCCGCCTCCGGGACTGCCTCTGTCCGCGCAGCGAGCCGTCCGCTGCCTCTGCTGCGCCATCGTCCACACCCACCTGTGCCCTTGGCCGCCGAACCGGTCCCCGACGGAGCTTGGGCAAACCCCATGCAATCGATGCTGCAAATTGCGCCGTTCGTCTTAGGTCTTGGAAAGTCGTATCCTTGGGCTGGATAGGTCGGAGCGTCGGTCCCTTTTTCGAACGAACACCCGGGACACCGCCGGTCGCCGCCTTATCTCCCTGCCCGTCACCTTCAGGACCTCTCCTGGGGCAAAACGGCCGATGAAGGGCGGACTGTTAGAGCCCACTGCCCCTGGTCTCCACGTTCTGTAGGCAACACGAACCTCGGAAGCGGACTCGGTGACTGACGTTGCGCGGAATTTCCGCTGCTGACCAAATTACGGGACTTCCGTGCTCTGCTTGACCGCAAACCGCCTCGCGGCGGTCTTCTCGGCAGTGACTTTGCGATCGCCTCTGCATGCTTTCTCCATGCGGTTTCTTCGACCGCAGACTGCTTAGGCTGAATCAGCCGGAACGTTAATGCTTCATTCGCCACTGATCTGTATCTCCCGAACCGCCCCAACCTTGTCTCCCGTGCTCCGTGCCCTTCTCGGAGTTGCCCTGTATCATCTCCGCACCCCGAAACAGGCACTCCCCGTTCCTACCCTCTTCTCCATCCTCGACTGACAACGAACAGGCTCCACGGTGAGCGGCCGCCTCGCCTAGCTTCCTGCAGGACTGTCCGCCATGCTACTGCCTCCTCGACGTCGACTAGCGTGGATTGGCAACAGGCTAGAAAGTTTTGGCCCGGAGCACTTCCACTTGGATAATCTCGCTTCTTGGCGTACACTATTTCTTTCCGAGTGGGAAGCTTCCTAACGATCACTACTCTCATGGCCGTGGCATTTCTTCCTTATAATGCTTGCCTATGGTACCGAAGCGATGCAATACTACTACCCTTTGTAATCCCCATTTACCCTCCCTATGTGCATCCACCGTCCCGACCTCGGCTGGTCTCCACGTGCGACCTGCTACCCCAGCTTTGCCAAAGGCGGCCCTTCCATCGCCGTGCTCTCTTTGCGCACTCCAGCGAATCCCTGGCTACTGCCGACCTCCGGCACATGGGGTGGCCGCGCCAACCGCCCGCCGCACACTTCCAACCATACTCTCCGGCCCTTCCAACGCCGTCCCACCCACCTTGCGCATCAGTTGCTCCATCAATATCTGCCACTCCACCTCGTCGAGCAACAGCCAAAAGGCTGCCGGCGATAACATGTCCACGGTGTCCTCGTGCAACCGGACTACCCGGCTAGGTTTGCTCCTCGCCACCACCAACGTCGCATCAACGGCCTTCATGCTAAAGCGACAGCCAGGATCCCCTGCCTGTCCTCTTGTAGTCGCTAGCCACCGGAGTCTCGACTTGCAAACCCTCTTGAGAGTTCTCGTGACCAACTCGCATCCTCCTCCTCAGGTCGTCCCCTATATCCGACTTCACCGTGTCCCAATAGTGGACTCGACACGGTCGGCACCCGCCTCGCTCAGCCGCACGCAATGCCCATCCAACTACCGACGACCGTCAAAGGGACCCTGCAATACTACCATAACCTCTTTCTTTCCTTCACTCATTCGTTATTGTCGCCTTTGCTATCTACTCCATGCAACGATGACACCGAAGGGTACTGCTGGACTTTCTTTCTCCGCAGACTTACCCACACTAACCTTACTGTTCGCCGACCTCCAACTTCTCGCGACATAGCCATCACCCCTACTCAACTTCCAACCCCCGGCTCCCTACTTCACTCACGACCATAGAACCAGATGGTCGAGACTGTTCAAGAACCTCGCCAGCTCATTCCCGCATACCCCCGCTTCTGATCTATCACCTAGGTAGCATTCTCTGACTCTTAAGTCTCCCGACCCTAGCCGCGAGCCCTCTTCGAGCAGCAAGAAAACCTGCTTTATAGGATGCCCACCTCCACTCTGCGTAACCCTCATTTACACTTCCACGGTGACTACATCTGCCATGTTCTCACGATGTCGGCCTCCCAGCTCAACGTCGATACCTCGTCCTCCCCGCGGCAACCTCTTGACAGCCAGAAAATGCTGGCGCCGACATGTCCATGATGGCCTTTGTCCAGCCCGGCTGCCCGGCTAGGTTCGCCTACCAGAATGAGCATCGTGTCAAAGGGCTCAACGCAGAAACCCTAGCGAGGGTCTTCCTTCCCACGCCCTCATGGCTGTCGACTCCGGAGTATGCAGCAATCCGGTCAGATACTGGCAATCCATCGACCTGCATCTTCTTCAGCCTTAATATTTCCATATACAACCAACAGATAATCTCCTCGGAATGGACCGAGCAATGGTTCTTCATGGTCGGCCGTGTTCATCCCTTTGCCCTGACGTGGGAAATCGAGCGACGTGATGGCTTGGAGTCGGACGATGATAACATCACAGAATACACCGTCCCCGCGCTTATAGTCCGCGATCACAGCTACCAACCGTGAGTCTATGCTCCAAATCTCTGTCGCCACTGCCCTCCTGACGATATCCATAGAATTGTCACTCGCACCTCAGCTCGGTGGATACTTTCCCAACGATACAACCCATTGTCTCCTTCACGGGACCTGTCATCGGCTCCGGCCGCGACCTCCTGCATGGAAACTCGGCTGCGGCCCTTGACGACACCCAGCTGAGCTGCTGCGGCTTTGTCCAGCTCTCCACCTTTATTTGTCCTGGGATTCCCGGCAAAACCCCTTCAAGGGCTTTCACCCTTCCAAGTTTTCGTCATCTTCCCCATTCACGCTAATCCTTGACCTCCTATGCAAGAAGATGACCGAGAGGCGCGACAGCCAGTTCCAGTCGAACGCTCTCTTCACCTGTACGGGCAAAATCGCCGGCTTACTGGATCACCAGATCATGAAACATGCCCCGGCTTTCGACCAAGACTATATCTTCATCGTCGTCCCCGACACGTGGACTTTCCACGACAAGGCCATGTCCGACCAGGCTTCTGCAACACAACTACTGCCGACGACACCCAAGAGCGCGGTCGGCAATCCTCGGACTATAGCGTTGCGTTGGCCAGGTTTACCTCTACGAAGAAACCCAAGGCCGCCCAAAGCCCCGCCTCCCCACGCCGCATGCTTCTGGCCCAGTCGATCCTTATGCTGGCATCAAGTCGGTCAATGCCCGATCCCTACCAAACCCCAACCAAGAGACCGCGACTTTCTCCCGAAACTTCCACCATAATCACCGACTGTGACGGTCAAGACTCCCAAATCCGATACCTCCTCCTTTCTGTCCCCGGAAGACCCCGCAGAGTCAGAGACGGACACCGAACAGGTCAATCACCAAGACACATCCGCCTCTGGCTCTATCAGACCTCCCGCGTCGATATCTTCCCGACCACTGCGCGCCCGACGTCCGCCCAAGAATATTCTCTAAACTTTAAAGCATCAAACGAAACAATACAACATGACAACATGTCTCATCATCCTCAAAATCAACTGCCAAAGGCTCGAATAGCACATTCTCTTCTCTTCTTGTTCTCCTTTTCATGAAGACGATCAAGTCAAAACTTCCCCAATATACTCCTTATTCTGTTTATACCTACGACTTATACCGGTAGCACATGTAAATTTTCCGAGCCTTCCACTCGCCCAAACATGCATTACCCACTCACATCTCTCTTCAACCCTGCCGTCTCTCCACGCCCTTTGAGTTTGCGCCTTTTAAACAAAATCTCCTCCAGCGGCCTAGCCTGCCTCCCCGACGCTCTGTCTCGGTTTCACTCACGATAATGCTCTACGTCTCTCGCCGTGTCTCGTATCTCGACCTCACTCTTCTTCCTGTCTCCAATCTACTGTCGCCAACTCTCTCTCTCTCTTCTGTAGCCAACTCTTCTCCGGTTCTCTTGTCGCCAAATTTCGTTCCGAAAGGCTTCTTTGCGCGAGCCGCGGCTGGCGAGCCTTCCTCTCGTATATGAGGATTTGGTGCAGACAGGGGTCATAAGTTTCTTGGGCTCTGATTGGTCCCAAATTTGTATGTACGGTCGCAAAACGATCAGCAACTGGATGACGGCTCCTAAAAAGTGGGTCCCGGTTTGTTTACTTGGAATGTCGCGTGACTTGGAATGTCGCGTGACATGGAAACTTCACTGACCCAACTCGTCTTGATATCTTGCTTCAAGCCTTCGGCTGAATAATGAGTTCTAGGTCTACTCAAGGGCTCCAAGTTGACTTGGCTTCGATCGTCTGTGCCCGCTGTGGCGAGAAGAAACCGGCAGGTGACTTCGTGAGCAAACGGAAAACTGGCGGGAACACCAAGAACTGCCTGGACTGTCGGAGTCGGTGCAGTTCTCATGTCAGCTCTGTCTTCCCGCTCCGTATGACATTCAATACTAACGAAGTGAAGTGTTCAAGATCCCGAGGGCGATTCTGACGTTGAGGACCTCGCCGCCCGTCCTTCCTCGCCTGGGAGAGCTAGCGTGAAAAGAGTCGAGGCAGATGCTGACCTGTCGCCTCCCAGCGAGATCGGGAACCCAGCCTAGTTCGCCGGAGAAGCTACGACGACTTCATGCAGCTATGACGTTATTCAAAGTCAATTAGCCAGCCGCACATAGAGCTGGGAACGCCAATTCCACCAACCCAACAAAGCTCGCGGTTCTTCCGGGCGCTGGCCCCGTCACCTGCTGAGCAGCCAGCGACCGATCCAGTCGCCTCCCATTTTGATCCATCGACTGCCCGAGGCAACGCAACCAGAATGAATTATTCTTACCTGGCTGCTAGATTTCACAAAGGCGGGAAGGTATCGCAAGATGATCTCTACCGCAGGGGCTAGGTTAAGCTGGCCGCTATCCAGCGCGACCATCGATCACGACGTCGTGCAGGGAGACTGTGTCCCTGACTCCTTCCATATCTCAACTCGGCGTCTCGGAAGGTTCGGGTGTCCTGGATAAGATGTCCCTTGTGTTTTCGTTGCAGCAGTGTGTTCGGGCTAACAGGGAAAGTAGATGCGAGTCGAGATCGGCCGCAGCCGAATGGGGATCAGGTAGCCAAGGAAGGGGGCAATAGAGACCAGTTTTCCGAACCCGATATGGACGCCGAGGACTATTTCAACCTGCTGCTTTCCCCCGCTCGACCGCGTCGCTACCGTGAACAATTAGGGGCTGATTGTAACTCCGATGCCGAGAACGAAGACGAGAACAGCGATAACGATTCAGTGTATGAAAGCCCTGTTCGTAGTCGCTTGCAGCAGCCGTCTGCGCGGCCAAGACGCGGCCGCCGTGGTCCTGCCCTGGCACAGGAGGGCGGCCGAGACAACCGGGAAGGCGAATCCAGAGACAACCTCGACGGCAATATCGACTGTCGCGGCCGCCACGGCGTATTCGAAGTCCAGTGATAATTCCACCGGAAGAAATGGCGGTCTTCCGTGCACAAGATCCGGCGTGGACTGGCGACCTGGATGCTTGGGCCTTGACGGACTGCGATAGGGCCACCCTCCGTGAGTTCTGGACCAAGCTCAACAATGACCAGATGGAATACTGCAGCCGATGCCGCGAGTGTTGGTTTCAGATGGAAATAGATTATGACGGCATTTGTTCGCGTTGCTATCGAAAGGATGAGAAACGTGGCCCCGACGAGCCTTACTTCTTCTCTGCGGAAAACCAGCTCGACTTTGGCCCCGTACCGACCCGATTGCCCGAGCTCACACCTACCGAAGAGGCATTGATTGCTCGTGTCCATGTCCACGTGAACATTATGCTTGTGCGGGGGCAGCAGTACAAGTATCGAGGGCACGTCGTTCACTTTCTCCGCGAGGTTGGCTTGGTGTACAACCAGCTCCCTCTCCTGCCGGGAGTTGAACAGGGTGTTGCTGCGTCCTGCCAACACGTCGTCACACGCTAATCTCAGCCGGCAATTCCCCCGCCAGTTCCGCGTGCGTCGCCAGGCGGTTATGATATGGCTAGACTACCTGCGCCATCATCATCCTGGCTATCGATCCATCGCGATCGACGACGAGCGACTGAGCCAACTGCCCGAGGACGGCAATGTGGTGGACGCCATCCCCCAAAGTCAGGTGGAGGCTGCCGATGTGGGACCGGAGGAAGATCAGGAGGCAGAGCCTGACCTAGAGGATGCGGCTGCGGTGCCTGACCTGTTGGCCAAGGACACGGAGCTGGATGCTCTGTGGTCTATTCTCGCGGGTGAATCCGAAGCGGATGCGGGGCAACCCCTTGCCACAGGCTCTCCAGGGCAGGCGAGGCACGAGCTCCAGCTTCCCAACATACGGCACACGCCGATCAATGAGTTCAATCACTCTCATGCCCTGCTCTCCTTGGCATTCCCTGCCTGTTTCCAGACGGCAGAGCCGACTTTGTGGAGCCTCGCTTGCGGTCCATTGAGTACAAGGATTACATCGAGCACGCGATGCGGTGGCACGACGGCCGTTTTGCGCGCCATCCAACCTTCCGCTTTGTCGCATTCAACACCCTGATGCGGTCCCAAGCACGTGCGAGGTCCAAATTCTTCGTGAAGCAACACGATGGCACCCGTGAGCCGCTCACGCGAGAGCAGCTTATTCAGGCGCTCGAACACGCTGAGGATCCACGGGCGCAGGCGCTGATCAACTCGATCACAAGGCATGCGGTGTCAATTCGCGGTACGCGACCCTTTTGGAATAGAAAGAGGCAGGACCTCGAGGCGTATGCCTACAGCTTGGGTTGTCCTGGCGCATTCATCACATTTAGCCCGGCTGATTTACACTGGCGGAGCCTCTACCAACACATGCCCCGATATGAAGAGACTCGTCTGAAAGACATGTCCGAAAGGACTTCCTCGAATTCGCAGAAGGGCTCGATAAGGACAACTGGGTTGTCTCGGCCTAATATTCACGCTGTAGAGAGTGTCCAGACGTCCAGATATGCTCTACTTTCCTCCACAAATGAAGCATCAAATCGGCAGAGCAAATATCACAGGACAGTCTATAAAGACCTCACCTTCTTCCGGATCTAGATAGCAGAATCAAGAGTCTTTCAGTCCCTGATATTATGCCTCCTTTGCTCGTCCTCCGTGAGATATTGTGCTCCTTACATTCTCAGGGATTGCCACTTGAGCCTGGTTAATCACGGCCTAGGTTATTAGGGGCGTGAAATGCAGGCACTAAGCGTAGCATGAAGATACAGTGATCTCGGCCTCGGGCATAATAACTCTCTTCGCTTCACCCCGTACCCGCGTCTTCTGCTCGAAGCTATACGCCAGCCCAATCAGTTCGGCCTCAGACCAGTGCCGTCCTACAAAGGACATGGCAAAGGGGATTGATGGGGCCATCATGACCAGGGTCTCATTTTTTGGGTCAGTGTTCGATATTATTGACGTGTTGGCTGGAAAATGTCCCAAGGGTACCGTCACGACAGACGCGCCGATAAAATTGGCCATTTTTGGAGCGTAGATGGTAGGCGACACTATAGCTGTAAGGTTGTGCCTCTCCAGGGCGCCGAGCAGTCCGTCGGGGCCCTGGAGCTGTTGAAGCCTTTGCCAGCTGGGCCAGAAGCGTGGGTCGGTGTTGTTGAAGCCAAATTTATCGAGAGCGTCATCCCAAACCGAAGTGCCCCATAGGTTGTTCTCCTCGGCTGGGGCGTTGCGTGTTCGGTTCCGTAAGTCGGCAAGCGTGTGGATATCGGATGAATTCTCGATGAGCTGGGCAAAGTAGTTGGGAAGGTCGGTCATCAAGTCCGCCCCGAGCGTCATGGAATCGTCGCGGTCGATAGAATTGTCGCTGCCCGCCCTTGTGAAGTTGGCTTCAACAATGGTCGCCCCAGCATCTTTCATGATCTTCAATGCCTTATGAAAGGCATCGGCCCAAGGACCTCCTTTCTTCCACAGGTCAGTTGCTTGATCCAAAACATTGTAGGGCACCCCGATGCGTGCTCCCTGGAGAGCCTTCTCATCGCAGGCCTCCACGTAGTCCGGGAGAGTGCCGAACGGTATTGCAGACGTGTAGTTGTCAGCCGAATCCGGTCCTGCGATGGCCTTCAGGACATGTGCCGCGTCCCGTACCGTCCGCGCCATAGGCCCGACTGAGTCTCGGTGCTCTGACGCTGGGATAACCAGGTAGCGCGAGACAAGTCCTACGGTCGGCTTGATCCCTACAATACCGTTAAAACTCGACGGAAATGAGATGGAGCCGCCTGTATCGGTGCCAATTGCTGCAAAGGCCAGACCCAAGTCGGCAGACACACCGCTGCCGCAGGAGCTCCCAGCAGGGTTCTGATGTGGATAATACGCGGCGTGTGTCTGGCCCCCGTATGGCGAATAGCCATGATGAAGAACGCCGGTGCGAAAATCAGCCCATTCGTCCATGTTTGCTTTGCCAAGGATAATAGCTCCGGCTTCGCGGAGCTTCCTCGCTACCGTAGAATCGTGGGGAACCTTTGCTCCGAGCAGGAGAGTCGATCCGGCTTGAGGCTGTCTTAGTTGCCATGATTCACTGCTGGAAGTTCTGGAACTGGCTAAAAGGAGCGTTCAGTACATACCAGTGTTATTCATCTTGTCCATCGTCGCGACGTTATCCTTGAGAAGGATAGGTATCCCATGCAGAGGCCTGTACTTGCCGTGAGAAAGCAAGCACCATCAAGTGAGGCACAAAGTCGTGGCTGCTACTCACCCGAGACGTTTGCCGCCGATATTCCTCTCCTTGTCGAGAAACGTTGCAATAGCAAGAGCATCTGGGTTGATCTCGGTGACAGCACGAGCTTTGCCCTGAACCTGCCGGATGCGCTCTTGATATGCCTGCTATTAGTTAAGTAGTGTGAACATGATATAAAGTGAACGTTCTCGAACCTACATTTACTAAGTCGAAACTATTGAAGCATCCCCTGTGAAGTCCTTGCTGAAGGTCTTCGAGCGTAGCATTAATGAGACTAGGAAAGGTCCATTTAGCTAAAAGAACACAAGGGGTTAGCATGGAGGCTCGCATTTACAAAGACCTATTGCAGTGCGGGTAAAAAGACGTAACTATTGGTCGAATATGCCGAGACACAGAGAACGGTCAAACAAAGGCACAGGACTGAGATCATCCCCATGTGATTCTCTTTATACATCTTGTTGTTCGTTTAACGTAAGCGAACGAGGCGGCTGCAACATGAATGGCTGAATACTGGTAGTAGATCAAGTAAGAGAAACAAGAGATAGCTCTGCATCAAAGTTCGTATATCGATTTACTGAGAGGTGACTGGTATCTAAATACTATGCTAATGTCCGTTTCTTAGTGACCTTGGTTTCTCTAAAGAAAAGTGATACGAATCATGCTAGCCTCCCGCAAAGGGGCATAAACCTGAGAAAGCAAGGGCCCCCGGCGAGACTAACTTATGTAGGCTCAGGCCGAAACTCTTTTCATTTTATATATATAGGACAAGTAGTGGGCTGCGGCATATACTGAGCTGAACAGGTGATCAACCCTCTCGGCTCTTCTTACTCTAATCCCTTTGAGTGCTCGGGAGCAGCCCCCAGGTCACAAACAGGGATTACCCGTGCCACGCCCCACCTTTATTTGTAACTCGCGAGCGCGCCCCACCTGGGCGCAATACAAAATAATAATAATTGTGGGAATGTAGCATATAGCTATAGTAGGATTGTAAGGGAGGTGCGCACACACGCACACGTGACCCTTAGCGTCACGTGTATGGACCTCGGGGATCCGTGTATAAAGGGCACGTAGTGTGCCCCCTCATTCCCTTTCCTCCTTCCTAGCAAGACATCTTGAATACAACCCATTGCGTTACTGCAGTACAGACCTCCCGACACTGATCAGTGATCGATTTGGTCGATCACAGATTGGCAAGGAAGAAGAGATAGAACGCAACCTTCGAAAGCCCAACTACCATATTCCTAGCGATATTGCCCTGGTTGGACCTAGAGGAGGTTTCTATGCTAAGATCAAGGACTCTACGATTACCCGGACCCGGCAACCAACTAGCTCCCGGTAGGCCATTGATAGATCCTTCCAACTTCACTTAACGGTTACATTAAGTGTAAGTGCGTCCACAACGCCGATTCGACAACTACGTGACAGCCCTCACGATTCGACAACTACGTGACAACCCTCACAATGACAAGCACGACCCCAACCCCGAACCCCGCCTCTACGAGGAACGACGCCTTCCTCGACCAAGTAAGGAATTGGTCCAAAATCTCACGATCCCAAAGACCCAATATCAGGATATCGATCCGACCCGATGGGAGGATGAGATCACGCCACAAGAGGAAGATAGAATAGCTGTTATGACATATACCGCACGATTTATGTCAGAATGCGAGGAGAACGTACACCTTCATGGCACTAATATCCTTGAATTCTTCCAGGATCACTTCCAACAGTGGACCGAGGCAACGTGGAGAAAGATGCCAAAGGAATTTCGAAGGAGCTACGTTACCTTTTAAAGAGACGTGGTATCTATACAGGAGAAAAGGGTGACCACATCATCCCACAGCTCGTCTTCCTACAGACGATCGATAACCCACCAGCCTGGCCCGACAACGAATTCATGGTAACCCAATTCGATAAAGGAACGGAGGCCTATACAAGAAAAGAGAGACGACTAACGCAGAACCCTCCCACCTCCAACACGGCGGAGCCATCCACGCCGTTAGCCCCTATTCCGACGCTCCCTGCTCCTCCCGCTACGACAATTGCGGAACCGCCCACAACGACTGCTACGCTTCCCAACGAACAATACATCCTACAAGCTATCAGTTCCAGCAACAGAGCATCGTTCTAGCAGAACCCTCTTCTCCCACATCCCTCGAAGCGTACACAACGCTTCCCCCGGCCGACATCCCGAACGACATCGTCGATGCCGACACACAACAGAAATTCACCAAGATCTGGGACAAAGAGAAGAACTATACGGGGGAACCCTATGACCTTCTCGATGATAAGCTACGCATCTTTATGAGTATCTGTTATAACATTCAGGTCAAGCCGGACCAATTCCACGCTCTTTTCCTCGAATCCTTACTGGCCGAGCCCAAACGTACTACATTGACCACGTTAACTGGACCTCAACGTTCCGCAAGGCATACGATAGCATCAAGCAACATTTCGATACGGAAGTTAACCACGTTCACTACTATACTGAATGGACGACTATTTCCTTTAACAAGCTCCGTGCCGATAATGCTACGAAATCCCTACACGAGGTTCTTCAGCTACTCCTTGATAAGCTACAGTTATGCCAACGAGCTCTTGGCAACGCGTATGCAGGAAACGTTCCACTGCGTACAACGCTTATTAATGCATGCCGCGGTGTTCCTGAACTTGAATACGCTTTATTCAAGCCCGCCGAAGGAATCGAGCCCTTTTGCAGATCTTCGCTCTTCCGTTGAGACCCATCTTGCACGCGGAATAGCGCCTCGTTATCTTCAAGGAGGCCCTCAATACCATCAAGACCTCGAGGAACCATCTGATCATATGGATCCCAATGACCACTACTATCTCGATCGAAGATACAACAACAATCGCGGAAGATTTGGTCAGAAGGGTATAGAAGGTATAGAGGCAACGCTCAACGAGGCAGCTACAACGCTCCACGGGGAATCTTCAATAGTCAACGCTTTAACCGCCCACAAGGCCGTTACGGCCACAACCACCCGTGGAATAAGAAGTGCTTCGTCTGCAATAAGGAAGGATGTTGGTCTACAAAGCACACTGCCGAGGAACGTCAAAGATCCGAGACCAATACGTCGCCCACTGTCACTTCATAGGGATTACCCCTCCCAGGACCTTACAGCCTACGTTCTTGACTTTGAAGGTCACGAGATGGATGCCCACGATGATGCTAACGACCCTGGGACGAGGACGACAATGAAGATAATGACAACAACCCAGAACAGTGGCACACAAGCCAAATGCTCTGCCAGCAAGCCTTCAACCATCTGATCACAGGGGAAGACGTGTATAGCACTCTCAAAACAACGCTACACCTGCTTCCCAATTCATGATAGAGGAGCGCTACTCAAGACTCCGATTCCAGGGCATCATAATTGACACAGGCGCCGCGAAGGTTTCCACAGCTGGCTACGACCAATGCATCGCTCTACAACGAGAAGACCCTGCTATAACGCTCGATAAGACTACAGCAGGCCAAGCTTCTATCAAATTCGGCAACGGCGAAGCCATTCTATCCCTCGGCTCTATCGCCCTTAAAACACCTCTCGGAAGGATCACATTCCATATCCTCAAGACCCCTACTCCCTCCTCTCTCTCTCGCTGATATGGATCGCCTAGGCATCTATTTCAACAACCTTACAGACACTATTGTCGGACGAACAACCCTCCCGGTTATCCGCAAATGGGGACATCCTTGGTTCCTCCTACCTAAGACCAACGAGGCCGCTATCGCATTCCTCACGGAGAGCGAGATCCGCACTCTTCATCGTCGATTCGGGCACCCAGCGGTCCCAAGACTTCACAACCTCCTACGGCAAGCTGGCCACAACGATGTGACGATAGATATCCTAGAGAACATCTCGAGATTCTGTCATCACTGTCAAATGCACTCTCAAGCTCCAAGACGCTTCAAATTCACCCTAAAGGATGACCAGGAATTCAACTACGAAATCGTCGCTGATGTGCTCTACCTTGAACCCCTCAACGCCCCGTCTTGCACGTGGTAGATACAGCAACAGCGTTCCAAGCAGCCAGGTTCCTCCTATCGATGTCAGCAAAGGATACGTGGGAAGCCCTCCGAGCCCTCTGGATAGACACATATCTCGGACCCCCTGATACTATCAAGCACGACGCAGGGACCAATTTTGCCTCCTAGAGTTCCGTAACGAGGCAAAGCTTATGGGGATAACCTGCAAGCAAGTCCCTGTGGAAGCACATTGGTCCGTTGGAAAGGTTGAAAGATATCATGCCCTCTCCGCCGTGCGTTTGAGATCCTCCACGCAGAAATCGGGACCTTCACATCCCGAATCGATCCTTCAAATGGCTATCAAAGCCATCAACGACACAGCAGGGCTAAATGGCATTGTCCCTACGCTCCTAGTCTTTGGCGCCTACCCTCGAATGGCGTTAGATTCGCCCCTTCTGCTACGACCCTGAAAGGGCTGCCGCAGCCCAGAAAGCGATGAAAATGCTTCGTCAGCTCTCAGCAGAGCGGCAAGTGCAGGGCGCCTTACACACAAAGAACGGACCATCATCAACAGGCGTTATACTATCGCTCCCACTGCAAAGCGAGGTCCGAGTGTGGAGAGAAAAGCTCGGCTGGCAAGGCCTTTTAAGATTAGTGCAATTGATGGCTCCAATGTCACAATTGATACTATCAACGGACCCCAGACCTTCCGTTCCACCCTTGTGCAGCCTTATTTCCGCGACGAGACGACGATCCCTGCCCCGCTGCTGCTGCTGCGGATGATTCTGACATTCCTGTTTCTGATCCTGCGAGCGATTCTGTTCCTGTTTCTGCCCCTGCCCCTGCCCCTGTTCCTGCTCCTAATCCCCCGGCGCCGCGCAAGCGAGGCCGCCCCCCTGGTTCGAAGAACAAGCCAAAGACGACGTTCCTAGTCAAGAAGGAAGAAGATGCCTACCAACTAGCCATCAAGCTACGGGACGAAGGCATTATCACAACGCCAGGCACCCTTTGAGGAATCCGATAGCACGGAGATCGATGATCTATTGGTACGAGGAGTGTTTAGCTTCGAACGCTACAATGAAGCAAAGCACGGGAACCATCATATCTTCCGCTCCCGCATGGTCCGCGAGGTTAAAGGCAAAGAAACCAAACCATACGAGAAGTCAAGGCTCGTGGTCCAAGGGCACAACGACCAAGAGAAACCACCCTATTGACGCAATCCCCGACAATTCAACGCGTCAGTCAACGGCTTGTTTCTGCTATCTCCCCAGACCTCCTTTCTCACGGCATGACCTCTCTCTTCGTGACATCACACAAGCGTATCCCCAGGCGCAGACCGAACTATTCCGCACCATTCTCACGCATCTTCCCGCCGAATTAGAAGGAAGATACCCGGAAGGAACAATCATTCGCGTTATTAAGCCCCTATACGGAATTGCGGAGGCCGGAGTCCATTGGTTTCGAACCTATCACGGGCATCATGTCGATAACCTCGACATGTCCACATCAACCTACGACCTATGCTTCCTAATTACGAATAAGGGACCTGATAACTTTGGGATTGTGGGAATGCAGACTGACGATACCCTTATGCTTGGCACACAACGTTTTTCCGCGCTAGAGGAAGCGGAACTCGTAAAGGCACAATTTCGGGCAAAGCCGAAGACAACGATGACCCCGGGTACTAGCATTGACTTCAACGGTGCAAAGATAACCCTCCAAGACACCACTTTCCACAACGCTCTACTGCTTCAACAAAAGGGTCAAGCAGCCAAGATCAGAGTTGGAAATCGATCTTATAGATCGATTTTCGAGCCTGATCGATCGAATTTTATCGATCGTCACCTTCAATCGATCGATATCGATCGATCGCTGTTTGATTCGAATCGATCGACGATCGAATCGATCAATACTAAAAATCATCCCTATCTAGGGTGATCTTGCCCATCAGTTGAAGAACTTGCCTCCAATTGTCCCTTCAAGCAGACCAAGAGGAAGTGTCGGCTGATAGATGCCAGCTTTACTCCAGGAACGAAGACACTGCGCCATCGCCACAATATGGCGTCGTAGGCGAGATCTCAGTGGTGTTATCATCCTCCCACAGCTGCTAAAATCTCTTTCCGTTCCTGCTGAAGACGACGCGATGGTAAGGTAGTCAACAGCCATATAAGACAGCCGAGGAAACCGCGCAACACCAACGTCCTTCCACCAAGCGATTGGGTCCGTTTTGTATGCGATATTTTCCACCGGCGGCTCTGATAGGTACTGATCAAGCTCGTCCTGTTCTTGCAAGGCGGTTGACTGCTTTGGTCCTTTAATTTGCCGCCCTCGAGGCTCAGGGCAAGCCAATGATCGACTAAACGCCAATCGACGCTCAATATAGTCCAAGCCACTATTAGTCGTATCCGCTGAAACACCATCGCAGGATTGCCGATGAGCCATGTTCTTGTACTCTCTTTCCAGACTGTCGCTAAGCTTCTCGCATATGTTCTTTCCCACCCGACGTCTGACGAGACGGAGTTGGCTCCAAAGCCGTTCCAGAGCGCGCCACTTCTTGCAGGGTGGAACACCACTGCCGCTACATATGCGGTTGAGGTCAGCTTGCTATAGTAGTCGTTCAGCTTCTTCCATCCGAGCTTGATGTAAATCTTCAAAACCCTGCGAGTTCTTGCGTCCATGTCATTGAACAGGTGAACCTCTTTCATGGTCTGATCTTCGTTCTCTTCGATTATAACTCCCTGAACTGCTAGTTCGAGGTGGTCAAGGAGCATCTCTACCACCGGAAGTACTCATCGAACCCTCCTGACGTGGAGCGTTTACCAGCAATACCCTCGCCCTGGAGTTGCTTCGAGGCGATCTTGAATGGCTGAAGGATCTTCTGAACCGCAACAACGACCTTCCATTCTTCAAGGGAAAGTTGTTCTTTCAGTATCGCTGGTTTGTCCTGTTCTTTGCCGCCTTTGCCAAGCCATCGTTCCTCGATGATGGAAAACATCCTGTTCAAAGCCGTACGCTTCAGCAGAGCGCGTGAGGCCATCGCCTCATCGGATTGCCAGCGAGTGCAGACGTTTTGAACCCACGTAAGAATAGGTTCAGTAGGAGCGGTTTGCCGTTGAGCTTCGTAAAGACCTCGAGAAGTTGACTGCTCGTTCGAAGAGCAATGCCAATATTGTGAAGTTTGCCAAATGGCCCAAACTTGCGGTACTTGTCCACTTCTTCGCCATTGATGATGTCGGGCAGTACGTCCTGATCCTGACTGCCTTCTGGGACTGTTTCAACCTCGAATCCTTCTTCCATGCTCGGCA
Source organism: Hirsutella rhossiliensis (assembly GCF_020360975.1). Classification (NCBI taxonomy): domain Eukaryota; kingdom Fungi; phylum Ascomycota; class Sordariomycetes; order Hypocreales; family Ophiocordycipitaceae; genus Hirsutella; species Hirsutella rhossiliensis. The sequence goes on along the minus strand of NW_025408686.1, from coordinate 840,666 downwards.
CACAGAAGTCGTCGTCGGTCGCCAGCTCATTGATAGCGTCGGACAACTGGCGCTGCTCTTCCTCTTCAGCCACAAAGTCCTTATCGCCCCAATGAGCAAGCAACTCGTTGAAATTATCCCTTTGCTGCCGTACATCATAGCCCTGACGGCCAGGTTCAGAAAATGAGGGCGCAGCGGATGCGACGCTCTTCCCTGTCGAAATCGAACTCAGCGGCAAGCGCTTCCACAGCCGTATCATTATTCGTAGCGTTGTCAAGCGTGTAGTACCCGATTCTGACGCCGGATAACAGTCAAGATTGTCAGCTAACGGACCCAAGAAGTGTTGACTGTGGTTCTATACCTGTCTTCAAGACCAAACGCGCATATTGTATCTGCAACTTCATCTGCAAGCGCTGCTCCAGTATGGCGTTTCGCGAGAGCCGGCAAAGCCAAGAGGATTCCCCATTGGTTCCAATCTTGGTCGATAAAGTGGGCGTTGATACCGAGGAATGATGTGTTTTGTCGGAGTCTGAGTTTACGACATTAAAGGGGAGGTTATGATATGTAAGCCAGTCGAGCAGGAGCAGTTGATTCATCTTCGGATCGAATAACGTATGCAGATTGCTGAGAAGAGTCTGATCTCGAGGGTTCGTCGGATCGGCGCGAAGCATATCAAGCAGGTTCCGTTCTGCACCTCCACTCCCGGTAACTGAGCCTGCACGTTGTCTAGAAGGTGGCTGACAAGTTAGCGGGCATGATCGAACGACGTGGAGATGGGGTACGGAGAGGTGGCACAAACCACGACTTTGTGCTCCTTCCTCAGATGTCGGACGACGCTTCCCAGTCGAAGCGATGAAGACGTAATGTGCTGTCTTCGGCCTGTCCCGGAGGAAGCATCTCTCGCAGATCCATACGATCTTGTGGGGCCGTGACCTGTTGTCCTTCATTCTGAATCCGAATTGCCACCACCACGTCCGTTCTCGAGAAGGGTCGTGGCAAATCGTGCCGGGGAACCGCCCAAATTTATCAGTCGTCCAAGCTTCATAATCTGGAAACCCCATGGGTGCATATTTAGTTGATGCTGAACTGGTTGTCGGCTCGGAAGGCGGCGGCGTGGAGGAGGCGATCTCTATGTCCTCATCAAGCGCGTCCATGGTGGGAAACGTCCGTAAACAATGTGGGCGAGGTCAAATCGAAGGGTGCGAGGCTGATAAGGTCGAATCTGTATGAAGTCTACTCGGACAGGCTGAGGCCCGAAATAATTCCTGGTTGCGACGCGTACTGATTCCGTTGAACGGGGAGGACTTGCAAACGCAAGAGACGGAGAGATCAATTTACTTTTGTCGACACGCGACGCGCGGCAACAAGATAGATATGACTGGCTGCCTGGGACCCCCGGTCGTTTGCCAGGGTGTTTGGCAGACGCGTCGGGCGGCAGCATCGTCACGCATCCAACCTACGCAGCCTACCCTGGACACCTTGTATGGACATGGCGAACGACGATCAAATCGATCGATTGGAGGTTGGATCGATACGATATCGATCGAGCAGGACTTCTAATCGATCGATCGAAATCGAAATCGATTCGATTAATCGATTCGATCAAATCGATTGTACGATCGATTTCCAAGCCTGGCCAAGATCGAACCCATCGACATCAAGGCATACGATCGAGCCCAACAGTACGTGGAACAGCGTGCCCGTGGCGCGTATGTGGCTTCAATCTGTCAACCAGAGGCCTCATTCGACATCTCTATTGCTGCCCAGGTCCAAACCCCTACGGAAGAGGATTGCACGACCCTCAACAAGCGGCTTCAATGGCAGAAAGACCACCAGCAGCGAGGCCTAACGTATATCCCTATTGACCTCGCCAATGCCAAGCTTATCGTCTTTACCGACGGTTCCTTTGCGAACAATAAGGACCTATCGTCACAGCTAGGCTTCGTCATTGCCCTAGTCAATGAGACCGAGACCGCACGTACCAAAGACCAATTCGGGATCAAGGGCAATGTCCTCCATTGGAGCTCAACGAAGTGTAAGAGGGTCACCCGAAGCGTGCTAGCATCAGAGATCTACGGCATGGTCAACGGATTCGATATTGGGATATCACTAGCAACGACGATACGGAAGATCACAGACCGCCTCAATCTTCCCCCCTATCCCCCTAATCGTTTGCACCGACTCTTTTTCCCCTCTACGAGTGCCTCGTTAAGCTAGGCACAACGAAGGAGAAGCGATTGATGATAGATATCATGGCCCTACGTCAATCCTACGAAAGGCGTGAGATCACAGAAATCCGCTGGATTAACGGCGCAGACAACCCAGCAGATGCTATGACAAAGGCATCGCCTAACCGCGCCCTCGAACGCCTCGTCGATACGAATAGCCTTACGATTAGGATAGAAGGATCAGTCGAACGCCCTCCCCGCTAGCTGCCGCTCGAACCGTCACTCTTTTCGCACCCTTGCGGTTGCTGCTACGCTCCCGCACCTGCTGCTACTGCTGCGATTGCAGCGATAAAAGAAGATTTGCCAGTGTGGGAATGTAGCATATAGCTATAGTAGGATTGTAAGGGAGGTGCGCACACACGCACACGTGACCCTTAGCGTCACGTGTATGGACCTCGGGGATCCGTGTATAAAGGGCACGTAGTGTGTCACGAAAAATCAAGCCACCTGTTGTTCAGGTGACATGTTCAATTGAACATCAAATCTGCTTCGCGACACACCCCCTCAGGGATCACGGGCTAGCCTGGGATTCCTGAGACCACTCTCGCTTTAGCTCTGGGCCCTCTCTGCCTTGTGCCATTCGGGCTACTCTGCGACAGTGCCTCGGGCTCTGGCTATGGCATTACACAGGTGCAGGTCTCGAACACTGACTCCGTCGGGGTGCGCGCTAGCCTAGGTGGTCGTGCGCAGTTACCGGAAGTTCCAGGAGGGGTTAGCCCCTCCTCCCGGGCTCATAACTGTCACGAAAAATCAAGCCACCTGTTGTTCAGGTGACATGTTCAATTGAACATCAAATCTGCTTCGCGACATAGTGTGCCCCCTCATTCCCTTTCCTCCCTTCCTAGCAAGACATCTTGAATACAACCCATTGCGTTACTGCAGTACAGACCTCCCGACAATAATAATAAAAGGTGGTGCTTGCTTGAGCGGGTCCAGCATTCGCTTGTTCATCACGAGCTCACCAAAGGTGAGATGGGACCATGTACAGAAGGTTTATAGCTTAGCGTAGTGGCTCTATAGGGGGAACCCTCCGGGCGTAATACAACTTGAAAAAAAAAAAGATAGTGCTGGGCTACAGTCACCTTCCAAAAGTTCCGCCTAATCCAAATCCGACCCAAATTTGGTACGGCAACGAAGCAACTTTAGAGGCGCAAAACACAGCCAATTTAAGGGCAATTGACTAGCCGTTTGATGAATCTTATTTAGCCGAAGTTGGAAGTTTTCGAGGTTATTCTCAGTATTTAGTATACCAACCCCGCGCGACTACAACAGCCGCACAACGCCGAGGCATCGAATCCACGAGGTTTTCCAACACCCTCTCTTCAATCTGCTCCCACGCCTCAACCGCTGCTTCGCATAGCTTCCGCTTTGCACAGTCATTTTTTTGGGAGGCCAACAAGGTCGGGGTGGTTTTCTATAAATTTTTCCTTTAAGACTTTCCATAGATTCTCAATCGGATTTAAGTCCGGCGAATAAGCCGGCCAGTCGGGCAAACGCACCCCGTTTTCTTCGCACCATGGCACAAGCCAGTCTTGCACAACCGCAGCCGTATGTGTAGAGGCGTTATCTTGGGCGAATACGGAACCGGGCAGATCGGCCGTGGATCTCGTTGCTGCCTTGATTCATGACATCGAGGAGGCATTTGCCTGCAAGCAGGTTGCAACATTGGTGACTTTGGACATTCAGGGCGCCTTCGACACAGTCCTCCGCAACAGCTTGGTCCTTCGCCTACGGGAGCAAGGGTGGCCTGGGCACCGACCCTCGCGCGATGGGTCGGCTCGTTTATGCAAGACAGGTCGGCACCAGTGTTGCTAATAATATAAACAATACGTATATTGGCAATATGGACCCCTCGCAATATTATTGTACTGTCAAGAGGTGCGTATTGTATTGCGCAATATGGCATTGGTCCATATTGTATTGTATTGCCAGTGACCCAATATATTGCCAGTAAAACAATATATCCCGTATATCCCACGTGACCCTCATTATTCAACCGTCGTTGCTGAAATATCGTCACCCTGAAAATCCTGTATCCCAAACCATGACTTCAAGCACTCCAATGCCTGAATTACATCACTCCCAAGTCGATTTCGACGGTCTGTGATGGTTATTTTTGCCCCAGAGAAGAGTCTTTCGGGCTCAGCAGACATTGCGGGAATTGACAGTATATCCACCGCCATTTTGCTCAGGTATGGGTAGTTCTTTTGCTGTGTTTCCTCCAGCCACCATGCGAGGGCGCTTGTGAACCCATAAACCCGTTCAGACTTACAATATCGCTCGTACTCGTCTGTGATAAGTGCTGGTTGTAGGTGCTTGTTTCTCCAATTCAAGAACTCGTTCGTGGTCGTCAACGGAACCTCAGATAGAGAAGGCGGCTCCACAGGTTTATAATCATCCCACAGTGTCTCCATCAGCTTCTTTGACGAGTCAGCCCACTCCTTCTTCCAGTTTTCGTGTATGTAGTGCCATTTATGCGAAGGGTGAAGCACAATCGCAGCGACGTAGGCAGGCGATTCGTCAGTAAGACAATAGTACTTATCCATCTTCGCCCAGCCCGAGTTATACATTGGTGCCATAATCGGATCGTCGATATGTGCCTCTTTTCCTGCTTCAAATTGCGCCAATACGAAGTCCATAGCCAAGAGAACATTGTCAAGAGTTGCAAACGATGACTCAAGGGCCTTTGTCGTCATTTTAAGCTTCTCCAAGAAAGACTTGATCTTCTCGAGGATGACCCACTCCTCGGGAGAGAGCTCGTCTCCGGCACAATCTCCTTCCACCCATTTGTTGAATATCCTCGACTGCGCCTCTAAGATGCAAGGCCGCTCGTAGCATGGTGTACCACGAACTCCACCTCGTGTCATTATCTCGCGCAAGCTTGCGATTATGGCTGATGGCCAGAAACTTTTGGCGACGCTGAACACTACTTTGGACGAAAACCACGAAGTTGTGGAGCTTGCCAAGGGACCCTTTTCCGCCACGCCTCGATCTCTTTTAGTGTCACATTATGCCCATCACGTTCGTCGTCTTTGAGCTTCTCATTATCGGTAACGAAGAGAAAGCTTTGGCGGCAAGGTTGATAATGTGACCTTGGCAGCGGAGTCGGTGAGATTTGGGATCGTATCGAATGTCATATCGACGTAGAAGGCCTGTAGATGTTAGGGCCAGTCAGAAAAACAGGGCACCGTACTTACCAAGGGAAAGAGATCTCATCATTGTATCGTTATTGCCTGCATTGTCCATCACAAAATATCCAAGGTTGGAAGCAAACCCCAGTCATCAACCACTTCCAAAATTGCCCTTGCCAGGTGATATCCGTCGTGCTCACTGTCGATGTCTTTCAAAGCCAAGACATGGTGTTCCAACTGACTGTCTTCTGCAACGTAATGAGCAACTACGCCTAAGATGGCCAAAGAGTTGGGGGAAGTCCATAGGTCGCAGCTGATATGAATTTTTGACTTTGCTGACTGGATGCGCTGCTTGACCTTCTCCTTCTGACCTTCGTACTGCCGCATAATCCATTTCTTGATGGTCTCGTGTGTATCTGGAAGCCAAGTATCGATATCGGCGTTGAGGTAGGCTAAGAATGCTCGGAATTCTGGGCATTCCACAAGCCTAAATGGGAGAGAACAGGACGTAATAAACCTTACGTATAAAGCTTCGAGCTGGTCTGGGTCGATCGAGTCTCCGGATTGATCGTTGAGCCGACGGCGTTTTCGGGGATGTTCTTTGGCCATAACACGAGCTATCTCGAGAATAGTTCGTATATTCGTGACTTTGGCTGTTCGTGGCGCGCCTTTGGGAGGCCGTGACCGTCAGGAGGAGGATCCGTAAGGTGCTTGGCTGGGGCCGCAGTTCCACCGGAACAGCAATACGTTTTGTCACAGTGTTTGCAGCGCCATTCTTCTTTTCCGGTCCGCTGATTGTAGTATTTCGTCTCTATGTCCTCGTCTGGCATATGAGAAAAGACCCATGATGTTCTTGGCTTGGCCGAAGGGTTTATGGAGGCCGTGCGAGGTTGCGACGATTGGCATTCAGTGGTTTGGGTCTCATCTGGATCATGCAACCGTGGGCTGGAAATCTCCGAGTATTCGTCTGATATTGACGAATCCCGTCGCGGCGATGTTTGAACAAAAGGCAGGCGTTGTTGAGGCATCGAGATTGCTTGTAAGTCCTGGGGTGGGAAAGCGGGGTTGAGGAGGAAAACAGTGTTTGGACGGCGAGCCGCTACCCTGTAGGTCTGGATTTATACATACATTTACGCGTTTCCGTGCGCCAATAGGAAGATTTTACGTCCTGGAGGTCCGCCAGACGAAAAACAATACATAGAACATGCTTATATTTACGCGTGTATTTTGACGCGTCATCATATTGGCGCGAATTGGGAACGGAAAGGCGAATGACCACCAACCAATACAAACAATACAAGCCATATATTGCCAGTATGGAAGGCGCCATATTGTATCGTCACAATATGACGGCGAGCATATTGTATTGGTACAATATGAGAAATCGCGTATTGTATTGTATATACTGCAGTATACTACTTTATTGTCATATTATTAGCAACACTGGTCGGCACGCATCCGCTATCAAGATATCGCAACGAATTCATCGCCTCTCCAGTGCGGGCTGCCACAGGGATCGCCAGTCTCGCCGATCCTCTTCCTACTGTATACGGAACCAATCTACCGCTTGGGCAGCTCAAAAGGGCGTTTCGGCTATGCGGACGACACTGCCATCCTTTGCGTCGGCGATAGCCTGGATGAGACGTCCGCCGAAGCATCTCATCACGTGCGTGAGCTTGTATCGTGGGGCGCCGCCAACGGGATCTCCTTTGACCCTGAGAAGACAGAAGTGATGCACTTCTCTCGAACGACGCCCAAGACGGCGCCGCCAGTGCTCCATGGCGAATTTGAGAAACGGCCGGGCCGGGCGATGCGTTGGCTCGGCGTCTGGCTCGACAGCACTATGTTGCAAAACTCCCTTTTGGGTCTAGGCTCCCTGGCCCCGGTCATATGAGTACCTCGGGTTGGTGTGGAAAATGTACCGCGGACTAGCAGCGGGCCCGCACGTTGACGCTCCTTGAGTCCGTTCACTACCCTCCGGAGGCGGCGATGGTCCAGCGCCATGGTCTTTCGCTTCCCAGGGCTCTTCTCAGCTGTCTCGTCGAAAGAGGCCAAGCGGGATGTTGCAATCAGCGACAGGCCATATCAGTTATTCTAGCAGAAGTGCTGTTGGGATGTGCATCTCACTTTTGGCTGGATGATCCATTCGACACGGGAGCTGGTCCTGGAGCGGCAGCAAGTGGCAAGAAGTGCCCTCTTCCTGATAGAATGTATACTATACCTGAAAACGGGATATCAACTTGGGAGAAGCTCGGAGGGATATAAAAGGGGCTGTTTGGACGGGAAAGGAGGCTACCGGGGTGAGAGCGATTAACACAACATCTGATCGTATGATACTCGACCTTCAAAAAGTCCCTTTATCCACGTTTATGCTCACTTTTGCTCTCTCCTTCGCGAGACACTCCACTCGTCTTGGTACAGTCCAGATTTCATAAACAAAAATATTTTAGTGAAATAATGGCCTCGCCCGCTGGAATGCGGCCAGGAAACCCCCCAGTAATTTTGTCAAGTCTAGTTGTGCGTATCAATGTGTTTGCCAGTGGTATGTAGAGTGCCGACTCGCCGTATAACATTGGTGGTGCGGCTGGCAGGCGACTTGCTGTCTGTAGAATTGCGTTTTGCTGGTCCTCTGCGGCACCATACACTGAGGTACATGAAGGAATGTACTGAGGGGTAACCTGCATACCACACTAACCTGTTCTGTCTAGTCGGAAGCGGTTTTGGGGGTTTTGCAACAGTGACCCCTATAGGCTGCCGTACCCTAGTCTAATATCGCACCTCAGCAGGATTTTGGCATGCCATGCCCACAGAGCGTCACAACGTCGCATCAACCTAACGCATCTGCATTAGAAGTGAAGCTTTTCGCGATATCTCTCCACACATACTACTTACCGCCGCCGCCGCAAGTTGACGTGTTCTGGCATCGCGAAAAGCCTCAGGGCATGAGCCCTGACGACGCCCCACAAGATCCGCTCCCTATACGCGGCAAAGGCCGGCCACAGGGCTCGTTGAACCTTCAAAAAAGCACACGTCGCGACCAGTCGGAATTTTGAGGTCGTTGAGGGCATCGAGCGAGCTAAGGCCACAAGGCCGCCGCCGTCAACAGCGCCGGCAGCGCTGACGGGCACAAATTCTACACGCAACACACGCAGGGGCAAGGCTGTCGCTGTCAACACCACTGCCAGCGGCGCTAATATGACGAGTCAGGCGTTGGAATACCTTCATACACACGGCGACTCGTACGAGCCGGGCACAGAGATGCCACGGGCGTATCAGCGCGCCGCTGCTGCTGATGACTCTGATGACGAGCTTGCTGGCGAGACGCAGGGCACGATCCACTGTTATCAGGCCACGCAGCCAGCTACACAGTGGACTTCACAGCGGACTTCACAGCGGGTCACGATGCCCTCAAATCGTCGAGAAGAGGAGGATATAGAAGATGAGGACGACCCTTTGGCCGATTTCGATGAGATGGAACGGCGGGTGGATGAAGAAGCTCGTGCGCGGCGAGTTTTGGATACAGATGACCCGCTGTAGCTACTTCCTTTGCGATTGTATTTAAATTGACGGTGGTGCGCTTCGTATGACTCTAAAATCGACTCCCTTCCATAGGTAAAGGGTATCACGGCCGGCTTCAATTGCGACTTCAATTGCGCCATGGACGTTGCTTGCGCCCGCTTGCAGTTCGTAGTGGGGAATGTGCACACAAAAATGCGGTATCGGCGCTGCCCCGCGATCTGCGCCACATTTTGTTGTACGTTCAGCAAAATGTGTTGTACGGATAACTACCCCCCTAAGATAGACTTATGCCTAGCTAAGACGAATACCTATATTAGATAATATACTATAAAACTAATAATAGCTTAGTAAACGATTCTGATGGTAGGCACCTATGTGCCTACAGATACGCATGCGCACAAGCTGTAGGCTGAGTCACAGTCACGACAGGTAGGGTAACCGGTGATGACTTCAATTGTAACTAACTAGGGAAGAGGAAGCTATTCACAAGAAACGGAATGTGCACTGGTAATGGGGCATGCAGCCGGGGCTGCGTGCCCTGATCGCGGGGTAGGGTGTCACGTGGGAGTCGTGCATGAACCGTGATGGTATCCCGATTGCACGGGTTACTCAGCAGGTTAGTATTCCAACAGATTCTATTATATATTAGTATAATAAGCGACTTAAGTATTTAAATCTATCGCTTCCTAACTATATAGCTAATATCCGCTAAATATAAGTAATTTTTTTTCTATAGTAAGTAGAATAGTCGCTTCTCTCTAGAATCGACTTAAGGCATAAACGATTAGTATATTCTAGGTATTACGTTCGTAGCTATAGGCGGGTAGCTAGCGCTTAGAAGGAGGCAGAATCTAGCTAGAGATGATCTCGCGTAGGGGATATATAAAGTTATGCAAGCCGTGCAAAGGCAGGAAGTGGATCCTGATCTTACAGACTCAGGTCTCACAGGAAAGCATTTCGAATAAAGACACTTGCCAATCCACGCAATCCACGCAATCCACGCAATCCACAATAACTCCAATGGATCCACTATACCAAAGCATTCAAGTGGATTATAATCTACCCACTCCACATAGGCTGCTAGTAGATTGAGTGTAGTAGTAGTAGCAGTAGTAGTGTATTTTCCGTCCAGCAGCTTTTGGCCGCTCAGGTCTCCGCGGGGGAGCACAGGACGTGCTGAGCTAGCGGGTGTTTACCTGCTACATATCGTACACTTCACCCACTATCCAGCATTTCATCGGCTCAACGGCGCTCATGACAAACCTGTTGCCCGTCAGCGGGACGTCCAGGCATGAAGAGAAAGCTGTCTCGTGGTCAGAGAGTGGATTTCAACCCTGCTACAGGGTCTGCGTATACTCGACAAGCTTGTTTTCATTGCGAATATAGCTACTCCGAGTTTACAGTGGTTGAAAATAAAATGAAGATCTACGAAAAAATGGGGATTTGTTAGTGCTCATACTTAAAGGAGCTTGAAAATTCGAGACGCTAAAGCCCTGACTCGTCCCCAGCTTCTACGGCATTAAGGGAGTAGGGGCAGCTCCTTAATTTCCTAGTTAAAATAACTAATTTATAGCTAAATTTTAGCTTCTTAAACTTGTTTTTAACGTGTTTATCATAGTGAGTCATAGTAATCAAAATATTTTAAAAAATCTGTTTACGAGCTACGAGTACTATAAGGGATTTTCCGATGATCTGCCGGATCTGGTGATCTGCCGGATTGCGGCGACTTCGCACGCTCAACATCAATCGACAATAGCTCAACAACAACGGTGCCAATTGACGTATCCTTTGATTTCCTGAATCATCAGAAGCAGTGAAAGTCTGGCATATATTTAGAACTTTTATCTAGGGGGCAATGCGCTGCGGTGCTGACATCAAACCAAGCAACGGCCAAAATAGGATGCCGACAGATTGTGTAAGTCATTTCAGCCAATACAGCAAAAACAGAACATTATTGGCTTTCATCGTAGGCTTTAATCATGTGGGATTCTCCCCATTCTATCCATAGTGCAGAACTTGGCTCAGGATACTGCAAAAAATGGGGGTTGGAAGGGCGAGCTGGATAACTTCATTCTACGCACCCGTAATGAGCCAGATTGAACGTGATTCGACGGTACAAGCATCTTCTGAAAAGAACCTATCTATGCATCTGAATGTAAGGTTTATTTTTAGCTTGAAATTCAGTGCGCGAGGCTCCGCTTTCACACCTGACAAGGAAAGACGTGCACGAAAATTGAGAAATTCGACACCCTACCCTAAAACACGTATAACATGGATGAAATGGGCTTTCTATTCCTTATGAGCATTTGAACGAACAGGGTATTCCTCTTATTATAAGAAAACAAGGCAAAATTGCTCGGCGTATTAAAAATGGCAACCCATCCTCCTTACGTTCAAGATGTGCGTCAGTCAAGAGATGGCATCGCTGCCCCATTTCTCATCCACCAAGACAAGCCAGCACAAACTCTGGACTTTTGGTTCGTGAAACGTGAATCAAGTCGTCAATAAATATTTTTAACACGTCAAAAACGAGGTGGACGAATCACAATATTGGAAATGAGCAGCTCACCGGTACGTTCGACCGGTTTACCAGGGTGAAAGCTCGAAACGGTTGTGCTTATCGCCTTTGGTTCCCGATGGCCACTTAACCATTTTAGTATCGAATTTATGGAGTGGTGTGACCGGCACCGAGTGATCGTTGTGGTGTTTCCTCAATCCATTCATCGGCTGCAACCCTTGATGTATCGTTATTCAGCCTCTCTCAACAGCGTATACGCATGATCTTATCCAGTACACAGACAAATCAAAAGGTTCATTGGATTGCTGAAATCGAAGATCTAGACTGTGTTTTGGAACGCATTTCAGGAAGTAGTCGAGAAGTCCTCTGTTGATGCTGGCCGCAACAGCCGAAGGCTGAGCAGCACCCTCGGGAGCCCTCAATATGAGTTTTAAGTGCTTGATATGAGAGTTAAAGTATGCAGAGAACAAGTAGTCACAAGAACCAGCGCAGGCAGACCGGTAAGGCTTCAAAAGATGATCTCTTCTGCTGTACAGATTCTAGTGCAGACGAGGTGTTTAGCTCTAAAATTGTGGCTCAAGCTCGCCAAAATGACAGTGAAAGGACTCCAAAAGAAAGAGGAGGCTCTGAAGAAGGAGGCCTGAAAGCTTCAGCGACAGCAGAAGGCAGCGGAGCAAAAGCTCTCGCTCTAGAGAAGAGGAAGCAATGAGAGGCGGAAATTGGGAGAAAACGACGGATGACGGAGGCCGTGAAGCAAAATAAGGAGATAAATTGGCATTATTAACAAGAGCTGAAGATTTTGAAAGTGGAAAAGCCACAGAAAATGCAGAATGAGCGACGGGTGGCTTCTGAGGGTCGCGAGAGGAGTCAGGATGTTCACGCTGCAAAATTGTCACTCTTCCGTTCACACCAGAGCGGGCCATAGCATTGCAGGTACCAAACACACTATATAATAACGCAAATAATAAGGCAATGATAACTTCAAACGACATATCCTGTCCTCAAAGGCCCTCTTTAGCTGTTGATAGTGATCGGGAGGCAATGGGTGCATTTCGGGGACTTGCGCGATCGGAGAGTAACAGAAGACGACCTCGATGGCTGGATGACTTCAAAAAGATTGAGTGGCATCTTTGAGCATTATTAACTGCTCTTATAAGATTTTAGAACAATTCAAATAGTATTCGTGAAGTTATTCTCAGTTCTTTGCTGGAATGCAATGAGCCCAAAATCCGGCGAATCGCCAGATCCGGCAGATCACCGGAAAATCCCTTATATAGAAGAGGAAATACGCACTTACTTCCTCCATCTCAGTGAGTAAATGTTAATTGTCTGTACGCGTGAGGTGAAGACGCAGTTCTCAATCTGTGGTATTGATTCCTTGTCCAAATACCTTCCTTCAGGTCCCTAGTCTCGTCATGTGGCCATCCTTCTTTAGTGTTTTGGCACTCATTTTCCTTCAGGGTGTCACGGGCTGTGCCCGGCTGGTGGACCCGGTTGTACCGGGTCCGGTGGGTCGTGCTCCGGTGGCAACACCGGCCCCGCTCCGCGGACCCAGAAGCTGCGAGAACATTCCGAGAAGGGCAATAAAGCTCGCACTCGAGGCTACGCCTCGAGTTCAGCTTCTTTCCTCCTTAGCTCTAGATAGACAACACCTAGGCACCTGCTTGTTGAATAAACTCCGGGCCAGCCTTTCACATATCTAGAGCTCCTTCTAAATACCGCAAGCTGCAGACTGCTCGTCAGGATGGACCAGCAGAGTGAGAGCCCAAGTCTCCAGCAGCAATGGATTGACCAACGCATTCAAGAAGCGGTCAATGCGACTCTCAGCCCTCTACAGGACCAACTTTCCTTGCTGATGGAGCAACTCGGGCGAGCGCAGCCGCAGAGCGCCGACTTGCAATCGCCGCCAGTGGCACGAGGATTGGGCGAGAGCACGCCTGGCTTGGGCACGCCCTCCCAAAACCTGCGGTACTGGAATGCGGAAACCGTTGCCCAACCCACCCAAGTATGACGGCTCACGGAAGAGCTACTCCTCCTGGGCCAGGCAGATGCGAGACAAGCTGGACCTTGATGCACACTACTACAGTGGAAATCGCGAACTTTGGTACCTCATCAACTCATGTTTGGACGAGCGACCACAGCAAGTGGTCGCTACCTTTACGCCGCGGAGGCCCTGGGGTAGCTACGACCCCAAGAGTTCATGCGATACCTCGACCGAACCTACCAGGACAGCAACATCCAATCCTGCGCTGCTGCCACGCTGAGAACTATGCGGCAGCGCGAAGACCAACCTCTCGCGTCCTTCCTTCCCCGATTCGAACAGGCATTAGCTGAAGCCGGGGGAGCAGACTGGCCGGACAGTGCAAAGATCGTATTTCTAGAGAACGCAATAAATGCACGCCTCCAAGAGAGTTTGGTCACAGCCGTCCTACCCGACGACTACCAGGGATGGCTTGCGAGAGTTCAGGAAATTGCGGGCAGATTGAGAGACTGAAACCCGGTAGGCAGCCGACGTCGACTGAGCGGACGCCTCAACAGCTACCAAGGCAACGACCCAAGGAGGAACCGGAGGACCCCGACGGAGATGTTAAGATGACGGACATCAACCGTATTGGCCACGAGTCGAAGGGTCGTCGACATGTCGATAAGAAGCCGAAGGATGAGCGCCGCTGCTATCGCTGTGGTCGGACGGATCATCTTATCGTGGACTGCCCAGCCCAGGTGGTCTTTCCTGGCGAAGGGAAGCAACAGCGACCTAAAGCTGCGCGCATGAAGAAGCCCGATGCCGCAGATGATTCGGAATCAACCGCAGCATCCAGTGAGGACGAGTCGGCGGAAAAGACTAGCCCCGGGCGAAAGCGGGCGCCGGGGCCTGCAAAGGCAGACATCCGGGACTGGGAAGCGTTCAAGCCACGAATGAATAGTCGGACTGTATTAGTCAACGCGCGGGTAAACCGAGGCTATCGAATACGCGCCCTTGTCGACTGTGGATGTGACTGCTATGCCGTGATCGACGAAGCCCTTGTTCGGAAGCTGCGGATACCCTTCGTCGACTCGAAACCACTTGGATTTGACGAACGTGTCTTTGCATACGTGATCCCAAGCCTGGGCCAGGACATGTTCCTCGGCCGGCCTTGGATGGAGAGAAATCACGTCGTGTACGATGCTGCCAAGCAGCGAATGTACCATGGGAGGGCAGGTGTGACGATACGCCTCATTGGGCAGGAAGAGCCCGCCAAGATACGCGCGATTCGAAGCGCAAGACTCGTGTCGGCAGCCGTATTCACGGCGGAGTGTCGACGCGCAAAGAGACGCAAGAAGTGCAACGCGATCTCGATTCATGCAATCAGTTTGTCGGATATAGAGAGGGCGCTTCAGCCGAAGCCGCCAGTCGATCCGAGCGAGAAGGTCCCGGCAGAAGTGCTGAAAGAATTCCGCGACCTATTCTCACCAGAAGAGGCAATGAAGCTGCCGCCACATCGACCGGGTGTGGATCATGAAGTCAACCTGCAGCCTGACAAGAACGGCAACGAGCCACCCCTTCCGTGGGGCCCACTCTACAACATGTCACGAGAAGAGCTGTTGGTCTTGCGAAAGACCCTGAAAGACCTGCTGGACAGAGGATTCATCCGAGCGAGTAGCTCAGCGGCTGCCGCGCCGGTGCTGTTCGTGCGGAAGCCGAATGGAGGGCTGCGATTTTGTTGCGACTACCGAGCGCTGAATGCAATCACCAAGCGCGACCGATACCCACTGCCCTCATCGCGGAGACCCTGCAGAATCTGGCCAAGGCTAAGTGGTTCACCAAGTTGGACGTGGTGGCCGCTTTCCATAAGATCCGCATGGCTCCGGGACATGAGGAAAGACTGCATTTCGCACGAGGTTTGGGCTCTACGAGTGGCTCGTGTGCCCTTTCGGCCTGAGCGGCGCCCCGGCATCATTCCAACGATACATGAACAGTGTATTGCGCGAATGGCTGGACGACTTTGTCACAGCGTACCTGGATGATGTACTGATCTACTCGAGCGGTTCGAAGGCGGATCATGAGGCTAAGGTGCGACGAGTTCTCCAAGCACTCGCCGACGCTGGGCTGCACCTAGACCCAGCGAAGTGCGAGTTTTCGGTACAAGAGGTCAAATACCTTGGGTTCATCGTCAACGCAGGGAAAGGAATCGCCTGCGACCCCGAAAAGCAGCGCGCCATCCGCGAATGGGAGGCCCCGACCACGGTGAAGGGTGTCAGAAGCTTTCTGGGCTTCGCCAACTATTACCGGATCTTCATCCCCGACTATGCCAAGATCACGCAGTCTCTGGATGCCCTGCTTAAGAAAGGAACTGCCTTTCATTGGGGACGAGCGGAGAACGAGGCGTTTCAGGAGCTGAAGCGACGATTTTGCGAGTCACCGGTGCTCAAGCAGTGGGACCCGAGCCTCCCGACCTTTTTGGAGACGGATTGCTCAGGCTACGCATTGGGAGGCGTCCTGTCGCAGGAAGGCCCAGATGGACGTCGACACGCATGCGCCTTCTTCTCGAAGCGACTTTCGCCAGCGGAGTACAACTATCCCATTCACGACAAGGAGATGCTTGCCATCATGAGATGTCTCGACAACTGGAACGCCGAACTTAGGAGCTGCGGCCCATTTACAATCCTTACCGATCACCGCAACCTGGAGTATTTCATGACACGCCAGAAGCTCACGGAACGGCAGAGCCGTTGGGCAGCCGAATTGTCCCAGTTCGACTTCAAGCTCGAGTATCGACCGGGAAGCGAGGCTGTCGTGCCTGATGCGTTGTCCGCCGTGAACAAGACAAGCCACAGGGCATTGACGACGAGCGGGAACAAGGAAGAATGATACAGTTGATACCGGATAGTGCCATTCCATCATCGACAAGAGCATGTATCAACGCGATGAGTTCTGACTGTTCAGAGGCATCCACCCTGCCGAAGATGAAGGTCTTCGAGGTAGCGGACCTGCAGCAACTCTGGGACGAAACGGTGGCGAAGGACTCGATATTCCGGGCAGCCTATAAGGCAGTCCGCGATCGCGAGCGTGCCTTCCCGCCCTCGCTGGGCCTGAAGATCCAGATTTCAGAATGTGCGATCGACGCAGGCAAAGGCTGACATTCAGAGACCGTATTTGGGTGCCGGGTGGATCCGGAGAGGAGGGTAACCAGGAGGAAGCTGAGAAAGACCAGTTGAGAACCCGCATTGTGCAGCAGTCGCATGACTCTGTTGCGACCGGTCATCCCGGCAGGGAAGGTACGCTGGCTATTGTGGCTCGGCGATTCTACTGGCCTGGGCAGTCCCAGCTGGTTCGCCGGTACGTAGCCAATTGCGACACCTGCGGCAGAGCACACATCTGGCGCCAGTCGGAAAGGGGATTTTTCAAGCCTCTGCCGATTCCAGATCGACCCCGAAGCCATTTGTCCATGGACTTCATCACAGATCTGCCGCCTACTGGACCGAGCAAGGCAAGGTACCTGTGGGTGATTGTGGACAGACTGACAAAGGCTGTGACCCTCGAGGTGATGGACAACATGGAAGCTGAGCAGTGTGCAAACCGTTTTCTCCAGTGTCATTACCGATTTCACGGAATGCCACGGTCCATCGTCAGCGACCGCGGGAGCAACTGGCTAAGTAGGTTCTGGAAGAGGTTCTGCCGTCTTGCAGGTGTCACGCAGAAATTGAGCACGGCCTATCATCCTCAGACGGACGGAGGGCCAGAGAGAATGAACCAGGAGATCGAGGCCTACCTGAGAGCCTACGTGTCGTACGTGCAGGACGACTGGGGAGAACTGCTCCCTGCCGCGCAGCTGGCACTCAACAATCGTGAATCCGCAGCGACCAAGATCAGCCCTTTTTCGCTGAGCATGGTTACCACGTCGATCCCATCAGCGTCGAGGAATCGGAAGAGCCACCGAGGCATAGAGAGGAAAGCAGAGCTGATAGCCTACTCAGTCGCCTGCAGGAGGTCAATGAGTACATGCAAGCAGTGATGGCCTCCTCACAGCAACAACAAGAAGAGGCTGCCAACGCAAAGCGACAGCCTGCGGAGCGATTTGAAGTTGGTGACAAGGTGTGGCTCTCGATGGCAAACTACAGATCGCCACGACCGTGCAAGAAGCTCGACTGGCTGCATCACAAGTACACAGTCACGAAGGTAATTAGTTCGCACGTTGTTGAGCTCGATGTTCGTGGCTCAATTTACCCGCGATTTCATGTTGACCTTTGCGGCGGGCGCATCAAGATCCGGCTCCTGGCCAAAGGTAGATGACGCACAGCCACCACCGGTACAAGATGAGTCCGGCACGGATCTGTGGGATGTCGACGAGATCCTCTGCGCGAGATGGAAGAAGCGCGGACGAGGGGAATTCAGGCAAGCACTAGTGCGATGGACGGGCTACGCAGAGCCGACTTGGGAGCCAGTTGAGTGGTTGCAAGGAACAATTGCGATGAAGGCATTCGAGGACAAGTACGGGCCAATCAAGACCAATGATGGCCCTAGGGAGAGGTACGAGACGCTGGCAGGAACGCAAGAACCCCGCAGACGCCGACCTGGTCGGAGGGGACAAGGGGGGTAATGTCACGGGCTGTGCCCGGCTGGTGGACCCGGTTGTACCGGGTCCGGTGGGTCGTGCCCGGTGGCAACACCGGCCGCTCCGCGGACCCAGAAGCTGCGAGAACATTCCGAGAAGGGTAATATAAGCTCGCACTCGAGGCTACGCCTCGAGTTCAGCTTCTTTTCCTCCTTAGCTCTAGATAGACAACACCTAGGCACCTGCTTGTTGAATAAACTCCGGGCCAGCCTTTCACACTCTCTTATCATATTGTCAAGAGGTACTGCCGGCATAACTAAAATCGCCAGACAAAGTCCACATTGACCTCCAAACTGGTGTCTCACCCAACCAGTCATAGAACATACTAGGAGCCCAGATGATGCTAGGAACACCAGTCCGCTTACTGCTCCAAGCCACGGCATCCCTTGGTTTGACGTCGGCTGGTTCGAGCACCGGTCAAAACGACGGAAACGCTGTGTCTTCCTCCATATCGCCATAACCATAATAACGGTAGTCAAGTGAGATACCAATGGAGCAGCCCACCAGTATTCGATGCCAGATAGCCTGATATGCCAGACGGTCGCCCCAATAAAGGGAAGGTGAAAGACTAATGCTAGTCCAAAAATGATGATTCTCGCCTTAATGGATGGGTCAGGCTCGACGGCGCGAGAAAAATAGGCGTAAATCAAGGGATCGACAACTTGAATAAGCTGTAAACAATGAGTATATAGGGGAGATAACTAGACGGGCTTAAATAGGAGTACCTCGATGATGTCGACGCATAATATTGTGACTCCTTTCCAGGCTGTGAAGAAGGGGTAGGCAAGGACGCTTGGTAAGAGTGCATTTCTCGCACTGCCGAACAAAGAGGCAAATATTAGTCCGGTTCCCAAGAAGACAGAGGCCGTAGAAATTAACGCCCAAGTTCGCCTACGCGAAGCTTCTCGTGGCTTGACTCTGATCATCCAGTACAGGTAGGGCGCCAGAAAGACCGTCGTCACGGAAAACACGACACCAGCCTCGGTAACCTCCTTGATGGTAATCTCGTCATGCATGTCGGCATCCGGCAACCTGGAATGGTGGAGAGAGTGGATTTGGGACTTAGAGTGATGAGAAGGCATATGAGCATCGGATTCGCCCAGAACGAGAGACGTGCTTTATATAGACGTTAAGTCATAACAGCGAATGTTAGTACATAGCAAGTAACGCTCAGGTAAAGAGAGCCACAGCACATTGTCCAGTCGCTTTACAAACGGGACGATGTACCTAGAGTAAGATGGTGATTGGGTGTTCTGTGCATAGGAAGGTTACACTATCATTGCCTTGGGGTTGGGCTATTGTTGATATGATGATTTACATATATGAGGCATATGAGCTTCCTCCACATTAAAACGGCCCTGGTCAGAGTAGGGTGGGTGGAATTGCACGACTTCAGCTGGTCAATGTGGTTGGCTCACAGTTACGAGGCCATCCAGTATCTCGGCATCACCAGCAGTGCATACAACCTGGTTCATGCACTCTAACTTGCATGCGTCTAAACAATCCTTGACTAGGGGTCGGAACGCCATGGAACGGCACAGAGGGCAACTTGCCCAGGGGCCGTGACGACACCATGAGCTCTCTGGTGGAGATGGACCAAACAAGGATGGCCAAAGACACGGCAAAAGGTGTGTGTCGTTGCTACATTCCACATTGGGATTTGTGGGGCAACAGCGCGGCTGCAGGAATCGTGACTCTCAGCTGTGACAATTCCGCAAGATGGGTTTCGTACTGGCGCACAGAGCCAAGAACTTGGCTGTCTCCTGGTCGGCCTTACCGGGGCCATTGGTCGTGAGTGTCAAGAAAAGGCAGGATTGTCAGGCGGGAAGGGAAGGAACAGAGAATAGATCTCTGAGACGGGAAAAGATAATTAGATACTGGGCAATTCCTTTGGCGTTTTCGTCTCCTCAAGAATCATCTCCATCGCCCTTGCTAAAAGTGCTTTACCCTTATCGCTGTCCAACTCATCAATAGAACACGGTTCTTGACCATCCATAAAACCGCGCTCGCACCGCAACTCGCCAATTTGTCAAATCTTCTGGGCTCTTCCTGCCATGCTTCGCGCATACTTACTTCCATTTCGGCGCTGATGCTCCTGAAAACCGGAATGCCCACTCTCACACCCAACCTGGACGGCCCCCAAAAATATCTATCCTCAAAGACAACCGGTGGATAAGGTTAGCGATCGATCACCCGCAGTTGAAATGGGTTGCGGGCAAAGGGTTTCAACCCTGCCGCAGCTTGAATGGCAATTAGCAGTCGGATTAGGAAGTCTTGCTAAGGGCATCCGCTCTGGGGTTCCCTGATCATGCTAGAGAAAATCCCTTTCGAAGTCTCTACCTTCCCGACGATGAGGAACCCAAATTTTCGGTACAGTGGAACACCGGAGGGTGATGCCATGACGAAAGCAGGGCAGTGCAATTGATCAAACCGATTGCAGGCATGCTGTAGTAGTCGAGAACCTAAGCCCTGACGCTGACGACGAGGATGGACCGACATGAAGGTTAAGCCTGAGCGGCATAGGTCAGCCAGTTCCAGATTGATTTTGCCAAGATTCCACGCTTACGGCAAACGTGCTTGCGACCATTGAGAGCGCGTTCTCTCCTTTCTCAAGTTGCTCGAGACGCTGGACCATGCTGATATATCGAGCATCTCAGGTATCAACAGGTGCCTTGCTGGTCCGTTCTCCCTCCTCGCGAGAGGTCTATCCTCTACGGTCCACCCGCAGAATCCAAGTGGTGTGCCTTCAGCGTCGCAAATTCGAATGAGTGTGTCGGTGGTACGATTTAAAGCATCGATGATCCCTCGTACGTACCAGTGGATGATTTCGGTTTGTTGCTCTTCTGTGACCTCCTTCAAGGGAAACATCAAGCGGTATAAAGGGCCATCTTTCATAGCAGGCAGATCTACCTTGCGCACGACGTCGTCCGCACCTTCAATATCGAGAGGCGCGATGTGCAACTGCATATTGAGGATGGGATACATGATGGTGAAAGGAATGGCGATAAGTTCGTGGATGTGTGTGTGTGCGGGAATACAGGATTGGGTACGGCAGATAAAGACGGCTGATAAAGACCGAAAAGATGAGTCACTCTGCATTTGCAAGGTAATAAATAGCGCTGGAAAAACCCGTTGGGCGAAAACCAGCGCCGAGTGACTAAGGAAAGTACATGCCCATAGTCCCCACTACCCCGGTTGCCCTGTACCCGTGACACGCCCCACTTAATCTCGCGTTCGTTCCTCACCAGCTCCATAGCTGGTGAGGAACGAACGCGAGATTAAGTGGGGCGTGGCACGGGTATCAGTCAGCCACACCCATGGTTGCTCCCAGTATGTGCTCCTCCCCGGTCTTTATAACAGTATTCCCTACAATTGCATCGGTCATCCTCATCCATGCCAAAGACCCACATTGCAGAGATGAGACTCTCTTCGTCAACAGACCCCTTGGCGAGCATGATGTTTGAGCGACCTCGGTAACCTCAACCGACGCGTTAGTATCTCGCGAATCCAGCATCCTGACTCCCAGGATTTGATCTAGATTGGACTGGTGCAGGAATGTGGACAGCTCCTGTAGGAAAAGCGCACTGCCTTCCGCGACGTCAGATGATCCACTCTCCGTAAACTCAAACTCGTAGGGACCCCAGCCCCCCTTCCAGGATCTCGTTGCCCGTGGGACGACGTGGCCGTTATACTTTGAAATGACAGCATCCGTGTCGTTCCCGGTTTGCCAAGGCGTGGACACGCTGCGAAGATCCACGAGGCGCTCCTGTGGCTGGATGTCAAAATGCTTGTGTAGCAAGGCCAGTCCAAGATGCTTTTGAACTTTATGGCGAAGAAAGAGCTCCCGAATGGGGCCGGTGATGATACTTTCACAACCATTTTCTTGAGTAACTGGTTTGCCCGGTGCAAACTTGGGAGCGAGCGGTATGCTTCTGGATCGTATGCCGTGCTACTTTCGTTGTTAGTAAGTTAAATAGTCGCCGAAAGAATGACATACCTCGCCATTGCAATGATTCCGTGGGTGCGACTTGTAGCTTGGTGGGTTCGAACTGTCAGACTGCAGACGCGAGGTGGACCGTTCGGCACTTTTATAGATCAGGGCCTTGAGAGGTTTGGTCCTAAGCGGCTACCTTGGGGTGGAACACCGGCTCTTATGTAAAAGGCATGTTTGGGAACCAGGTATTAGCTTATCTATGGGTGGGCTAACTGGAAAGCCTTCAGTTGGTCTAGTTGTGGCGCGCAGTGGTAGTTGCATGAGCCGCACATGCTGAAATGCAACTTTGCGGAGAAGGTCCTCATGCGATAGTATAACGGCGGACGAGGACGCCCACAACAAATGCCTAGGTACAGTGGCCAGCAGCCGATCATGCCTCGTGCTGGTTATCTCGTTCCACTTCAGCTGGGCGGTTGCACTGTGACCCTTGTGCAGATTTGAAATGTGGGTGGGCGATCGCAGGTATTCGTTTTTCAGTCGTATTGGCTGACTTGTACCGCTACCGGGTGGAGCAAGGCCGTGACAACACGACGCCACCCGTTCTCGTGCGTTGGCGGCCCGTGGTGCCGGGGCATCTTATTGCAGATATGTAGTGCAAATGAAGTGGAAGGTGTGAATCAGGGACGACCCAAGGTGACCCCTGCACCACTCTGGGATTGCAATGGCCCCGCAGCTACAAGATGTTACTCAGGTGTGTTTACCGGGGTCACACATACGCTAATAGGGCCGTTGGAGCATCCCGGCGATTGTCCCTATGCTTCCCTCGACTCATTAGCGTCGTTTTCTTGCCTCGGATGCTGCTTGGCTGTCGTCGCACCTAGGTGTTCCATGGCGCGTACACCACGTTGCAGGTTAGCACTCCTCTCAGCTGTTCCGTGGTCTCCATGGCCCGGAGGGTCCTTGCGAACTCTCGTTTCGCAGGACCTGAGCAAGGCTTCTCTTGCACCGTCAGTTAGCACACAACACGAGAACTGGGACAGCTTCACTGCCTGCCCCTCACCTTGAATTGCCAAAGGGGGTGCGCGTTCTCGCCTGCCATGTACCATGCTCGCTACTGGCTGGCGCACCGGCCCTCATCTCTTTGAGTGTGCGAAGGCAGCCCCCAGGTCACAAAACCCACAGTACGTGGCTACTCGGCCAGATTGCTGGGACTTAAATCATAGCCCAATTCGCTGGTTATGTCGTGTACTCTTTATCAGCTAGTGGTCTTATTGGCTGAGATCCCTGTCTGTGACCTGGGGGCTACCTTCGCACATTCAAAGGGATAGTAAACCTACGCGTCGCAAGACTAGGCGTGAAAGGTTATAGGAGAACTGTAATTGGAGGAAGGTCGTTCGTATATGCAGGCGGCGCGCAGACACCCCAGCTGGTGGCTGGGATTACAGTATGCTCCACTTCGTCCCATTTCGAATGACCAAATATGGGGCAGTACCTACCAATAGCAAGGTAGACAGGGATTAGCAAATCGCAACAAGCCTCGAGTCTCGGCATTGTTATTAACATGTCCAAGTCCTGCCTTTGGGAGGGCCATACGGACCGTCTCCTTCTCCCTTAGCCCAGCCTTCACCGTATTCCTTGCACACCATGGCGAGAGCTCCATCGTCTCCAGGTTCGCCCTGAGCTATCCCGCTGTCGTGCTCGTCGGCCATCAACTGGAGCAGGTCAACAAACTCCAGCGCGAGCTCGCTTCCTGCAAATCCGATGCAGAGAAGGCCATGGTATGCCGCCAAACACGAGACAGCCTTCTGGGCGACCACGAGAATTTGGAGATCTTGTCCGCGATCTGCCGAGATGTCATGGAAGCTTCTGAGCAAAATTGCACTTCTGGCGAGCTTGATGGATCGTGGCGACAATTCACGCAGCTAGCCGCGAAGGGAGCGAAGCTACGGGCGGCCCGTGTCAAGGCTCTCCAAACGGTGGCTGATCATTGGGGTGCCCAGGTCGCACGCCACTATGGCTGGGGGACCATATCGCACACCTACTGCCAACAGCTACACGCTGCAGCGAGGGAGATAGACTGGCCAACGTTCGTGAGGAGGTTGAACCAAGTTCTGTTGGATCGACATTGGGCCAAATCTCTCAATGTGCATCCCATCCCAGCTTCCATGAACCCGATCACGCAGCCCGACATTGAGAAAGCGAGAAGGCAGGACCAACGCGGCAAAATCCAGCGCGCCAAAGCCAAGGGTCTGGCCACCGAGAAAGACCGGGAAGCCGCTTATAAGGCAGCCAAGCATGAGTCTGAATATTTTTACCGTGCCGCCAATAGGTTGCCTGCCAGTCTTGGGTTGGACCGTTTCGGCGTTGTGGTGAGGGAGGAATTTGACGATCAGCCAACAAGTCTCGAGACCGACGGCCAAGATGGCAATCGAGCAAACCCCGCACCATCAGCAGCGAGCAGCATCGCCCCCGATCGTCCACCGCCCATCGGCTACAGTGGACTCTTGCAGACCGAAGCGGCTTGCCCGTTGCCAGCCCCATTGCCTGCCGACATCAGGGCTGCTGGTGGAAATTCTTGCCCGTTCCCGCCATCGCCGCCGTCGTCACCTGACGCTGGGACGACTCCAACTTTGTCGTCGACTGCAGAGTCTGAACAAGCCCTACCCTCGAGCGGTTCCCACGGCAAAAGAACAGCTCCGACACCCTCGGATCGAGCGACCAAGAGGCAGAGGACTCGTCTCCCCACCGTTAGTGCTGCCGCTGATGCCGGGAAAATTTACGGTGAGTCAAAGGCTCCGTTGTCACTGGGAAGCCGCTGCTAACTGGCCTGACCCAGACTTATTGGCCGAGCTCCAGGCCCAGGGCTCGCCTCTGGCCAACCAACCGCAGTTTTCGCAATCGTTAGAGTGGGCCAGAGAAGAGTCCAAGAAGGGTGAGAGATCCTACCGAGATACCAGCACGGCCGCCTCTCATCTTTCCCATTCTGCCGCAAGCCCTTCAGACGCCGCTACCGTCACCCACCGCCCGGCGCCGTCTTTCCTTGACCGAGTCCTTTGCCCACTCCTGCCAAACACCCGCTACTCATTCATCACAACATGCTGCATGTGATCTGGTACTGTCCCTTTCCCGCAGCCGGGGTGCAGGGGTCATTTCAAGAGAGTGAGTGCTTCTAGATACGTTGCCACATCAGGGTGCTAACGGCTCAAGTTAGCTGCACGAGCGTCCTCCTCGCCCGATCTAGTCTTCAACGGCACATCAGGTGCGACTATGTCCGACCCTGCCCAACATGGCCTGGATGACGACGCTGCAGTGCACGCGAAACGCGAGCAAGCCAGAGTTGCGCGACCCGGCGCGCTTGGCCCGCCGATACAGAGACATATTGGACAAGAGCATCTCATGCCGCACGCAGGTGCAATTGCCGCCTTTGATTCAAGTGAGTTATGCTCCCATTTTACAATCAAATTATGCAGGGTTGACGATATGCAGCCTCCCCTAGCTTCCAAGCTAGCTCGTTCATGCTTGGCAAAGAGCAGGCAATATGGGCTTTACGAAACCACAATGCTCAAAAATTCACATTGATACTCCTCCAGACGGCATTCGACCAAGATGGCAGGATGGGGTCTTGTGTCACATTTACCGTTCCCGAACCAATAGCCCATAAACTAACAAATCGGCCTGGTGAACTTCCGGAGCAGAGTTCTGTAACACCGGTAGTGCTGGGTCATCTTGCTGATGTCACCGAAAGTGGGGCTCATTCAGCTCTGCTGAACGGGTCATCTTACTTTCTGAACATCCCCAGAAGTCCCAATCAACCATTCATCACGGTGTGGACTACATTGGATGTGGGGGAAAAAATTTCGTTAATGTCCTGTGCACCTAGTTGAGAAGGCCATGCTCCCTCAAGAAATGCAAAGCATCAGAACAAGTCTCAATCTCATTGTTTTTCGGCGGTTCAACGATGATGATGTGGCCGTTGGGACCTGTGACATGATGCTGCTTCCCATCTTTACACACGCGTGGCTCGCCGTTTTCTTCTACGAAAGCCCAGCCAGTTTGCCGGAACGGTCTGCAGCCTCTCAGGCGTTCCGGTTCCATCATCATGGTTCCATGATCCCCCAGGACAAGCTCCATCATGGTTTCCGGCAACGGGCTGTCTAGAACCTCAAGTGCAATTATTCTGCTTAGTTGGTTTGTCCTGAGGAAGTCGGCCAGCTCAGAAACGAAGTTATCCTCGATTTGGGCTAATTCGGGATGTTTGCCGGAGTGGTATTCGTACGGGTGGAAGCCCTTGTCTGTGAGAATAAAAGTGTGCCCGCGCAAGCTGTCGAGGTTCAATGAGTCCACCTTGGTAGGCTTTGTCCAGCGGCAACGTGGGCCAGTCCTGTCTCCGAACAGGACTTTCTTTCCGGGATCTGGAGGTGACCATGGACCAAGTGGACGCCGAAAACCTTGTGGGCGTTGTTTCGGACAAAAATCTCGGCGAGCTGTTGGAGAAGGTGCTCAACTTCGGGCTGGGCTTCATCGGAGGGAAGGCCGTTGTACCTGCGGAACGAGGTCAGTGTGCGTGGCAGTCTGCGTGGTGCATGGGACAAGGCGTGTGACGTACAGCTGACGGCTCCATTCCATATCTGCATCTGTAAGGCCGCTGTTGAGGCCGGGGATTTGGACTTTTGCCGCCATGGTGCGTTGCTGATTCCGGTTGTGGTCGCGAGAAGAGTGACTGCGGGGTTGATGTCTGATAGTTTCTGTGCGGCGGGCGTGAAGCGGATGGTGCGCTATTAAATGCAAGGTTCGTCGGGTGACGGCATTCTTCTCTCCTAGGCTCCACCCGTCCACTCAAGCTCAACACCCAATCAGCATTCCGCACATCTCAGGTGTGTGTGTGTGTGTGTATTTTTCGTCCAGCGGCCTTTAGGCCGCTCAGGTCCCCGAGACGGGGCACAGGACGTGCTGAGCTAGACTAATCGTGCCCGCCCCCACTCTTTTTGTGGGTAGTAGTAGTAGTAGTAGTATTGATTACCGTCTGGGACATCCCTATAAGGGCAAAAGACGTGCTAGGCTAGGTATAGTACAAGATGGGGATGCTCGTCGGAGACCCGTCGCGCGTTCCTTACTTCTACTCCCTATCTAGCAATTCTTGGACTCTGTGGCCGCTCGATTCTCAGGTCCCTTCCCCGTCAGCGGGTTCCGGGCACGGCGGCGAAGCCGTAATATTAGTCAGTCTTCGGTCAGAGCCGGGTGACTGAGAAAGCCCACGCAGTCAGCTGGGCCGTAGGCCCACAGGAGCCTACGGGCAGAAAACATAGAAAGAGAGAGTTGTACATATTAGGTTGGAGGGTTGCCTCGAGCTAGTGGCGGTGGCAGATCCGATCAAAGAATTCTGCCTCCGTAACTAGCCCGAGGAACCGGTCAAATCCCTTCCTAGTGCCTGGTTGATAGCCTTGCCCGCCGTGGGGCTAGCCTTAGGCGGTGTCGAGTACCTACCTTCCGGCAGTAGAAGGGTGTGTCGGTGATTTTCTCCTCCCGCAAGAGCATTCGATCCGGGCCTCTTCGTGGTTAAACCTCTCGTGGTAGTCGGCGAAGTCCCCGTGCCCGCTCCTCGCAGCGAGCAGGTGATGGAGGTGCTGTCGTTTGGTGTGCAGCTCCGGGGGGCACCCGAGCGAGGCCTTGAGCTCTAGGCTCTTGTAGCTGCTCGGGGCCCCCGCGGCCCACCAGTCCTGGAAGTCGCGCCCGGCCGCAGCCTTGGCCTGCCGCCGTAAGGTGGTAGTAGTAGTAGTAGTATTGATTACCGTCTGGGACATCCCTATAAGGGCAAAAGACGTGCTAGGCTAGGTATAGCACACAAGCTGCTGCATTAAGCCTTGATCCATCGTACATACCCACCTATTTCCTCATTAGGCCCGAGCCGCAGAACCACCGTTCTGACAATTTCCTTTATATTATAAAGGTATTTCTTTAAATTAAAGCCTAAGGGACTAAGATTAAAGAGCTACTTTATAAGTAAATAATTCTATAAGAGATTTAACGGATTATATAGCTTTATAAGCTTATCCTAAGTAGCATCTCACTTCCCATCTTCGCCAGCATCTCTAGAACCCTCTGCATCATCGATTTGGCGGTCTCCGCATTGCTGCGTGACTTCACCTCGTCGCCTCTTTCGCTTTCGTTGCCCACCGATATGACTCGCGTCGTTCGGGTCGAGACACGCTTGGGAGCTCTCGCGGTCGCATTTTCCAGCGTTCGTAACGTATCCTGCACTCGTGCGCTGGGCGTCATCCCTCGCGTCGGACGCGTCAATGGCGACGGGCTAGTTGGATCCAGCCCCGCCCCCACGTCGGCCGGAGGCGCCATTTCAGGCTCTGCCATGATGGCAATCAAGAGCCACACCTACCCCAGCGTAAAGAAATATGAAGAAGAACGGGAATCGAATCGATCGAGCCGGCAAGCCTTTCGTCCAGCACCAGCTTCCTCATCACCCACTTGTATGTATGTCCCAGCACCAGCTTATGGAGCTGGTGAGGAACGAACGCGAAATAAGTGGGGCGTGGCACGGGTACCGGGAGCAAGCCTCATCGTCTCAGCAGACCTGCCAGTGCGGAACCAAATTCAGTCCCGTTCCTCAAGGCATTGGCGGACCCTGAAAGGGGCCGGTCTCCTGTGTTGCATGACGTGGTGCGTTGCATGACTCAGTGAGGTACGTTATCGGCGCTCCTGCGCCACCAAGCCACACTACTCCACTTTTTGCTGTGCACATAACCTTAGCGTAACCTGTTGTGCATATAACTAGTCCCTATTAGTGCCTACGTAACCCCCTTTCTTTGTGCCCCCCTTAGTTTGTACGCCTCCTTTTCAACTTCAATCCACTGGACGCATTGATATCTCAGTAGCCTCCAGTTAGTTGTTCCTGGTCCAATTTCTAGGAGTCAAATCGAGGTTCCATTGCTGGCCGTCAGCGAGCCAGTCCTTCACTTCATAATCGACATGAACACCAGTGAGCGAGCTGGCGCAGCGTGCATGGACGCTAATATCTGAATTTGGCACGACGTATCAGCTGCCATGCTTTCCCCGAGACACGAGGGGTGAGGCGAGGGGGGGAGGGGGATTTACTCGAAGCCAACGCCTTATTCCAAGACCCTCCTTCACTCTTGATCGAGATGCGCTTAATATCGGCCACAGGAACAGCCGACGACCTATAGGCGACCTCGAGGTTGACGTTGGAGATGTAGCTTTGGCGGCGAGAGGGTTGATGAGCGATCTGGAAACGGCCATTGCCGGCATAGATATAGAGATCGTTGTTGGTTCCGGCCCAGCTCTCATCAGCCATCTCCACACGAACGTCCATCTGCTGGAAATGGCTGCATGGGGGCCTCGGAACCCAGTCTTCGGATTTGATATCGTCGGCCCAGACTTCCCAATCCCTATGATATCGGTACCTGCCACTGTCAGTAGGCTTAGCCTGCATCAGCCTATTCATCGAGGCGAATTTGTCCATGTCAACCCATATACCAGACTTAGCGCATCGTGCTGTCAGTTTTAGGCCTATATAAGGAGTTAGTGTCTTTCGCGGCAGGGCAAAGCGAAGTAATAATACGCACCTATAAGGCTCCACTCATCTGCCTCCTTGAAATCAAGGACTGCCTGATTTATCTCGGTGGCAAGGCGGATCTTTGACATACGGCGGACCTCGACTAAATCCGACCCAAACACATTCTGCATATTGATGGGCTGCCACTCATGAAATCCAGCGGCTGGACCGTTTGCGATGACGTGTTTTTTTGAAGCCGCATTCGGGAAGTCGAGCTTAATGGTATCCCAGGTTCCGGCGCCACTACTGTCCGATAACTGGAAACCAAGGTTCAAGTGATCGAAATGAGAGCAGAGCTGCGGCTGAGACTTAGGCGACCATTCCCATTGTTCAGGCGTGTTCGACTCTTTCGCCGCGTCGCAGCGGAAGGAAGCGATCTTATCATTGAAGTCTTCGGGCCTTGGCCACTCGCCCTTGGAGACATCAGCGCCTGGGTAAGAGACATCGAAGTGACCGCCCTCGCCGTCCTTGCAGCCAGGCTTACTAAAAGAGGTCGTTAGCTTCCACGCCGTAGGTTAATAGAAGAGAAGAAGAAGAAGAAGAAGAAGAAGAAGAAGAAGAAATAAGAAAGCCTACTTATAGAAGCGACAGGTACCGGCAGCTTCATTTGGCCGTACCGAAGACACCTTGCCTTTCAACGAGGTGGGCACAGAGACTTCAAGACAAGTGGTTAGCCGAAAGTATAAGGACTGACTTGAGGCGGGACCTACCGCACTGCCCGGCCGAGCTCTTAACAGTAGTACACGGCGGATTGAAGGTATCGTTTTCGCAAAGATGGACAGCAGGCTTGGCGATTGTCTCTTTGAGTTTGCGACAGAAAGATCCCAGTTCCTTCTTGGGCCCGTCTGAAACGTCTCGAATTAGCAGGGGCATCGATTCGATGCGTTTGTCAGTTATCAACCAACATTGGGTATCTTACCTTGGGCCCTCTTGC
The DNA here is from genome assembly GCF_020360975.1 of Hirsutella rhossiliensis. Taxonomy (NCBI): domain Eukaryota; kingdom Fungi; phylum Ascomycota; class Sordariomycetes; order Hypocreales; family Ophiocordycipitaceae; genus Hirsutella; species Hirsutella rhossiliensis. The sequence continues at coordinate 810,245 of NW_025408686.1, read as the reverse complement.
GTCGCTGAAACTTGCCAAACTCCGAACCGCATCCGTCAATCAGATTGCATACACCATTCCCACCTTGCCTCATCCTTTCTATAGCTTGCTGAATAGAGGCGTCTAAAATGCCATGGTTGTGTCCGAACGGTCCGCTGGGGTTGTGCTGGTCAAGCCGCTCCAAGGACGTCGTGATGGCATCTCCACGTCCATAGCCAATTGGCTATTGGGATAATCGGAATCGGACCGGCATGGTTCGTTGTGCTCGCGCAGATACTCGGCAGCCTCCATCATATCCGCTTCCGTGATCATTCCGTTAGGAGCAGGGTCAACATCCATTGGTTCGGGGCAAGTCTGTTGTGTATAGGCATTTGCACTTTGGCCTTGGGTGGAATAGCAATGTAAGACATCAACCTCCATGGGTTCATGGCTAAGCTGTGGTGTAGGAGGCCGTTCCGCCGTATTTTCAACCTCCATGGGTTCGTGACTAGACTGCGGTGGAGGAAGTGATGTTATACCCTGACCGTGATCATCTCGCTGCTCCCATCGACCTCGCACATTCGTCCAGGTGGAGACGTCAACACGTGGCCGGTGGAGAATTTCATCCGACTTAACGAAGCACTCCACTTGAAAGTCGATCCCATCTGGTTGGTCGTTCGTAAGATGAAAAGGGAGTAGGATCTGTACTACTCTCGTATTGTCGGCTGCTCTCTCCTCATCGAGATATGAGATACGCACGGGCTCGTTGACCGCCCAGGTGGAGTTGAGTGATTTGATATATATCTCGGCTTCGTCGTCACCTAACCAACCCCCATTTATCATTTCAATGGGTATAATGACCTTGGGTAGTCGCGCGAATGCTTCTTCATCGGCTTTGATGTCACAAATCCTAGCAATATTGAAGTTAGATATATTAATTCTGATACGGTGTACTTCAAGGTTGCAAATACCAGTTTGCATCAAGATCTCGGTATTCCCCGGGGCCAGCAGTCATATAAACTCCTGGCCCAATCTGTGAGCCTCCTGGGTTCTCGTCCTGGTGGGTGAAAGTTCCAGCATTGTTGTAGTCGCGTGCTTGTTCCTATGTTATAATGTGAGGACCAATACTCAAGAACCGGAATCAAAAGAGAGGGACAAGGTGGCTATTCTCGGGACTCACGGTATTGACAAGTCTGTATCCTATAACTACATGACGGCTCCTGCGGTCAAGGTAAGGTTGGCCGAACGCTAGAGGAGTCCCCTGTGTGAAAGGCTGGCCCGGAGTTTATTCAACAAGCAGGTGCCTAGGTGTTGTCTATCTAGAGCTAAGGAGGAAAAGAAGCTGAACTCGAGGCGTAGCCTCGAGTGCGAGCTTATATTGCCCTTCTCGGAATGTTCTCGCAGCTTCTGGGTCCGCGGGCCGGCCGGTGTTGCCACCGAGCACGACCCACCGGACCCGGTACAACCGGGTCCACCAGCCGGGCACAGCCCGTGACATTACCCCCCTTGTCCCCTCCGACCAGGTCGGCGTCTGCGGGGTTCTTGCGTTCCTGCCAGCGTCTCGTACCTCTCCCTAGGGCCATCATTGGTCTTGATTGGCCCGTACTTGTCCTCGAATGCCTTCATCGCAATTGTTCCTTGCAACCACTCAACTGGCTCCCAAGTCGGCTCTGCGTAGCCCGTCCATCGCACTAGTGCTTGCCTGAATTCCCTCGTCCGCGCTTCTTCCATCTCGCGCAGAGGATCTCGTCGACATCCCACAGATCCGTGCCGGACTCATCTTGTACCGGTGGTGGCTGTGCGTCATCTACCTTTGGCCAGGAGCCGGATCTTGATGCGCCCGCCGCAAAGGTCAACATGAAATCGCGGGTAAATTGAGCCACGAACATCGAGCTCAACAACGTGCGAACTAATTACCTTCGTGACTGTGTACTTGTGATGCAGCCAGTCGAGCTTCTTGCACGGTCGTGGCGATCTGTAGTTTGCCATCGAGAGCCACACCTTGTCACCAACTTCAAATCGCTCCGCAGGCTGTCGCTTTGCGTTGGCAGCCTCTTCTTGTTGTTGCTGTGAGGAGGCCATCACTGCTTGCATGTACTCATTGACCTCCTGCAGGCGACTGAGTAGGCTATCAGCTCTGCTTTCCTCTCTATGCCTCGGTGGCTCTTCCGATTCCTCGACGCTGATGGGATCGACGTGGTAACCATGCTCAGCGAAAAAGGGGCTGATCTTGGTCGCTGCGGATTCACGATTGTTGAGTGCCAGCTGCGCGGCAGGAGCAGTTCTCCCAGTCGTCCTGCACGTACGACACGTAGGCTCTCAGGTAGGCCTCGATCTCCTGGTTCATTCTCTCTGGCCCTCCGTCCGTCTGAGGATGATAGGCCGTGCTCAATTTCTGCGTGACACCTGCAAGACGGCAGAACCTCTTCCAGAACCTACTTAGCCAGTTGCTCCCGCGGTCGCTGACGATGGACCGTGGCATTCCGTGAAATCGGTAATGACACTGGAGAAAACGGTTTGCACACTGCTCAGCTTCCATGTTGTCCATCACCTCGAGGGTCACAGCCTTTGTCAGTCTGTCCACAATCACCCACAGGTACCTTGCCTTGCTCGGTCCAGTAGGCGGCAGATCTGTGATGAAGTCCATGGACAAATGGCTTCGGGGTCGATCTGGAATCGGCAGAGGCTTGAGAAATCCCTTTCGACTGGCGCCAGATGTGTGCTCTGCCGCAGGTGTCGCAATTGGCTACGTACCGGCGAACCAGCTGGGACTGCCCAGGCCAGTAGAATCGCCGAGCCACAATAGCCAGCGTACCTTCCCTGCCGGGATGACCGGTCGCAACAGAGTCATGCGACTGCTGCACAATGCGGGTTCTCAACTGGTCTTTCTCAGCTTCCTCCTGGTTACCCTCCTCCGGATCCACCCGGCACCCAAATACGGTCTCTGAATGTCAGCCTTTTGCCTGCGTCGATCGCACATTCTGAAATCTGGATCTTCAGGCCCAGCGAGGGCGGGAAGGCACGCTCGCGATCGCGGACTGCCTTATAGGCTGCCCGGAATATCGAGTCCTTCGCCACCGTTTCGTCCCAGAGTTGCTGCAGGTCCGCTACCTCGAAGACCTTCATCTTCGGCAGGGTGGATGCCTCTGAACAGTCAGAACTCATCGCGTTGATACATGCTCTTGTCGATGATGGAATGGCACTATCCGGTATCAACTGTATCATTCTTCCTTGTTCCCGCTCGTCGTCAATGCCCTGTGGCTTGTCTTGTTCACGGCGGGACAACGCATCAGGCACGACAGCCTCGCTTCCCGGTCGATACTCGAGCTTGAAGTCGAACTGGGACAATTCGGCTGCCCAACGGCTCTGCCGTTCCGTGAGCTTCTGGCGTGTCATGAAATACTCCAGGTTGCGGTGATCGGTAAGGATTGTAAATGGGCCGCAGCTCCTAAGTTCGGCGTTCCAGTTGTCGAGACATCTCATGATGGCAAGCATCTCCTTGTCGTGAATGGGATAGTTGTACTCCGCTGGCGAAAGTCGCTTCGAGAAGAAGGCGCATGCGTGTCGACGTCCATCTGGGCCTTCCTGCGACAGGACGCCTCCCAATGCGTAGCCTGAGCAATCCGTCTCCAAAAAGGTCGGGAGGCTCGGGTCCCACTGCTTGAGCACCGGTGACTCGCAAAATCGTCGCTTCAGCTCCTGAAACGCCTCGTTCTCCGCTCGTCCCCAATGAAAGGCAGTTCCTTTCTTAAGCAGGGCATCCAGAGACTGCGTGATCTTGGCATAGTCGGGGATGAAGATCCGGTAATAGTTGGCGAAGCCCAGAAAGCTTCTGACACCCTTCACCGTGGTCGGGGCCTCCCATTCGCGGATGGCGCGCTGCTTTTCGGGGTCGCAGGCGATTCCTTTCCCTGCGTTGACGATGAACCCAAGGTATTTGACCTCTTGTACCGAAAACTCGCACTTCGCTGGGTCTAGGTGCAGCCCAGCGTCGGCGAGTGCTTGGAGAACTCGTCGCACCTTAGCCTCATGATCCGCCTTCGAACCGCTCGAGTAGATCAGTACATCATCCAGGTACGCTGTGACAAAGTCGTCCAGCCATTCGCGCAATACACTGTTCATGTATCGTTGGAATGATGCCGGGGCGCCGCTCAGGCCGAAAGGGCACACGAGCCACTTGTAGAGCCCAAACCTCGTGCGAAATGCATTCTTTCCTCATGTCCCGGAGCCATGCGGATCTTATGGAAAGCGGCCACCACGTCCAACTTGGTGAACCACTTAGCCTTGGCCAGATTCTGCAGGGTCTCCGCGATGAAGGGCAGTGGGTATCGGTCGCGCTTGGTGATTGCATTCAGCGCTCGGTAGTCGCAACAAAATCGCAGCCCTCCATTCGGCTTCCGCACGAACAGCACCGGCGCGGCAGCCGCTGAGCTACTCGCTCGGATGAATCCTCTGTCCAGCAGGTCTTTCAGGGTCTTTCGCAAGACCAACAGCTCTTCTCGTGACATGTTGTAGAGTGGGCCCCACGGAAGGGGTGGCTCGTTGCCGTTCTTGTCAGGCTGCAGGTTGACTTCATGATCCACACCCGGTCGATGTGGCGGCAGCTTCATTGCCTCTTCTGGTGAGAATAGGTCGCGGAATTCTTTCAGCACTTCTGCCGGGACCTTCTCGCTCGGATCGACTGGCGGCTTCGGCTGAAGCGCCCTCTCTATATCCGACAAACTGATTGCATGAATCGAGATCGCGTTGCACTTCTTGCGTCTCTTTGCGCGTCGACACTCCGCCGTGAATACGGCTGCCGACACGAGTCTTGCGCTTCGAATCGCGCGTATCTTGGCGGGCTCTTCCTGCCCAATGAGGCGTATCGTCACACCTGCCCTCCCATGGTACATTCGCTGCTTGGCAGCATCGTACACGACGTGATTTCTCTCCATCCAAGGCCGGCCGAGGAACATGTCCTGGCCCAGGCTTGGGATCACGTATGCAAAGACACGTTCGTCAAATCCAGCTGTCTCGACCACAACAGCCACGACCCTGGGGATATGACACTCTTCGCTGACTCTGAGAATCCCCCAATTTCTCGTGGTTTCGAGTCGACGAAGGGTATCCGCAGCTTCCGAACAAGGGCTTCGTCGATCACGGCATAGCAGTCACATCCACAGTCGACAAGGGCGCGTATTCGATAGCCTCGGTTTACCCGCGCGTTGACTAATACAGTCCGACTATTCATTCGTGGCTTGAACGCTTCCCAGTCCCGGATGTCTGCCTTTGCAGGCCCCGGCGCCCGCTTTCGCCCGGGGCTAGTCTTTTCCCGCCGACTCGTCCTCACTGGATGCTGCGGTTGATTCCGAATCATCTGCGGCATCGGGCTTCTTCATGCGCGCAGCTTTAGGTCGCTGTTGCTTCCCTTCGCCAGGAAAGACCACCTGGGCTGGGCAGTCCACGATAAGATGATCCGTCCGACCACAGCGATAGCAGCGGCGCTCATCCTTCGGCTTCTTATCGACATGTCGACGACCCTTCGACTCGTGGCCAATACGGTTGATGTCCGTCATCTTAACATCTCCGTCGGGGTCCTCCGGTTCCTCCTTGGGTCGTTGCCTTGGTAGCTGTTGAGGCGTCCGCTCAGTCGACGTCGGCTGCCTACCGGGTTTCAGTCTCTCCAATCTGCCCGCAATTTCCTGAACTCTCGCAAGCCATCCCTGGTAGTCGTCGGGTAGGACGGCTGTGACCAAACTCTCTTGGAGGCGTGCATTTATTGCGTTCTCTAGAAATACGATCTTTGCACTGTCCGGCCAGTCTGCTCCCCCGGCTTCAGCTAATGCCTGTTCGAATCGGGGAAGGAAGGACGCGAGAGGTTGGTCTTCGCGCTGCCGCATAGTTCTCAGCGTGGCAGCAGCGCGGGATTGGATGTTGCTGTCCTGGTAGGTTCGGTCGAGGTATCGCATGAACTCTTGGGGTCGTAGCTACCCCAGGGCCTCCCGCGGCGTAAAAGGTAGCGACCACTTGCTGTGGTCGCTCGTCCAAACATGAGTTGATGAGGTACCAAAGTTCGCGATTTCCACTGTAGTAGTGTGCATCAAGGTCCAGCTTGTCTCGCATCTGCCTGGCCCAGGCGGAGTAGCTCTTCCGTGAGCCGTCATACTTGGGTGGGTTGGGCAACGGTTTCCGCATTCCAGTACCGCAGGTTTTGGGAGGGCGTGCCCAAGCCAGGCGTGCTCTCGCCCAATCCTCGTGCCACTGGCGGCGATTGCAAGTCGGCGCTCTGCGGCTGCGCTCGCCCGAGTTGCTCCATCAGCAAGGAAAGTTGGTCCTGTAGAGGGCTGAGAGTCGCATTGACCGCTTCTTGAATGCGTTGGTCAATCCATTGCTGCTGGAGACTTGGGCTCACTCTGCTGGTCCATCCTGACGAGCAGTCTGCAGCTTGCGGTATTTAGAAGGAGCTCTAGATATGTGAAAGGCTGGCCCGGAGTTTATTCAACAAGCAGGTGCCTAGGTGTTGTCTATCTAGAGCTAAGGAGGAAAGAAGCTGAACTCGAGGCGTAGCCTCGAGTGCGAGCTTATATTACCCTTCTCGGAATGTTCTCGCAGCTTCTGGGTCCGCGGAGCGGGGCCGGTGTTGCCACCGGAGCACGACCCACCGGACCCGGTACAACCGGGTCCACCAGCCGGGCACAGCCCGTGACAGAGAGCACCAGAGGAAACGGGTAGATAGAGAGATGCAGCTGTCTGTGGTGACAGAACCCGGTACTGAACGGTCGGCGGAGCACTGGTATCATTCTGAGGGCATTGATTCAGAGTGACGGTAATTTTACATCACTGTCCTCGGTCTGCCTACGGCTACTTCCTTCAATTTAAACGTTCCAAATTAGGTCACCCGCAGATGCCGCGTTCAGGTCGATGCAAACGCTCCAAATAATTCTTTCATAGCTGCAAGCGCGACGCAAAGGTGCCCTCCAAAGCATTAAAGGAAGCCATGCCTTCCGCGTACATCATCTTGCATGTATGATCTTCAGTTTAGTCACACTCTCTTCACTCGAACTCCCTACGTTAGTTCACGAAAATTTCCACCAGTCGTCTAAATGACAAGAAGGTTTTCCTCGGACTCGCAGAAGGGCTCGCTAGTTAAGGATTACCGGCTCGTCCCGCCCTACCCGTCACGCTGTAGGGAGTGTCCAGACGTCTATATATGCTCTACTTACGTCTACAACCGAAGCTTCAATCGGATTCCAAACTCTGGGGCCGAAGAGCTCAACGCAGACGACTAGGTACAGTTCAGATGGCAGTGACCGCAGCGAGCCGAGCATGCAGCGGCAGCTATTCCAGCGCACGACACCCAAACCTAGGGGAAAGCAGCGGCAATCACTCATCACACTTGTGGTGGAGAGTGCCAAAAAGCAACAGTCAACCTCAGACAAGGGATTTGGCGAGGAGCCTGGATTCAATTTCAACATGCTCAAGTCACATGCGACTGCGGGAAGCCCCGGGCAGTTCTATCGCCACAAACGACTCGCCGCAGTGTGCTCACGACCGAGTTGACGCTGTTGACCGACTCACTTAGACTTGGACTCGTGCTGAAAGGCGGCAGGGGGCGGTCACAACCGACGCCGTTTTGGATCATCGATACGCCTCGCATGATTCGGTGACCCGAGGGCAATTCCCCGACAAGTCTCGCATGAAGGCGAGCGAGGATGCAAATGCCAGCTTGTGGAACCAGCGTTTCTTAGAGGAGATATCTAAGGACTACTACCATTATAAGGACTGGTGAAGATATAACAATTCAACACTCCTCCACGGCTGGTTGCTTGCTCCTCCGGATTTTGTGAATCCGCTGTCGCTTATGCCCTTGCCCATGGCTTTGCCATATTCTTTCAGGCGCTCGACATTCTGTACTCACACCCCCGTATATCCCGCCATGGTCTCTCCGCTCGCATTTCCTGGTGTGTCGTGACGAGTCCGAAGGAGAAGACTGAGAAATGCTGATAGTAATTCTAACAGGCTTGCAGAGAGGGAGGTCAAGTTCCATCTCAACCTGTTTGCCTTGTCCGTTCTCGACTGTACCGCTGGCCTCTACTCGATGGCAAGTATCGGATACAGTGACTCGAAAACGAGCCCAGTAGGAGGACGATTCTCCTTGTCATCGCCCCAAAATGAAGAGTAATCACTCTCTTCAAGATCGCTAGGTGCAAACGAGGGCTGTATATTTTGTGTAGGTGACACTTCAATCTCGTCTTGTGGATATCTGTCACGGCAGTTTGTGCTGTTGAATTGGCTTTCGGTATCCGAGAATTCTGATGTGGGCGAGGTAGGACAAAGAAGCATATCGAGAGCACGAAGATGACCAGTTTGTCCACAGGCAATCGATTCAGTGGAACTCATATTCCCCTGCATAGTCGAGGTAGTGTCAGTCGACATGGCGGGAAGGAGGGCTTCGTTGGCTTTCGGAGAGTTGCAAGAAAATGGGAGATATGGAAACTGGGACAAAAGGGGGTGGTGCCTACCTCCTTCACTATCTAAACGAGTATGAGACGGGCTGCCTGGCCGGGACGAGAGCTCCAGCGAATCATCCCGAGAATCCCCAAGGCGCAGCTTTGGCCATCTCATTGCACATATCGTCGGGTGGGATCATGCGCCTTCCTCCACTTCCGGGCTGTGGTCCGTTGTTGTAGCTGACGCCTGCCGGCCACCCCTGAGATGGTTTATGCGTCTTTGACCAGGTTCAGCTTCTGCATCTATGCGCCGATCACATCCGCTAATGCTGCAAAATTACGAGTAGCCAAATTCTCTGTAGGCGCAGGGGGGCGAACCGAATCGTGCAGACTAGTCCGCAGCCTCCCCTGCGACGGGGTTCAGGGAGGGAACGCGAGGCAGGACTTGTCCGTTAATTTCTCTTCCCTCGCCGTTGACCCAATGTATGACAATGTACATGTGCATGCCTGGGAAGTGTCGGGGGTGGCGAAGCTTGCAGCGGAGGGAGCCTCGCGACAAGGGGAGGGCTGCCCACGTCGGCATCAACTTTGGGAAGACGCCGTGGCTGACGTTTGCGTTGAGCAGAAGCCGGCCGGTGCCTAGGCGGGCCGACTGGAAGAAACCCCGGGCGGCGATGAGCTGGTGAAAGTCCTGGAACAGGTTGGTGGCGGCCTCGTCTTTGCCAAAGGGGAAGAAGCGGGCGCTGCCGACGGCCGAGATGTCGTGCAGCTTGGAGCGCGGGCCGTGGCCGAGAATGACGTTGAGGGCGTCGACGACGTCCGGGTACTTGGGGGAAGAGGCCGTCGACGGGGCCCTCGCTCATGGTGCCGACGTACTTGAGCAGGGCGTCGAGGGGCGCCTCTGTCGGGCCGTGGATGGTGGCCTCGATGACGTCCCACTTGTCGCCGCTGGTCTCGACGGCCAGCCGGAACCGCACCGGGTTCTCGGCCAGCTTGAGCTTCTGGAGCGAGACGAGCTGGCTCTTGTACTCGGTGGCGAGCACGAGCGTCTTGTCGGCGGCCTTGAGGGTGGCGAGCAGCTCGCGGACGGCAAAGTAGAGCTTGCGGCCCTTGACCTCGCGGCTGGCGGCCTTGGACGACTTGGACGGCTCGCCCGACGACGTCTCGGAGCCGACCTGGACAAACTCAAAGGTGTACTTGTACAGCACCATGGGTTTGAAGGTGACGTTGAAGTAGTTGGACCACAGCGTGACGGGCTGGCCGCTTGTGCCAAAGGCCGGCCTCAGGGGGAAACACGTCAGTGGACCGGGCCTGGAGGGGCGGCGCCTGGATGTTGGTCTTGGCCATCTGCGCCGCGAGGCCGGCGGCCGAGGATCTCTGCGTCTTGATGAGGCGGTCCTCGAGGGCCGTCACGGCAGCGTCGGGTGTCACGACCCTGGGCGCCGGCGTAGAGCCGCCAGCGCAGAACCTCACCAGTGTCACGTGCCCAAGCAGCATCACGTGCCCACGCGCGACCTCGTGTCTATATAAGGGCCCGCTCGGTCGTGTAGTCTAGTCTTCCTTTCTTGCTCCTTAGCTTTGAGTCTTTGTTCATAGTGCCAATACATCTTTATAGCCGTCAAGGCTCGTATGTGCCTGGCCGTAACACTACTCAAAGCTCAATAAGATCGCTTGCCAGCGATTAAGCAAATAGGCACCGAGCTTTCACGTCACACGCGCCTGACGTAAATCCAGCGCATCCGTTCTGACCGTTCCGACCAAGACTCCGACCACCGACCAAGTGATCCTCAAGGCTGAGATCACGTCCGTTCCGACCAAGACTACGCGTGTGTGTAGCCGTCCGACCAACCGTTCCGACCAAGGGATTCGTCCCGTCTGACCTCCGACCGTCCCTGCTCGTGCAGGCATCTGACCGTGATTCCGCGTGGTATCATTTCCGACACCTATCACCTCGCGACTATGATATCCGAGGAAGCCCTGCCCTCTGATCAGCCTCGCCGTTCCACCCGGCTTGCTGGCCAAGCCACTGAATCCGAAATAGTAGCCATGGCTGCCCTGAGCCCCAAGACGCTCTCATCCGCGAGATGAGGGAACAGATTGCGGCCTTAACGGCCCGTCTAAATGAACGCTCTCCGTCTGTTGAATCAAATCGACAGCACCGGGAGCCCTCGACTGCTTTTGCCGGCCCAAATGGCCCGGCCTTCCGACCAACAGGCAAAGCTGCCTGGCCTGTTTTTGCCCCCTTCCCAGAGGGCAAGAACCCCGAGTACAGCGACGCCGCCAAATCGCGCATCAAGGCCTCCGCGACGTTCTCAGGAAAGAAGGACGAGTTCCATTCCTTCATCCTGAGCATAAAGAACAAATTTGACGAAGACGTGCGAACCTTCCGGACTGAGAACAGCCGGATGGTCTGTCTGTATAACCTGCTCGAGGAAAAGCCCGCCGAGCACTTGAAACCCGCTTCTCCTCTGACACTCGACCCTTCTCTGGAGTGGCAGAGATGATCCAAGCCCTCGAGTCCGCCTATGGCAATCCGAATGAGCTTTCCGAGGCTCTTGACCGCCTGCAACGCCTCCAGTTTACCGTGAATGGGAAGACCGACATTGTGGACTTCCTTGCGGAATTTGACTACTTAACTGCGACCGGTCGTGTGCCCGAGGACCAGATGAAGCATACCTTGTGGCAGCACATCCCGGCCAACCTAGATAACAGCCTCTTGACCAAGACCCGTGACGAGTCCGTGACCTACGAGGTTTTCTGTGGGTTCATTAAGGACGCTGTCCACTGCCAGAAGAGGAGTATGAGGCAGACACAGGACTCCCGCTCTTCCGACCGATCTCGCCGCGCGCCGACTAAGACTGCTCCGACTACCGCCAAGACTCCGAACAAGACCGGCTCGACCCTATCACCTCGCGTGATGCTGGCAGAGCCTTGACCGACGATGAGAAAAGGGTCCATTGGGATAATGGCACCTGCTTTATTTGTGGAAAAACAGGGCACCTCTCGCGACTGTCCCGACCGCACCCATGCTGTCTCCCGTGTCGCCTCCGTCCCTGTCCCTGCCAACGACTCTGATCAAGATTCGGGAAACGAATAGGACCATCACAAGACTCCTTGATGGTCCCTAAGGTGTCACAGATAGCGAGTAGGTCTAGCAAGTCATTCACTCTGCCAAGTCAAGTCCAAGTGGATGGTGTGAGCTTACCTGCCCGCTCCCTCTGTGATACCGGAGCCGAAACCCGTTTGCTGGTTAGCCCAACCTTCGCCCAGTCCGCCGCCCAAAGACTCGGAGCCCAGATTAAGGAGCTCCCGAGTCGGATTCCCCTCCAAGACTTCCGTGGAAAGCCAGCCGGCTATATCCAGAAACAGCTGGTCGCCACTTTCGTCATCGATGGCCGTTCGTTCGCAAACGAGACATTTGATATAGCTGAGTGTGGCCATGATATCTTTATCGGTCTTTTCTGGATGCGGAGAAGCGCCTCCTGCTTGACTGCGCCGCCCGACAGATCATCTGGCCAGATGATCTTCCTGCCTCGCCAAGTTCTCCCCGACGATCCAGCTCTCTCGTCAAGCCCCGCTCTCGGGTCGGATCGACCCTAAGATCCAGGCCGACGCTGAGAGGCGGAACCGCCTGCTCGAGAAAGAGGAGAAACGCTACCGGATCCTCCACAAGAACTGGCGCCGCTCTGATCAAGCTCCTCCGGCCTCTGTCCCGACCCGTTACCGACTCCGTCTCCGTCGTTTCAGTCCAAGTCTCCGTCTGCCAAGAAGTCTGTCCGTTTTCAGCTCACGACCGCCCCTGCTACCGACTTCGTCTCCGTCGCCTCGGTCCAAGCCTCCGAAGATCAAGCCCTGATTAACGCCCTGGTCTGCCAAGTAGAGTCTCACGAGAGATTCGAACAGTGGAACGAACTCGAACCGTTGATGCCCCGGGATCCAGTCCAGCTCGAGCCAAGCTCCGGCCTTGACCAGACCGTCCCTAGTGCTCGAACCGTTGCTAAAGTCTCCCCGGATCAGAAGACCTACCAGGGACAAAGCATTCCGTTCCCTCAGGGAGAAGACCCTGAGCATGTTGCTTGTGTCCGTAGTCGTCTACCGCCCCAGCTCACCCATCTAGAGGGATTCTTCTCGAAGAAAGAGGCCCACACCCTACCTTCGAGCCGACCCGGTCACGATGTAGTCCTAGAGCTTGAGAAGCCTCTTTCGCCGACAGGACCCCCATCGTACCGCACGCCCGTTAAGTATCTGCCTCTAGAGAAAGAGACTGTCGATCACCTCCGGGAGATAGACTTCATCGAGCCCGATCCGAGTCCGCACGCCGCATCCGTCCTCTTCGCTCCGAAACCGAACACGACCGCCCGCCGCTTCTGCATCGACTACCGTTGGATGAACGATCATCTTAAAAGTCGCATCACGCCCGCTCCGTCCCTCGAAGGTACTGCTTTCGGTTGCCGTGAAGCTCAACGCTTCACGAAGATCGATGTGATCCAGGCCTTCCACCGTCTCCGCATGGACCCTGACTCCGAGTATTTGACCGCCTTTCGCACCCGTTTCGGAACTTTCCGCTGGAAAGTCCTCCCGTTCGGTCTGAAGGTAGGTCCCGCCTGGTTCCAGCAGTTTATCAACGCGCAGCTCACGATCTCCTCGACCGGTGCGCCAGCGCCTACGCAGATGACGTCCTGATCTACTCGGATAAAGAAGAAGACCACTGGAAAGACTGTCAAGAAGTGATCTGGCGACTCCATCAGGCCAACCTCAGGGAGACATCAAGAAGTCTAGATTTAACGTGACCAAGGTTGACTACCTCGGCGTTCTGCTTGAAGCCGGTGTGGGCCTTAGTGTCGACCCTCGGAAAGTTCGATCGATACAAGACTGGAAGTTTGAAGACCTCCGAGACCGCACCGCGATCCGATCATTCGTTGGCCTATGCAACTTCATCCGTGTTTTCTGCTACCACGCCTCCGGAGTGGCAGAACCCTTGAACCGGTTGCTTAAGAAGGATGTTGCCTTTGTGATGGGCCCGGAGCAACGCGAAGCATTTGATCAACTCAAGCGCCTGGCTATCGAAGCCCCGGTCCTCGCCTTCTTTAGACCAGAACTGCCGACCCGACTGGAGACCGATGCCTCCCGGAATGCCACAGCTGGTGTTCTATGGCAGGAACAGCCTGATCAGACCTGGAAGCCCGTTGGATTCTTCTCTAAGACCATGACCCCGGCCGAGCGAGCCTACCCAATCCAAGATCGAGAGCTCCTCGCCGTCGTACAGAGTCTAGAGCACTTCTACCCAGAGCTCTTAGGCCAGAAGTTCGATGTGATCACCGATCACGAAGCCTTAGTCCATTTCTCTACGAAGCGCCTGCTCTCGGTACGACAGATCAGATGGTCCGACTTTCTCGCCCAGTTCGACATCCGTTTCCTCTACCGCCCCGGTCGACTGAACGTAGTCGCCGATGCCCTCTCCAGGAAGACAGCGGAGCTCCCTACCGTAAAGGCCGGGAAGCCGAGGAACGCACGGTGACCCTGATCCTCCGGAAAGGCTAGGCTTCGCGACCGACTCTCTAGACCCTACGGCCGCCGGCAACCTGCCCTCAGAACTTTAGTCCCGAACCTAAGCCTACTAGACCATTAGTTCTGAGGGCCACGAGTGCCCTACAGACCCCAGAAGACCGAGGATACAGCAGACGCCCGATCAAGACCGCCCAGAACTAGACCCGAACTCGGTCCCGAAGGGAGCCGAACTCGTTTCGTTGATCCGCCAGGAGAACCTCCTCCAAGACCTCGGTACCCATGGAACACACCTGGTCGTACCAGCCCAGACCTCAGACAAGCAGACGTTTCTTCAGACCGCGCTCATTCGCGAAGCCCACGAACCCCAGATCTTCGCTCACGCCGGACAGAACAAGGTGATCAAGCTGCTCCAACGAGACTTCTACTGGCCAAGGATGAAGGAGGATATCCGTCGTTATATTCGGAACTGCCACGACTGCCGCCGCAACAAAACCCCTCGAGACAAGACCCCTGGACTGCTCCATCCACTGCCCGTACCGACCTCTGTTTGGGAGCACGTCGAATGTGACGGGAAGGATATGCCGAAAGACCGTTACGGATATGACTATGTTTGGACCTTCGTCTGCAAGCTAAGCCGGATTATCGCCACGCTCCCAGGAAAGAAAAACGATACGGCAGAAGTCTTAGCTAGCCGCTACTTCCGCTACCTCTATCGTTTCTTCGGTATGCCCCTCGTATGGATTTCTGACAACGCTGGACAGTTTATTTCTGCCTTCCTCGCAGAGATTAACCGGCTCACGGGAACGAAGCATCGTCATGGAAGCTCCCTACACCCTCAGACCCAAGGGGGGTGTAGAAGTTACAAATCAATACCTAGATCAAAAGCTACGATTCTACGTGACGAAGCATCAAGATAACTGGAGTTCCCTGCTGCCCGCCCTCGACTTCGCCCATAACTCGTCTTGGCACTCTTCCATCGACATGGCACCGTTAAAAGTAGCCCTAGGCCGAGATATCCGGAACCCCCCTGTCACTGCCCCCGACTGACAAGACCGCTGCCACCGGACCCGCCGCCAGAGCTAGGGAACTTGTGCAGACCGCCCAGGAAACCCAGGAAGACGCCAGGAATGCTGCCACCGCCGCTCAAGAACGTCAGAAGGAACAGGCTAATAGGAAACGACGACCAACCGACTTTGCCATCGGTGACCGAGTTTTTCTCAGCAGGAAAGGCTTCGCCACGAACGCTCCGACTACTCGGCTAGATAACCAATGGTCAGGTCCGTTCGTAATCCTGGAAGAACGCGGTCATAGCTACGTACTGCAGCTGCCCGAGTCGTACAAAATGAAGAACCTATTCCACGCCGACCGTCTTCGAAAAGCAGCCGATAACCCCTTGCCCCAGCAGATCCAGTCACCTCCGCCACCCGAGGAGATCAACGGAGAACCCGAGTGGGAGGTTGATCAAGTCCAGCAGTCTCGAGTAACCGGTAGGAGTCGACGACTGGAATACCAGGTCTTATGGAAGGGATGTGACCCTGATGAGACCTGGTACCCGGCTAGGAATTTCCGTAACGCACCAATGGCATTGAAGATTTTCCACGATGAACATCCGGACGCAGCAGGCCCACCCGTCAACCTGCAATACTGGATCGAATGTGCTGCAGCGGAGGAGGGCTGCGAGGAACGAGACGATGACGACACAGCAGAGAAAGCCGTGAAACCAAGAACCCGCCGCCACGACTGACTACCTTGATACGCATATCAAGGCCTTAGACGGGGGGTAGTGTCACGACCCTGGGCGCCGGCGTAGAGCCGCCAGCGCAGAACCTCACCAGTGTCACGTGCCCAAGCAGCATCACGTGCCCACGCGCGACCTCGTGTCTATATAAGGGCCCGCTCGGTCGTGTAGTCTAGTCTTCCTTTCTTGCTCCTTAGCTTTGAGTCTTTGTTCATAGTGCCAATACATCTTTATAGCCGTCAAGGCTCGTATGTGCCTGGCCGTAACATCGGGCTGCGGGAAAGATCCATTGACGCTGCGGGCCTTGTCAGCGGGCCGGGTGTCGAGCACGGCAGACGGGGGCAATATACACACCTATACGCCAGCTCGATCGTCGTGTCGCGCGGCCGGCCCCCACGACCACCGCGGAAGCCGCCTCCGCGACCGCCCCGGTCACCGCCGTCGCCACGGCCGCCGCGATAGCCACCGCGTCCGCCGCGATAGCCACCGCGTCCGCTCCGGTCCGAGAAGCCGCCGCGGCCGCGGGCAGAGGAGCCGCCGCCGCCCCGGTCTCCGCCGCGGTCTGACATCGCAACAGCCAAGTCTATCTCCAGGGACGTGTCAAAAAAAATTAACGCGGACCGGGCAAGGGATGTCGCGACAGGCCAGGGTCTTGCTCGGAGCACGGCAGCGGGGGGCTTACATGTTATTTATATATACGTGCACGCCGAGGCGGTGAGCAAGCAAGCAGCGCAGTCGCCGTTTGCGCGGGGCGGCAGAGGCCGTGAAGAGGAATGTGTGCGAGGCAGGCGCAGGCGCAGGGCAGGCCGTTTGCTGCCTGTGAGCAAGAGCACGGGCTCGCACGAAGTGAATGGCGAGATGGGCCGGTGCTGGGTGACGGGCGGCGGGCGGGGAGAGCGCCTTGCAAGAGCTGTGTCCCGTCCTTTATCCTCTTTAGCCAGGGCCTGTTCCCGCAGTCTTTGCACCTCGATGCGCCCGCTGTTCACGACACACTAGAGAACAGGGCCGGAGAGGATGCTGGCTGGCCTGGCATCGTCGTGGAGGAGGCGAAAAATGCAGACGAGACGAGGGTGAGGTGGTAGTTCAAACCGTCCCCGCTTTTTTGGTGGATGGATAGTCGCATATCAAGCCTGCCTAGGATGATTAACGTACCCCACTGCGTCGGCGGCTGATAACTTACACTGGCGCCCGGGGCGCGCTTTCTGACTAAGCCTCAAAATCGTGCCCCTATCCCATTGAGTGTACGAAGGCTGCAAGCGTGTACCTTACAGGGATTACAGCCAATAAAAACTCACACATTAATAGTTACTTCCCGTCTTTACACAAAGCTACATCGCATGCATTACATCCCCAACGTGTCTGCCGCGCCTGCCGGCGGTTGAGGGCATTGCCAGTCAAGTCAGCCAGAGCCGCCCTCTGGCCCCTTTTTTGCTGGCTTTGAGACCGTGTTTGGCCCAGCTTGAATCCTTGGCAGGCCAAGCAGCGAGAGCATTTTCCCCCTGTTGATATGTTGATGCTGTGATATTGGCACGAATTCGTTGCCGGCGTTATATCGTTGCCTCGAGCTGCCGCTTTTTCCGTATCTTGCGATAATCTCGTCAACAAGCTGCTGCCGCCACTGGCCCTGTGAGAGGTAGGGCTTCCACTGAGGCCGGCCACGAGACTGAAGAATGAAGGTGTTGATAAGAACTGAGCTCCGTCTCAGCATGCGGCACAAGATCCTGGCGCTCATCGTCCGCTACGGCGTGCCCGCGATCTGGTTCACGATCAACCCAAATGACATTACGAACCCAGTGAAGCTCCGGCTGGCAGCGTACCGCACGCGCGACCCCGAGGCGGCCGAGGCGTTCCTGCGAAGCCTCGATATGTCGTTCAAACGGGTCCGGCTATCCGTCTCCGACCCGATGAGCTCGGCCATGTTCTTCCATCGCGAGATGGCGCTGTTCTTCGAGCATTACGTAAATGCAGGGGGGGGGGAGTCGGTGTTCGGGCGCATCAGCCAGTATTACGGTGCCGTGGAGACCAACGAACGAGGCTCCCATCACGTCCACGGGCTGCTCTGGCTACACGGGAACGCGCACCTGGGCTCGATGCTCGCCGACGCCCACGGCGAGGAACAGGCGGCGTACCGCGAGCGGATCGTCCGCTATGTCGATAGCGTCTTCTGCGAGGTAAGGGGCGGGGCGTCGCGGTCATGGGCCAAGAGGATGCAAGCTGACACACGGAAAGCAGGACCTGGACCAGGAGGGGTTTTGCGCCGTCCACGCGGAGCGTTCGGTGACGTCCGATGTCTCGTCCCTGCTGGACAGTGCCGAGCGGTTCTCGGCCGCATTCGAAGAGGAAGCCAACTTCTGCGCCGGCGCGACGCAGATCGACACCCATAGTCCGACATGCGTCAAGTACTCCCTGGGTGACAAGGGAGGAAAGGGCGACCTCTGTCGCTTCAAGGCGCCATGGAAGCTGGTGGAGAAGACGGCCTTCTCGCCGGACGGCGTGCTGCGGATCCGTAGGACGCATCCCATGGTGAATCGATGGAATAAGGCCATCGCCGTGGGGCTCCGCCACAACCACGACATCTCCTTCATAGCGACGCAGCGGAAGACCATGGCGCTCGTCTACTACGTCACGAACTACGCGACCAAGGTAGAGGACCCGACGTGGAAGCGCGTCGCCGCCGCGGCGGATCTACTGCCCGTCGTCTCGGCCGGGGAGGACGCCGGAAGTGGCGTCGTGGGCGGTGATGATGGAACCAAGAACAAGACACGGCAGTTTCTTATGAGAGTGGCGAACCGTGTCTTCACGGAGCGGGCTCTGTCCCAAGTCGAGGTCGTCGCCCATCTGCTAGGGTACCCAAGCGAGTTCACGAGCAGCAGCGCCTGGGCGTACCTAAACGTGTCGGTGCTCTACTGGCACGTCTCGAGACGGTGGCGACACCTTCGACAGGAGAGCGGCACCGCGGTCGCTGACGTGTCCGTAGATGAGTCGGTCGTCGTGGAAGAAGCGGGCGAACGGATCAGCTTCGCCGAGGCGTACCATCATCGCGGAAACGTCCTACGAGGCTTATGCCTATACGACTACGTTTCGCTCGTCAGGCTCCAACGCGTCGGCAAGGACGGGTGCTCCGGTGCCTGGGGAGAGGTGGCGTTCGAGAGCGGCTGGGTGGCGGGTAAAGACTGGGTGCAGGTATTGAGGCGGCCGGGGAAGCATGCCGTCGTCTGCCTTGACGGGTACCTAAGCAAGGATTTTGAAGAGGACGACGAGGGATCATGCCATCGCAGGTAAGCACGGCAAACGGGCGGTTGAAAAGGGGATCGCAACGCGTCGCAACTAAACCGTTCTGTTCGTTATAGGTCAGCCGTGCAGCATCTTGCGTTGTTCACCCCGTGGGAGGCCTTTCTTAGCGAGGAGCGAGGCGACATCAACGACATATGGAGGCGCGCGCGGGAGCAGCTTCCGCCGAGAACCTCGTGCCTCGTCGACAACGTTCAATTGCTCAGGCGTTCCGCCGAGGACGCCAAGCGAGACGCCAAGCAATGGGCAGCCTCGTCCGGCGACGGGGAGGGGGGGGAGGGGCAGGGCCAGGGCCAAGCGGATCACGAGGCGGCATCGGCGTACCAGTCGGACGACGTCGGAATGGCGACGCGACTGATTGACGTCGTGCGAAGCGCGGCCGGGGCGAACCAGATCACGGCGGGATCGCAGGAGCTTTCGGGAATGATGCAGCAGCTCTGCCGCTTCCAACAATCCGCACTAGCCTCGACGGCCGAGCTCCAGGCCACCATGGTGACCGAACGGGGCGGGAGGTACATCAACATGCCCGGCCAGGTGTTCTCCGGGGCCGCCGTGCCGCCGCAGGATCAGGTCAGGGCCATCAAGTCGCAGCAGACTTGCGCCTCCAGGGAGAGGGTGAAGATGATCCAGGGCATACAAAGCATGGCCCCGGCCCACGGCACCGATCGCGGCGCAGCGGCGCGGAGCGTGCTGACCGGCTTCGGGGAGGAAGACGTGCAGATGACGGGAGCGGCAGCTGAGGAGACGGCAGGTAACGCGCAGGCCGGCATGGAAATCCGCCTCGGCCCGTCGACCTCCTTCCTCGAGGCTGGGAAAGGCTTAAGAACACGGTTGACGCTGAACAAGAAACAGGCGATCGCCTTCTCGATAATATGCCGCCACCTGGACTCGATGCGGGAAAGAGACGGAGGCGACGTCAGCCAGCTCTGCCAGTTCGTCGGCGGCGAGGGCGGCACCGGCAAGTCGCGCGTCATCGAAGCACTCGTGGGCCTCTTCGCCGCCAAGGGTATCTCGAGTCGCCTGCTGGTCACGGCGACGTCGGGGACCGCCGCCGCACGGGTCAACGGCATCACCATCCACTCCGCCTGCGGCTTCACCAAGGACCAAGGGCCGGGCGAGAACACGGCGAGGAACGTCGACGGCGTGCGGCTGCCGAAGCAGGCGGAGCGGTTCGTCAACGGCCAGTCCCGGATGGACTGGCAGGACAAGGACGTGCTCGTCATCGACGAGGTGAGCATGCTCGGCGCGCGGACGCTGCACGCCGTCAACGAGCGGCTCTGCCAGCTCCGGGGATCGCGGCGGGACTTCGGCGGCATCCCCATCGTCCTCTTCTGCGGGGACTTCCACCAGTTCCGCCCGGTCCAGGAGCGGTCGATCCTGCTGCCGAGCGCCGCCGTCTCGTGGGACGAGGACAGCTCGTTCAGGGCCGAGCGGCACCACCAGCACGACAGGGCGCACGCGCTGTGGAGGCGGTTCACGACCGTCGTCATGCTGGACGAGCAGATGCGCGCCGCCGGCGACCCGGAGCTGCAGGGGCTCCTGCGGCGGATCCGACGGGGCGTGCAGGACCACGCGGACCTGGACCTCCTCAACTCGAGGTGCCACCGGGAAGGCAGGCGGATCCCGTGGGAAACGGGCATCACGGTGGTGACGCCGCTCAACAGGAACCGGTGGAACCTCAACATGGAGGCGAGCCTGGCGTTCCAGATGCAGCAGCGGTCGACGGTGCGCATCTTCCTCTCCGAACACAAGTGGAAGGACGGCCTGCCGACCGAGGAAGAGGCCATCACGATGCTGAACCAGGGCGACGACAGCGCGATCCCGGTGCCGGCCGTCTTCATGTTCGTGCCGGGGATGCCGGTCGTCGTGAACCACAACACTCACCAGGGCTGAAGCTGGTGAACGGCGCCGGCTACACGGCGGCGGAGGTCATCATCGACAAGGCGTACCGGGGCATCAGATCTCGGCCGACATGACGATCCACTTCGGGCCGCCGGCGGCGATCATACTGGGGTCGGAGACGACCAAGGACTTCCACTTCGTCGGGATGCCGGCCGGCACCATCCTGCTGACGCCCATGAGCGTCAGGGTCCAGCGTCAGCGGAAGCGACCGTGGCAGCAGAACGACGTCAGCCGCAAGGGCCTGCCGTGCGCCGCCGCCTTCGCGTGCACGGATTACAAGGTGCAGGGGGGGACGCTGGAGCGCGTGGCGCTCGAGCTGCGGGGGACGAGGACGACCAACGTCGGCGGACGCGCCGTCCCGTCGCAGTGCGACCCGTACAGCCTGTACGTGCAGCTATCGCGGTGCCCGACGCTGGACGGCATCATGCTCGTGTCGAAGGTGCGAGAG
Source organism: Hirsutella rhossiliensis (assembly GCF_020360975.1). Classification (NCBI taxonomy): domain Eukaryota; kingdom Fungi; phylum Ascomycota; class Sordariomycetes; order Hypocreales; family Ophiocordycipitaceae; genus Hirsutella; species Hirsutella rhossiliensis. Next base: position 788,971 of record NW_025408686.1, on the reverse strand, counting down.
GGACCTGGTGGGAAACCGGGTCCCCGGGGAGATGACCGCCGCACAGGCGAGACTGGAGGAACTAAGCGACAGAAGCGTTCGGGAGGCGCTGTGCTGGCTCGGCGACGACTTGGACGCCGCGAGGCAAGAGAGGGAAGGCTTGGTGAGGCACGACGTCGTCGGACGCCGCGGGAACGGCTGACGTGAGCAAGGAGGCCAAAACGAAAGAGGCTATTTTCAGCCCAATCGGGTTGAGAACGAGGCGGCTAAGTCAAAAGAGGCAGATTTTACGGAACGGGTAAGGCAACACCTCATGGGTTGCGCAAACAGGAGAAGGCAACCCAGCGGGGTTGCGCAAAGAGCCTTGAGGAACGAAAGACTTGCGGTTGGAAGGGGAGGTTTGGAAAGACTCAAGCTAAAAAAGATCCAAGCTCAGAAAGGGAAGCTAGGAAGATTTAAGATTAGTTAAGAGGGGGAAGTTAAGAAAGAAAGAAAAAGACTTTAAGTTAAGGTTGGAAAGTTAGGAAGACTCAAGGTAGGAAAGGGGGAGGCAGAAAGGACTCAAAGTTGGGCGGGGTGATAGGAAGTTAGGACGATATAGGAAGGGACGAGGTTTAGTTCGGTAGATGTAAGTGACGATTCACGACATAATGTGCCAGGTCAAGGCCTCTATCAAGTAATATAAGAGTAGATAAAATAAAGGTCAACTAACATGAGCTGTTCAAGAAATCCCAGCCGACAGTAAACTTGCCTTGTTATTCTATATCTATCGTTCTCTTAGCTGGGTGACGGTTTCGAGGCGGGCGGGCCGACGAGGCTACGGGGTGGGCGACAATCGAATCAAGGGGCGGGTTTCCCGAGGCGGGACCCTGTTTAGATGATACATCCGGGTCGGGAATGGAGGAGACAGCCGAGACCGAGAAGGGTTGAGTAGCCAAGGGGCCAGGGATAGGGGAAGAAGAAGACCCAGAGGCCTGTTGCGTCAGGCACGGTCGCTTCGTCGGCGTATCGGCAGGTTCAGGATAATGGCGCTTTTGGGGCGGCGTGGGGAGCAAGTCGAAGGCGCAGCCGAAGCTAAAGACGGAGGACTAATTGGGAGAGTGCTAGGAATAACCACGGACATAGAGGCAGCGCGCATATTATGAAAAGCGGCAGAAGCGGAGGACTGTTGTCGTTTTGGTGGCGTAGAGGGTAGCGGTGTCATCGCAGCCATAGAGGTGGACGACTTGTCGAGAAAAGTCCAGGAATCCGGGACGACTATAAAAACAAAGTCACGGTCAGAGCCCGGCGGGTGAACCATGACGCCGTGGTCCAGCAGGCCAGCGACCTTGCCTGTGCAGGTAAAGGGGACATTAGGCTGAAAGTAAGAGTTTCGCCTCTCGGCCATCTTCTTACATAGGACGGCCCAGGGGCTGGCGTGAATAGGGAAGATGACGAAGGCCTGGAAGGGGTGGAAGCCCTTAAAGGGGATCTTATCGGGGTTCCCCGGGGCGACGTAGGTAGATAGGTGGACGAAGCCGCAACATCTAAGTTGGGCGGTGTCTAGGCCTGGCAGAAGGTCCCTCCGCAGCAGGGAGTGGCCGGTGCCGACGACGAGGCCGGTGAAGGAAACAACAGGCGGGACGTGGGGGAAGTCGTCCATAGAGGCAAAGAGCCTAGGAAGAACGCTTTAGGACAGATTTAGCTACCCATTTCCTCGCTGCCACGCGCGGGGGAATGGGACCCGGCCTACGGCTGGTAGCCCTGGTCGCGGACGACGAGGGCGGGCATGGTATAGAGAACGGTGCCGCCCGTGTCAGACTCCAGGCCGTCGCGCTGTTCGACCTCCCACGCAAGGGCGTAGGGGTGGACGCGGCCGTTCATGAAGAACCACTGCTCGGTCCAGTCGGTGTCAAGAATCGACTGACCGTAAATCGAGAGGTTAAGGCTAAAGAAGACGGAGGTTGGGGAACTGTCGGCACCCGACCGCAGGGGCGCATATTCCGCTGTGAGCAGCCACGCGGGTGGAGGCAGCAAGACGCGGGCCATGGCTTCGGCGTTAAGTCCCTTGATGCGGTGTTCGTCCAGGTGGGCAAACCTGGCGGGGCAGTCGGTTTGGACGAAAAGCATCACGGACATATCACCGCCAGCGCCGGTTTGGCTATCGAGCGGCTTTCGGAGGTGCGGTGCGGGCAGGTCGGTAGGATGTAGAGAGGAAGACATCGTGCACCTGGGCCGGTCGATAGACCCGTCGCGCCCCCTAGAACGACCGCTGCCTGGCGTTAAGAGCGGAGTAAGGAGGAGATCGAGCGTAAACGTACGTAGAATAAACCAAGGGTGATATAGATTGGCCGGGAAATGTGAGGAGTTTCGCCACGGCAAGTGTTTGCCTAGATGTCGAAGGGATACGCAGTGGTGTCGCGAAGCTGGGCTCCAGTCAGGCACCAAGGGTGACGCGGACTTAAGAGTCCGGCAGGGCTGTCGGCAGACTCGTCTGCCGATAGGTCTAGAGGAAGCCCGGAAGGTCCGGGAGAATGGAGGCCCAATGCATAAAGGGGGGCATTATTGCGGAAGGACATACACAAGGGGCGTGTTGGAAGGCCGAAATATAGGAGGATAAAGCAAGCCAGGTCGACACACGGAACCGAGTCCCGGCCTTCCTCGCCTTGCCGTATGATGACTAGCACGCCGTCTTCAGTAGGGGTAGAAGAAGTCGACCGAACATCATATAATATAAACAAGCGCACGGAGAGCGGCTATAAGGAAGGTCGCAGTTAGGGTTGACAGGGAAGGTCGGGCAAGACGGACCTAAAAACCACCGTGCTAGGCGAGCGGAGCCGGATGGCAGGGCGATTCCTGGTTTCGGCGCGGCGGGGATGGTAAGAGATACCAAGGAAGGAGAATGTCTTAGTATAATGCCCGATTGGACGCCCTTTGGCAACGGTCAAATAGGGAGCTGCCAAGGGGAGTCGACCAGGAGAAGGCCGCGCTAGATAGAGCTGCAGCATCATTGCCTGGGCTAGGGCCGGTCAAGGCCGTCCGTAGGGATAGACACATGGCGGTAAGGTAGGGAAGGATGGGGAGAAGGGGGAATAGATGGGGAGGGGGGGCCTCTCCCGGACCAGGTACTGCCGTGTTGCCCGCATGTTATCGAGACTATAAGTTTGCCATCGCTTGCAAGGGGGTGGCCTTGGATCACACCTCAGGCGAAGGCTTCGTAATTTCTCGCCTGTTCGCAGACCCTTACCGTAAGGGAAATATAAGTTTGGGGAGAATCCTAGGGGCGACGTTAGGTCGGTGGTAGGAGAGGTGAACCGGAGACAGTAGGGGCTGCCGCTGCTGCAACGAGGATCATTGCGGAGGCGAGGATGATCGCAACGGACACAGGGCCGAATCGGGGGTCGGGCGACGAAAGTCAAGCGGGCGCGGCACCTAGGTTGCGGCCTATCGAGGCGAAGAAGGCGCCGGCGTCCGAGGGGGACTCACGAGGGGAAGAAGCAGAAGCACTCAAAAGATTGTTGCCTCAGCGAAGTCGGCGAGGCGGTCAGCTGGGAAAAAAGCTGCCGCACGTCGATGGTGCCACTTCAGAGGGAGGGCAAGCATTACGTTTAATAAGATTTCGGCTGAAGGGCGTAAGCAAGCACTCGCCCCAACCCATCCGGCCCAAAGGGATCGGGGACGCGGCCGGACACATAGCTCCACCGGACGAGGGCGGGTCTAACGTCGGGCCAGCGGCAGTTGCTATAACGAGGAGCATTGCGGAGGCGAGACCGAGCGCAACGAACGAAGGGCCGAGGCGGGCGTTAGGCCACGAAAGTCAAGCGGGCGGGGCACTTGTGCTGCGGCCAATCGAGGCGAAGCCGGTGCCGGCGTCCGAGGAAGGCTCGCGAAGGGAACAAGCGGAAGGAGTGAAAAGAGCGATGCCTAAGGGAAGTCGGAGAGGCGGTTGGTCGCGAAAGAAGACGACGCGCGTCGATGGTGCCACTTCGGAGGGAGGCCAAGCGCCACGTTCAGCATCGATAAACGTGCGGGACAGGCCGGAGGCCTTTGTCAGGGGAAACAAAGGATCAGGCATCGGGGAGTCGTCCGTTGCGGTTGGCGGTGGCCTCGAGACAGTTAGGCCCAGGCAACCGAGCGATGGCGTACAGATAATCCTAAGAGGTCTTGTCGAGCGGGCAACGGGCGTGGGCGGGGGGCATAGGAGGAGAAGACCGACTGGCAGGTTTAGATTTCGGCCGGAAGACGCATGCCAGCACTCACCTCAACCCATCCAGTCTAACGAGATCAGGGATGCGGCCGGAAATATGCTACCCCCTGAGGGACACTCAACTGGCTCAGGAGGACAGGATCAGCTGGCAGGTGCTGCTGGGAGTTCGCCTAGAGTCGTCAGGGAGCCCTTCATCCAGCCAATTCAAGCCAAAGCGACGAAGGATAGAGTAGGGGATGCGGAGTCATCCGGATGGTCATCACCACGTCCGTCACGGCAGGCAGGGCAGGATCGGCCGGCAACGACAGTCGGGATTTCCTCTACAGCCGTCAAGGAGCCCTTCGTTCGGCCAATCCAACCTAAAGAGACGCAAGATGGAGCAGGAGATAGACAGCCATCCGGACGCTTGGCATTACGGCCACCACGCCAGGCAGCGGTGGGAGAAGAGGATCGGCCGAGGCGAGTCGAGGCGGCGGCGAGATCTTCGCCGCCCGTGGAACAGAGGAAGAGGATCCGCCAGCCCGACCGAGACCAGCTCCCACCGAAACGTAGCCGAGTCGGTCATCGGAGGCAGAGGAGAAGTGAGCTACAGGCGGAAGATTTGGCCAGCGTCTTGCGTTACCTTGAAGAGGAATTTGCCGTCAAGGAGAGGCTATCCAACGAGCAAACCTGGTGCATACCAGTATCGGACGAGAGGAGGGTATCAACGGTGCGAGGCTTCTATCGGGCATTCCATGACGTAGACACGCTGCCGATACGGACGTGGTCAGAACACGATACTCAACATAGTCCTCGCCGTCAATATGAACGATAGTGCCCGCCGACACGAACTTTCCCGTAAATGGCCCGGTCGACTTCCGCCCATACTTGACGCCGTCGTGCATCTTGGCGTCCTCGGCATAGGCTTTCATGCGAAACGACTCCTTGCGAGCCCAGACCTTGTTGACGTGCTGCGTATCCTCTGACTCGTGAAGAAGCGTCCGTCCGTTGATGGCTGAAGCGGAGCCGCTATCGCAACAGCATTGTTAGCCGCGGCGAAGAAAGCACGTTCTCGGGTTAGAGCAAGGCGGTCGGCGCGATCCTGGGCCGCCTCAGCTCTGGCTAGCTCGCGACGCGCTAAGGCGCTGGTGCGTTCTATGACGTGGAGCCTCTGACGAAGCTGAGCCGAGCTCAGCTCGTTCTCGTTGAGCAATTGACGCGGCGCCCGTCTGTCCGCTCGCGGATCGATTCGCCGCGACTGGCCAGGCTCACCGCCGCCATAGCTTGTTCTCGGCTGGTCCGATCCATGTCCACGTTGGCAGGACGGGTGATGCTGAAAGTCGGCATAGCGACACTGGTCTGTTTAATGGGGGTTCTGGCTCGGGTCTTGGCCTCATACACGGCCCTTGTTTCGTTTTCGACCCGCTTCCTATCAATTTCGCCGTGATCCAGCTGGTACTGCCGAATGCGGCAGTACTCCTTGACTTCCTGTTTGTTGAGAGCCTTGAGGTGGTTCTCAAAGCCTACCTCCTCGTACGGAATCCAGAGCCCCAGCTCCCGAGGGGGGAGTTTCCATCCACGAAGCGGCCGTCTCTCGTCTCTCGTACCACCTTGACTCAGAACTTGTTGTCGTGGTCAAGTATTCCATAGACGGCATGCCGATCCCTTGGATCAGGCTCGCTGGATTGCTTCCAGTATCCTGGAAGGATTCGTGTCGGGCGGGTGCCAGGCAGAGGGTCGGTGGGAAAGCGGGTTTGATGAACGGCCATGGGCTGAGTGGACGCTGGCTGAGAAATCTCCATCTTGCTCTCGCTCAGGTCGTTATACAAGCAGGCGCGCTTGCGCTTGGGGTAGTGAGAGACAGCCTGCCGTGATGACTCGTCGCCGACCATAGCGGCTGCGGTAGCGTCCGCTCCTGCTCCTGCGGCCAAGGACGACTCTCGAAAGCCTGCGGCTGGCGATGGCGCCGTCGCGGCCGCTGGCTCGTGGCCGCCGGCAGCGGAGGCAGCTGATGAAGACTTGGGCACTGTCGGCGCGACCTGCGGCTTGCTGTACTTCTCAGTGGCAGACTCCTCCATTGCGCACGGCTGGACAAAAGGCGAAGGGGTCCGACGGCGAAGTGTCCTCTCTACTTTTGGTTCGTTAATGAACAGCCAATCTGGTGCTTTCTTGCTTTCCCAGCCGACAGGGGCATAAGAGTTCAGAGGCGAGTCGCTCCGCGCCGCGGATGTCCCCTTCCTGCAAGGGTGAAATGAGTTCTGTTCTCGGTGTGTGGGCAGAACCCGCTCGCCGCCCGGCATCTGACGTTGGTTGGCCGGCCTCGCAAAATTTTGCATGTGGGCGGTCTTCCTCTACGCATTGTGTGACAGCTTCTCGTGATATCTCTGCCGCTACCGCCGCCTACGCCGCTATGGAGTCAGTGTGTACTGCCGAGAATTTAACACTGAAAAGGACCCTGAAGACGCCTGCCACGCTCCTGGCAAGGCACAAGGGTACTTACTCCCTGATAATACTTGATATGCGATAGAACGGCTACCACGTCGACCCCTTCAGGGTCGAAGACTCGGAGGATCCGCCTCGAGCCCGGGGCGAGGGTAAAGCGGACGTCGTACTCACCCGCCTGCAAGAGGTCAATGAACGCATGCAAGCAGTGATGGCTGCCTCGCAGCAACGGACAAGAGGAGGGAGCAAACGCGAAGCGACGACGTGTAATCTCTTTTCGCTGCGGTACGACAATGACTGAGCGTGCTGCCAGGCAGGCGACGCAGAGGCGGGAATGCAGGTCCGGTTTGGCCTATCAACCTCTTATTCTGCGGCGGGCAGAGAGTGGGCAACGCGGCTGACGCTGAACAAAACGCAGTCGATCGCTTTCTCAATTATATGCCGCCAGCTCGATTTGATGGGACAAAATGACGGAGGCGATGTCGGCCAGCTCTGCCAGTTCGTCAGCGGCGAGGGCGGGACCGGCAAGTCGCGAATCATCGAGGCACTCGTCGAGTTGTTCAGTAGGAGGAGCCTTTCGAATCGCCGCTGATCATGGCGACGTCAGGGATTGCCGCAGTCCGGATCAACAGTATCACAATCCATTCCACATGCGGGTTCTCCAAAGACAAGGGGCGGCCGCGAACACGGCGAGAGATCTCGACGAGGTGCGACTGCCAAGCAAGCGGATCGGTTCGTCCATGGCCAGTTTCGGATGCATTGGCAGAAGAAAGACGCGCTGATTATACCATGCGCCATCTTCGTCAGAACGTGTTTCCATGTCATACCGGTGCGCTGGTCTGTGAGCGGGGAAACGTTGCAACCCCGCAGTAGAGTGATGGTGAAGTCAAGACGTTCGTGGAGGGCTGGCATGACCAGATTACCAACTGTTGTAGAGACAAGTTGCGGGGGAACGGGTTGAGCGAGGAAACTCGGGGTGTCGCTCCTAGACCCTTCCGCTGCTGCCTGGTTGGGGGCAGCAATGCTACTCGGTACCAGCTCACTTTCTGGCTGCAGTGAAGACGATATTGCTTATTAAGAAGGGGTTGCAGTCCTTACAGCTCAGTACTACCAAGCAGCGAGAAGTGAAGGTGCTGTCAGTCGCCCAAGACGAGGACTTGCTGCACTGTTGTGAAGCCAGAATCGGCCGCAGGTACGTAACGGGAACCCAGGCACCATGGGCGAAGGGTCTAGGAGCGACACCCCGCGTTTTTGTGCCCAACCTTCTCCCCCGAACTTCTCTTGTGCGACAGCTGGTAATTTGACACGTTAAAAGGCTCGTACTGTACTGTATGTACATACCGGGGTTCATGCAGAAAGACTGGCATCCATCACAATGGTGGCTGCAGTTCGATGCAGGCAAACATCCGCTAATGCACAGGGAGAGGATGTGACGGGGCTACGATCTGCAGCTGCAATGCCGTCCAAATGACTCACACCACCCGTGCCGGGGACAGTCAGAAGCACCCACTTGCAGCAACGCACATCCACCTTGCGGTCACCACCTCGCATTGAGAACCAACTGCAGTATTAGGAGCAACACGGAACTATGGGTGATTATGTACATGTACCCAAAAGTAGAGCTGCTGAAATGCATCTCGAAGCGGACGCTGTCTGGCAATGTAGATTCTGGCTCCTGGTCACTTTATCACCAACGACTCCGAGACCCCGCGTCGCCCAGCTTCCCTTCCTTCCTCCTCCTCTCTCCTGTTGTACTTCATAGTACCTCGATACCATCATATCTACATTGCCTCCCCCACTCTTCCCCTCTGCGTACACCGATACTGCCATCAGGTCTCGATCCGGCAGCCGCAGGAGTGGCGCCGTCAAATCCGCTGAATGCGTTGCCACCTGCTCCGCCTGAAGGTCACATCGCATCCAGAGCATGCTCCGGATCGGCCAGCCTGTCTCGTGCGTCGTCGGCGGTAACATTTTCACCTCGTCGCTGGGGCTTATTGGGCTCGTAACAACTTTGATGTCATCGCTCTGCGAGCTGCCACGCTGCAGCCACATTGTGCTTCCACTTCCAATAGCACTTGTTCTGCAAGACATTGCGCTGCAGCCAGGCCCCACATCCTTTTCATGATGCACGCTCGTGCTGCAGGATGATAGTTAGGTGGGCAGTGAATGCCCTACAGGGGCGGGACACCTCCGATTGGCCTTAGAGGCCGGTTGTTGGTTCTTGGTTTGTTGCAGCCCTGTAACTAGTACTGTAACGGAGTCATACGCATACACGAGGCGCATGGTTCCCTTTTCGGCGAAGACTGCGTCTACATGGGAGCATGTCGTATTTTGAACTAGAACCGGGCGACAGTCGTGAGCTATTTGGCTTCCATATCGATAAGCGAAGACGAGTAATACTGCCCCAACTGCCGCTTCGCAATAAGAGGTGGAGCGAGGAAGGAGGCGACTTTGCCGCAGTCGCACAGCGAGCCGCATTCACGTGTTACACATCGAATGTATGTAGGGTTACTCCAGTCGATGGGAACCAACTAATCTACAGACAATGTGTTTTGGATGCTGCCTGGACCTGCAGACTGACCTGTCACTCTCAAAATCCTACGCTAGCTCTTATCGATCGCACTAAGCCTCCATACTCGGGGGGTTGACTAGCAGGGGAACCCCCGAGTAGTCCAGATGACGTTCCTTCCGTCTGTCCACGCTCTGTGGTACGCTGGTGCATCCCAGTAGGTTAAAGTGGAGCCCAACAACGAACTGCGATGATGCATTAGCAGCACAGCAGACCAACAACGCAACGATAGTGCTCACCAATCACGAGTCATGAATAACCAAAGCGGCACGGGTGCACTCTTTGTTGCCGCCGCCTTCCTCGTCCTTGACCATATTTTGCACTTATAGGGGGGGGGAATCAGGTTTCTGCATGGGACGAAAGAAAGTGGAGCAGAATGTGGAGAGAGGAAGGTACGGCACGGTTAAAGCCTACGATTATATCTGCAGCCCTGAATTAAGTCACGTCAGGTTGGCGCATGGCGCTAATTACCCCGGTCAACCCGCCGACCAAGGTTCCCGTTGGGGGCTCCAGCGCAAGCAGAGCGAATTTTCCGCCTGTTCTCGCCATCTTTGCAGCCACGTAGCGCACCCGCAACAACGTGCGCGCGGCTGCACTTCCGTAGGCAGGGGACGGCGGTCGAGGCGATTTTCATGGTATGGGTGTTTCGGATTTCAGTGGCCTTTTCGAAAATTTGGCCAGAAAGTCAAAGAATTGTTTTTTACACGTATTCGCCTTGTTCTGTGCTGAGCCAGTTAAGAAGCGGCAAATCATGGTACCCCCCTGGCGCACGAACTCCACTGATTGGCGCACTGGCGTTCCCGCTTATTGTCGTAAGGCAGAATTTCGGTAATATAGCATGTTGTTGGAACGCGAGCAGGAAGGGCGGAGTAGGTCACCTGCCAGGTCACGTGGGGCATTCGGCTGAGATGAACCAATCAAGTATGACGAAGAAGCTCTAGGCACCGCCTCGCAGATCATAAAACGAGCGATCACCCCACAACTATTTGTAAACCTTCCTGCAATCTTCCTACACGCTCTTCATGCCTGAGGCCGTCCACCGCGATGGCCGAGCCGGTAGGACTGGCTTCCGGGCTATTGGCCCTGGCTACGTTCGCCTTCCAATCCAGCATTACGCTTTACAGCACTGTCCAGAGTTTTCGAGACCATCCCAAACGTGTGCGCGATCTCATTGACGAGCTTGAAGCTTTGAGCGGAGTCTTAGGCCCACTTACGGAGACGGTCAGTGCCGTCCATACTGTCGACCTCTCAGCGCTCGATCGACCGTTGCTGCGATGCGGCCATGCCTGTGCAGAGTTCAATCAGGAACTCATGAAATGCGTGTCGCAGTCCGGGGACTCAGACGACCTTTCGGGGTGGGCTAAACTCAAGTACATGGGTGATGATATCGACGGATTTAGGCGGTTGTTATCCGGCTACAAGTCGACAATCACTATTGCCCTCACTGACGCCAATCTGTACGTTTCACGGTCTGCAAGCCACCACCCTCCATAAAATAAACCATTCAGCAACAACTCTAATGTTTATGCTGTGAATGTAGCCGCGTATGCTCTGCCACCGCCGAGACCATTCGAAGCTACAAAGACCTTGTCGAGACAGCGCACAGTGACCTCCGGGCTCACCTCGAAAGTATCGACGAGAAAATAGGTGTCTTTCTCGCAGACGCCATATCGGAGACCGGCTCAGGCGCGCCAGAATTGCAAACCATGCAGGAAGAGCGATTGAGCACGCAGCGATGCCTTGAAATTTGTGACCAACTGTCGAAGCATATCGATGAATTTCAGCTGGCCACCAAACGCAGTGGAAGCTCGTCCGAAAATGAAGAGACAGCTACGTTCCCCGAAAAGGTCGTCAATGAGGGTCTGAATGGGTGCAGGAAGACCTTGACAACACAGTCGTGAAACTGGGACAACACGAGAAGGATTTGTTCGATCGCTTGATGGGAAAATAAAGAAAGTGCCTGCTTCTGAGGGGGATACTTCCGAGATTGCGAGGCTGCGTGAAGAATGGGAAAACGCGCGCCAAAGCTTGAGCATTTGTTCTGAAGCAAACAAGCGCTTAAAGGAAAACATTAGCGTTATTGACAACTACGCTACAGGCGACGCCATGCAGTTCATGGTTTCGACTGACGGAAAGACGATTCACGGACAAAACAAGGGACTTGGATGGAGGAGCAGGCAAGTAGGGGGTCACCTTCGTGATGAAACGGTCCGGCAGATATCACGGGACATGATCACACTTAATATCCAAAGGCCCAAGGAGGAGGAATCTCAATCGCAAGACAATGCATATCCTGGACCTGATGTCGGTGCCAAAACAGAGGCCAGGTCCCAATTTGGGGCAAGGTACGGGCGAGGCTTCATGCTATCGCCCAAGTCTTCTGATACACCCAAATCTCCTGGATCTTATTCGGGAAAGTAAACTGACTTTTGCGGACGAGGTTATGGGGGCAGGCCGTGGCCAGCCACATCATTGTCGATTTGGACCACACAAGGGACAATCTCTTCTTGACAGGCGGTTGTTGGTTAGGCAGCCATGCAGCGTTACTGTTCATGGCGGCGTGCCTGTATACGTGCGTCCAGTTGTTCAATCTGCTGATACGTCTTGCTCCCTGTGCCCAGAGTGTTGCCGCTCGTTTGGGGTTCCTTTGTAGTATTAAGCTACCATCCTAAGCTGGTGTCAGAACAGCGGTTCTGCGGCTCGTCCGAATGAGGAAGGTGGCAACGATAGTGGGCACACAGAGGAGGTCAATTGGAGCTATAGGCACGGCTGTGTGTGTGTAAAGGCGATGTGTGTTGCCCCTTCCGGCTAGGAATGTGCCCCTTTTGGGCCCGCAGAAATCTCAGCTGAATGCCCCACGTGATCTGGCAGGTGACCCATGCCGCCCTTCCTGCTGCGCCGTTCCAACAGCTGGCCATCTGTCACGGGCTGTGACCGGCATGGTCGACTAGGAAGCGTTCAAGCCACCAATGAACGGTCGACCCGTCAACAGAGGCTACTGAATACGCACTCTCGTCGACTGTGGATGTGACTGTTACGCCGTGATCACGTGGCATCTTCCCAATGACAGATTCGTGCTCGATTTATATTCTTCGTGTAGCCGAAGAGTACTCGGACCCACCCTCGGCGCCTGCTTAGCGAGGGCGACCGGGCCTACCATGCCCCACCCATCGCCTGTTACACCCCCTTCACCGGTACCACAAAAAGGTGCCTTGACCATACAAACTATATCAATTGAATTGAAGCTATTAGCCCATAATAAATTATAAAAGAAATACTACCCTGTAGTGCTTTCAATGTTTAATTGCCGTGGACTGTTGGGTTTCTGGTCTGTCTCCGCCCATGTGTAAGAAGGCGACGAATCAGGTGGCTTTACCCTCCAATCCCTAATATATATCGGAGGTTTATGAACATATTATTATGATTGGGGATCATTCTTTCCTTCCTTGGCCTCATGCGATGCAGCGTAGCCGCCGAGGCCTGAAATCTCTGATCCTTCAACACCAACTCTGCTCCTTGCGCTCAAACACTCTAGATATCTTTCTCAAAGTCTTCTCGAGGCTACTAGCTTCGAGATTTTTAGCCTGTGGAGTTGTCGGCTCGTGCCCTCGTAGGTCTAGCTTGGCGTATAGCATCCAAAACCATATTTCTCTGTCTGGTTAGACCCAGTGAAAATGACGCGCGACCTTGAAGCCACGGTAGTTGAGATCTAATGTTAAGATCTCCAGCACTATACCGCCGTCGATATCTTTACTGATGATATTTATCCCCTTTTGGTCCGACATCGAGCACAAGATGCCGTCACCGGCGGTAGAGTCGCTCATACTGTCGCTCATACTGCCGTTCATGGTGCCGCGCAGGATTCCGTACGCAAGGAGGATAAACGACAGGGTAATTACGAGCTCAATAAGCCACAGCAGTTGGGTGACAATGATACTGACGACGATACACGAGACCGGCTGGCCGATCCGGAGCATGCTCTGGGTGCGGAGTGACCTCGAGGCGGAGCAAGCGGTAACGCAGTCAGCGGATTTGACGGCGGTAATCCTTCGGCTACCGGACCGAGATCTGATGGTAGTGTCGGTATACGTAGAGTAGAAGAGCGAGGTGCTATCGAGAGCGGTAAGAGAACTGCATGGATTAGTGGTGGGCTTCCGTGGTGGAACTGGACGTCGTCGCGGGGGACTTTAATCGCCACGATCTGCTCTGGGGAGGCGATGAGGTAGCAACAAGAAGACAAGGGGAAGCGCAGCCGATCATCGACCTGATGAATGACTGTGGGCTCTGCAGCCTGCCGCGAGGCACCAAGACGTGGCAGGGCCAAGACTCGGAAAGCACGATTGATCTAGTGCTTGCGTCGGCCGAACCGAACCGGCAGACGAGATGGTGACATGCAATATACACCTCATGGAGCACGGATCGGACCATACAGTTCTTGATGAGGGTGACGAACCGTATGTTCACGGAGCGTCCCCTGTCGCAGGTCGAGGTCGTCGCTCATCTTCTAGGATATCCAGCCGAATTTTCCAATGGCAGCGCCTAGGCGTACCTAAACACATACCGGTACTAGCTGTACTGGCACGTCTTTCGACGATTGCGGCATCTGCGACAAGTAGCGCATGGGTCACAGATGATCCCCTGGATGAGTCGGTCGTCGTCGAAGAAGCAGGCCCCAGGATCTCCCGCGTCGAGGCATATCAGCACCGTGGAGATCTCCTGCGAGGCCTATGCCTGTACGACTACGTATCGCTGGTCAGACTCAAACGCAACAGCAACGACGGGAGCTGTGGGGCTAGGAGGGGGTTGCCTTTCGATGATGGGCGGGCACCAGGAAGACGCTGGGTTCAGGTGCTCAGGCGGCCGGGAAAGCAGGCCACCGTTTGCCTTGACGGCTACCTGAGCAAGACTTTGCCCACGACGAGGACTCGTGTAATCGGAGGTTTGCGCGGACCATGGGAGTCTTTCATGTGCGAAGAAATGGGCGACATCAACAGCATCTGGGCGCGGGCGCGAGAGGCGCTGGCTCCGAGAATATCATGTCTCGACGACATCGTGCCGATATCGTGCGGCTGGTTCGACGATCAGCCGAAGACGCAAAACGCGACGCTAAGCAATGGGCATCCTCATCCGGAGATGCCTATCCGACGGTCGCACACGTGGAAGGGGCGGGACGGACGAGGCGGGCGCAGAATCAACAGCGACGTATCAGTCCAAACAGCATCGGAAACGCAACGCAGCTGATCGACGTCGTCCGAGGTGCACTGGACTCGAATCAGGTGACGGCCAAGTCGCCGGAGCAATGGCGATGATGCAACAGCTCTATCGGTTCCATCGATCAGCGCTTTCCTCGACGGCCGAGCTGCAGGCCGCCGTGGTACAGTACCCGAACAAGGGGCGAGACGGATAAGCATGTAGGGCGGGTATTTTCCGGGGTCGCACTGCCACCGTAGGATCAGGTCAGGGCCACCAAGTCGCAGCAGATGAGTGCCTCGAAAGAGAGGGAGAGGATGATCCAAGGCATACAAAGTATAACCGTGGTCCGAGAAAGCGACTGCCGTGCTGCGTTGCGGAGGGTCATGGCCGGCTTAGCTGGCTTCGAGGAGGTAGATGTCGAAATGGCGATGGCCGACTTCGACGAGACCGCAGACGACGTAGAGGCGGGAATGCAGGCTTGGCGGGCAGAGAGTTGGCAACACGGCCGACGCTGAACAAAACGCAGTCGATCGCTTTCCCAATCATATGCTGCCAGCTCGATTTGATGCGACAAAACGACGGAGGCGAAGTCGGCCAACTCTGCCAGTTCGTCGGTGGCGAGGGCAGGACTGGCAAGTCGCGAATCATCGAGGCATTCGTCGAGTTGTTCAGTAGGAGGAGCCTTTCGAATCGCCTGCTGATCACGGCGACATCAGGGACTGCCGCAGCGCTCATCAACAGTATCACGATCCACTTCCACCTGCGGGTTCTCCAAAGACTAAGGGCGGCCGCGAACACGGCCAGAGATCTTGTCGAGGTGTGACTGCCAACCAAGCGGACCGGCTCGTCCATGGCCAGTCTCGGATGGATTGGCGGGAGAAAGACGCACTGGTCATACAATGTGCCATCTTCGTCAGAACATATTTCCATGTTATACCGGGACGCTGATCTATGAGCGGAGAATTGTTGCAACGCCGTGGTAGAGTGATGGTGAAGTCAAGAGGTTGGCGGAGGACTGGCATGACTAGATCACCAACTGTTGTAGAGGCGAGTGGCGGGGAACGGGTTGGTCGAGGAAACTCGGGGTGTCGCTCCTAGACCCTTCCGCTGCTGCCTGGTGCTCGGCGCCAGCTCACTTTCTGGCTGCAGTGAAGACGATTTTGCTTACCAAGAAGGGGTTGCAGTCCTTACAGCTCAGTACTACCAAGCAGCCAGAAGCTAGGATGCTGTCAATCGCCCAAGACGAGGACTTGCTGCACTGTTGTGAAGCCAGAATCGGCCGCAGGTACGGTAACGGGAATCCAGGCACCCATGATGAGCGGAAGGGTCTAGGAGCGACACCCCGCGTTTTCTGTACCCAGCCTTCTCCCCGAACTTCTCTTTGCGACAGCTGGTAATTTTGTCCTACAGTACCAATCATCCGCCAACCACTCACTTGAGTTCACCATTATTCCGCCATAGGATAGAGCCGCTACTAGATGTCCAAAGGCACATGTTCAAAGGCTCATACCGGCGGCACAATCACAACCGCGGCCAGCCAAGTCCCTGCGAGCAGAGTCCCCCTGCCTGGCCGACCCCTGCCAGAAGTATCGCTTCCCAGAAAATGAGGCAATGACAACGACAATAACGACGACTTCGAAAGCGGTGTCGATACTCAGGCTGACAACCCGAGGGCACGAGCCCATCTAAGCTTGAAAGCTCTCACAGGACGAAAGCCTCGCACAAACCAGCAAGCGTCAGGCAGTTGTATTCACCGGCGAACGACGATGACACCTCGCGCGAGCCCAGCTGCGTTTCCACTACAAGCGGAGACATGGGAGGCGTTACAATGACTGCCTGGCGGGGCTATAGAGCTTTCCAACCGATCAGCGGGAGCAATATTTGCCTTTACAAGTTCCATTATACGTGCTATCTCGCACTGAATGATCGCCTCTTCATTACGCCTGTTGGCCCTAACGGGGCAAGTATCTCTCGATACTGGCATGGGTGCAGAGGAGCACGCAGGCCATTGGACCATAGACCGGCCGCCACGTCTGGGAAACGACTTCATCCACTGATTCATCATCAGTCAGATTGATACCGCTTCACAAAGCCGCAGACGCTTCTGATTGGAGCACATTGTCACCTCATCGTACATCTCTCGGCCCGGAGGCTTGCTAGGCGGAGCCTACGGCGGTATGGCGGCGAGCCAGTCGTGGACAGCAGTCAGTGCGGCGGGTGGAGGGCTGCCAGCTCAAAGGTCTGCTCGGCGATGAATTGCGACGTGACGGCGCGGTCTAGAGCTAGCCTCTAGATGGTAGCCAGATACGCCGGACGGAGAATGGCTTGGGCTTCTGGATTTGCGTCTCGTATCACACCGTTTCCGGGTCAATCCGGGCCGAAATATATTCGCGAATACAATGTCGACGACTCCAGTCGTGATCCCGTTTTCGAAGGTCACATCGAATTGGAAGAACTTGCCTATGTGAACGAGGCACTTAAATCCTGCCACATGCCAGCAGACAGTGGAATCGATCATGTCGGCTGTAATGAAACTGCCGCTGCGAGCACTACTTGTACATGTGGCAGCCTCTTTGCTGTGACGGACCGCAAGATCAGAGACCTTTGCTACAACGAGCACTGCGAAATTCGAAATCAGCTGGCCGACATCAGCTCTCGTCTCGGCGCCTTAGAAGCTCAACTTGCCAATACCAAACCCGTCTGTCAGGAGTGCCACAGCACCAAGGATCGCAAACGGCATGCCAAACAGGACCCGCAGCAGCAGCGAGACCAGCCACCTCATGGGCCCGCAGAGCAGGCGCTGGATGACGAACCACGCGCGCGTCGCCGAAGCGGTGGAAGGCATCGGAAGACTTGCCCAGAGGGGGCGAGCGGAGCCGCGAAAACAGTGAACAAAGTCAAGCTCTCACGGGTCTGGCTCGGAAATAACCAAGGGAGTGCCCGCCATGAGTATACGTTGAAAGGCCCAAGAGAGCATGGTGGAGGGGCCGGAGGGCTCTGGAGGTCTGAAACAATCGGGGCCGATACCACGCTGGAAGGAGTACATTTTGCGCTGATGACGGACGTTCTTTTCTTGAAGTCGAGATTAACGGCGGCAGCCACTTTCCCATAACGCTGCAATGGAATGACGAGACCGAAGCCTTCGAGGGCAGGATATGCTGAGGAAATGAATCTCCTCATCGGTTACGACGAGATGTTTGAGATGCTCTGCAACCCCTATCAGGCGTGTAGGGATTGGCGGGTTTGTCAAGTATGAGTACAACGGATCACAATAGTCTGCTAGAGCCTAGTCGTACTGTACGGTTTGCAACGAGACGCAGCATTTGTTGCAGATACGAGTGGGATACTACTTTCTGGAAATAGCGCTGGGGCAGAGATCAAGTGACAATATACATGCGCCGGTTGCCGTGAAGCCGTTTTGGGTTGGCACAGGATGCCAAGGAGGTCGCATTCGAGCGTCCAGCCGTGAACATGTTTTGCCGTTCATGGCTATTGCGTTGCGAGGTCAGTAGTCCCACCTAACCTTCGAACTAGAGGTGCCGAATCCAGTCACGACAAATAACTTGGCAAGGCAGAATGGGTACTTATGTCGCAAGGGCTGTCAGCCGCAGCGACGAGATTCACGACGTCGTCATTAGACGGAGCAACCCACCCGCATGCTACAAGTCTGAGTTCGCCTCGAGGGCCATAGATTCAGTGGAAATGGAGCAGGGAGGACATCGTTTATAAGTTGGATTACGACTCCCTCCGCTCATCCCAGAGCTTGTGCTAAGACTCATTCCGTCATACATTCGCCATCCTCTGGTTGAACAGCCCTGGACTACAAATATTCAGCCAATATGCCATTTCCGTTGCATCTCTTATGTGAACTCCTCAGTGAACTCGAAAGAAATCACACGAGGTCTTTCAGTATTCAGAAGACCCAGGACTTCGATGTGCGCAGTCTTGTTGGCTGGTTCGACAAACATGATACAGCCATCCCACGTCTAGGGTCAGAAGCCGTGGCATTCTTGTCATGCCTCTTTCCCGAACGCAGGCCGGACCGAGTTTTCGGCTTATCAAAAATTCAGCTCGAAAGGATTGTCCAACAAGCACAATGTCTTGGATCGTCCCGAATGAAGGAGCTACAGATATGGCAAACCAGGAACGGCCCGGACTTCGCAACTTGTGTTGAGCGCGTTATGGCTATAACGGACTGCGAACCAAGGATGGGTCCGAAAGTGACTCTGCAAGAACTTGACGATGTGCTCGATCGGATTGCAGCCTTCTCACCTTTCTCGTCCGCTGATCTGCGAGAAGAAACTGAGCGGAAATACCGTCAACCCTGCAGCAGCTCGGACGATCTGCTCATCAGTTTGTTCCGAAGATTAAACAGCTTTGAGGCCAAATGGCTGGTTCGCATGCTATCCAAAAACTACAATCCGGCCTCTGTCCCAGAAAGACTGGCGATGGGCAGATTTCATCCGTTTTTGTGGAATCTCCTCCGTTTTCAGAATTCAATCCAAGTTGCCGTAAGTATCCTAGGGGGACTTGAGATCCGGAATACACCCCTACAGGCCGTGGTAAATCCCTGGGAAGAGTTGAGGAAAGTCCTACAGCCGCAGGTTGGAGTCATGATTGAACGGCCAGCTTATGCGAAAGCAAGGAGCATCAAGCATTGCTGCCACTTGGCTGGCTCAAGACTAATGAGCGTGGAGCGGAAATACGATGGAGAATACTGTCAACTTCATGTTGACTTAAGCAAACCAGAGCCTGCATCAAAATATTCTCCAAGAGTGGGAGGGACTCTACCATCGACCGCATTGGCCTTCATCGCGCGTTACGAGAAAGCCTCGACCTTGGCACGGCAGGCTGCAGGATCAAGAAACAATGCATACTGGAGGGCGAGCTGCTGGTATGGAACGACGACAGTAGGGTAATCGAGCCCTTCCACAAAATTCGTAAACACGTCAGACGATCAGGACGGCTCCTTGGAGCGGCCCAAGACCCCCCATTCAATATGAATGAACATCTCATGATTATGTTCTACGATCTTCTGTTGCTGGACGACACGGTCTGCGCTAGAAAAAGCCATGCTAAGCGGCGACGACTACTTCGGTCTCTGGTTCGCCGGATCCCTGGTCTTGCCGAGGTCGGGTTCCGCGAAGTGGTTGCATTCTCCTCAGCCAATGCTGCTGAGCGGCTCACTGAACTATTCGCACGAGCCATTACACAACGGTGGGAGGGACTGGTGCTGAAAGGTTGCAACGACCCTTACTTCACCTCCGATTGCGACAAGTCATCCATCAAACTCAAGAAAGACTACATTCCAGGCCTCGGTGACTCTGCCGACTTCACTATTGTCGGTGGCAACCATAGCGCGGAGGACGAACAAGAGATTGGAATTGGCAAGCTCTGGTGGACGTCGTTTTTTATCGGATGCATGGAAAATAAAGATGAGGTCTGCCGTTATAATTCTAAGCCAAGACTTCGCATCATCGACATCATCGACAAACATGGCATCCCGAAAGACCATATGCAATATCTCAACCGACATGGATATTTCACACAAATACCCTTCATTGAGTCCACGCCAAATTTTGACGTGGTCTTGGACCCGACCGTGGACTACGCCCAAAGGCGTTATTTCAGCATCCATTTATAGTAGAACTCGTGGGATCTGGCTTCGACAAGCCCGCAAATGCACGGTACTATACTCTACGGTTTCCACGAGTGTTGAAGATACATGGCGATCGCTCGTTCACTGCTACCACTAGCTTCGACGAACTGCAGGAATGGCTCAAAAATGCTCAGAGATACCTGACAATTGCGAAGGGAAGAAAATTCTTGGCTAAGGAGGTTGCGAGGTCACAGGCACTGGCTTGGGTCATCAAGCCTTGGGACATCAAGGCGATCTCCTAGCGTCGATTCAGTTTCTTTGGACATTCAAGCCACCAGCCCAGATCAGAGGCAACAGGAAAATGGGGAAGCGGTTGAGCTCCGAGCCCTGATAATATTTTCATCGATTCATCGAAGAGAAGGGTGGATTCGGACAGTGCATGGCATAGTACAGTCAAACGCGTAAAACAGGACTAGAAAATATGTGTATGCATATTGAAGACTTACGCAATGGGTGGGTAATTATCAAGATTCGGCGTTTGGCAAGAGAGCAAAAGCACTGTGGCTGCCTTGTCCAACGGCGTTCGAACCCGGTGAGGCGATTTCTCGCAATAAAATGAGGGTAAGAGTCAATCTGTTCATTGTCGTCTATCTAAAATGAATGAGAAGTTCTGTCTCCTTATAGTCCTGAGGAATATGACTGCCTTGCGGTGGCGAATTGCCACTTGCCACCCAGGGTGCTTTTGTAATGTTATCTAGAAAGTTCGATGACATCGCTTATCAACCGCGCATTTCATTATACGCATCCTGAATGCGACACGATTGCCTTGCTACTTGTACTGAAGCGCGCCCGCAAAGACCCCGGCCGATGCGAGAACCCGTTAAGTTACAACAAGACTCTGTCGAGTCTACTCTGCATCACCATAACTCGGTAAGATATCCTCGAAGCATCTTCTCTATGGATGAGGCCATTCGACGGTTGGAGCTCATCTCTGCCAGCAATTGGCTCGCGTGGGCCATTATGGGCACTTTGGCGGCAGTCGGGGAGGGGGACACGTCTTGATAGGTGCTAAAGCCGTCCACGCTTGAAACATCCGAGATGGTCGCCAAGGACAACTTTCTTGGTTGGAAAGGTTGCGAGCCAGCCAAGGCCACAGAGTTGCATGTTGACTCAATTGTAAGCCATGCAAGGGCAGAGGCACAAACAAAATAGGGGACGAATGGGGAGACGCGTCTAAGGGTGAAGAGCCTGCTGTAGGACTGCGACAGGGTGAGGATAGAGTCCGCAGCCTGGAGACAGATTTCGCGGGGTCGGACGTCGGAATCAGCCAGGACAAGGTTGGCGAGAGGGCGGAACAGGCAGAGTAGGCAGAACTGATAGTACATGCTACATGCGGGCAGTCAGCCGGATGATGCTGTCTCTTCTCCCCTCTGTGTCTCTCGGCCCCCCCTCCCGAGTCCTGTGAGCCGGGTTCTTGTGTCTGTGTACATACTGGATAAAGAGTTCAAAGGGGGGTGTCACTGCCGCCGGTTTTGGGTAGGGAGAAGAATCCTTCGTACCAATCGAGACACTCGGTATACACTGCCATGACCTCGGCTGTGTCGAATCGTCCGTTTGGGGTATGGGTTGCTGATGAGAGGAGCTTGTACACCCATTCCGTGAGCTGGAAGACTCTTGCTGGAATGAGCTGTAGATTGCGCAGTTGCGAGCCGCGTGCTTTCAGGGCAGGGTCTGCAGCCGTGTTACGGTGCGACTCCTGATTGGATACAATTCCTGGGTATACCTAACTTGATGCATTCACCTGGTGTAGTTCCGCTGCCGCACTGGCCGCCAAACAGGTACTCGGCACTGCAGGCGGATTGGTCTAGAAATATTGAGTCGTCTTGTAGCTTGCAACTCGTAGACATGGTGAAGACTTGGCCCGTCGTGAGACGAAGTATGCTGTGTGCGGAATCCCATCAGTTTATGCTTCGGAGGAGTCGGGAACAGGGGCTGCAAGCGGTTTACAGACCGAATCAGGGACACGGCGCCGCGGTACGAAGTAGCCCAAACTTTGGCATATTTCTCGGCCTCGGAGCCCATCAGGGGCTCTTGAGGACAAAGATTGACTATCCTAGCGGCAAAGGAGTCGGCAAGCGCTTGAGCTTCGGCCTCGCGCCCGCAGGTAATCTGGTAGAGCGAGAGAATCCCGATGGCCTGTATATCTGGGAGGTTGGCCGAGGGCCGGTTCTGCGGATAATGGCCTCGGCCTTGTCGAAAGTGGTTTGCTTCCGCACTTGAAGCCAGGCCCCGGGCTCTCCGCTTCGTCGCTGATCTCGTGGACCACCCGGGTTGCCAGCGCGATGAGCGCGTTTACCAGGGCAGAGGAGCAGTACCGGCTCGAGCCGCTGCAATAGTCTCGGAAGAAGGGGTCCTTGCACATGAGGCAGAAGGGAGGTAGTCCCAGGTGAGGAGGGCGTCGAGGATCTGCCGAACCGAAGCCACCGTACACCCGGCGCACGTCCACCAGTCGGTTTGCGCGTGTGATGCATCGTCAAAGGGCAATGACGGGAAACAGGAGCCGCCAGGGCCGGTGTCGAAGTCGCCTTGGGAGCCTCGGTCAGTGTGCTGAGGTCGCTCGAGCCCGAGGCAGAACGGTGCATGGTGGGCGACGGCAGTCGGCTCAGGCAGTGCGGGCAGACGGCTTCGTCGAGAATGGAGCTGGAAGAGCCCGCCGATGATTCCTGTTCACCTCCATCTGACGAGCCACGCCCGTTTTCACCGTTCAGGTGCGCCAGCTCCTGCAGAATGGCTTGGTGAGACTTGGTCCCCTCGACCAAGTCTTGTATAAAGGCATTGCTGACTTCGACGTCGTTGATTGAACATATTGCGCGGAGTAGTCGGTCATGCTCCTCGTTGTACCGCCGTAGACTATCGATCTCGGCCCGTAGATCGACTTTGGACTTGCGTCGCGGGTGGTCGTATACGCGTCCTTCTCCGGCCTCGTCGCATCTTTTGCACGGTGCCTGGCCATCATCACACTAGAGAGCGAGAAACCAATCAGTGAAAGTATCCAGCTAGGCAGGATATGGGATGAGACAGACGACTGGGGGCTCTTTGGGCTTTGGCTTCGGGTGGGCTATCGACTGACCTTTGCTCGTTTCTTGCGGCACCTCTGACAAGCCATTCGTATCAGCATTCGACGGGGCATTATCTTTGCTGCCAAGTGCAGTAGGGGCCCGTGGAAAGGAACCGCCTCCTTATGTAAGGTACGCCTATCGTGCCCGGGGCCAGTCGAGGTCAGACCCTGAGGTATCAAGACAACATGGCTTAGGCGTCACGGCGAGATGGTGGTCAGGGCCGCGATCGCCACGTGCTGTCCATGGCAAGGTTTAACGTGCCGGCCCCGAGGCATGTTTGTGCATACGTACATGCATATATATCTTGTATTTATGTATGTATATATGTATGTACATATGGTTGCCCTGGTCTGCATGAGCTCGGAGTAGAGGGGAACAAGGTTTGGTGTTTGGGTCACTACAGCACCGACGTGCTGCAACACAACATCGCAGACGTCATGCCGACCTCGATGGCGCGCAGGTGGGTCGCTTTCTGTCACGTCGCGCCACATTTTGTCTTGCCTTGTCTCGTCTTTGTCCCCCGTCATGTCGTGGCGGCCCAAACTAATTGGCAGGGGTAGTTCGAGCACGAAATCACTGCAGCCGATCATTAGCCCAAGGGCGGGGGGTCTTTAGACCCCCACTTGTAAGCTTACCCATGACTCGTATTGTGTGTGACACACCGCCACTAGCTCGAGGCAACCCCAGGTACGGATACTCAGGATACTTTATGTATCTAGTCTTCTCTAGCCTAGCACGTCTTTTTGCTTTTTTGGAGATGTCCCAAACGGTAATCAATACTACTAAGTTACTAGTTATAGTAATTAAATCTCGCGATAACCTCACTTTCTGGATGCCAATTGCCTTTGCCTTATGTTACGAAAAGTTGGAGCTACTGTCTAATGATTCAGATGACACTAAGTATCTGGCTTCGCGACACCTCTATGTTATGTCAGACATGTTTGTCGATAGTGTAAGTGCGCCTCACCAATCGTGACTTACGACAGCGCCATTTCCAGAGGAAACGCGCATAGCTAAGTTACCGCTAGGTGTGAGGCGCCCTTGCCTAATACGGCTAGACACATGGAAGATAAATATCGCGCATAGAACGATTAAAGGGGTCCTGGTTTAGGGCCATGCATAGGTGATGATTCGTTCAAGAAGGGTGCCCTGCACATGGAGATCGTTGGTCAGCAGCGTCCTGCATCTTTTGCTGCAGATCATCAATCCTACCACCTGTTCTCGGATGGCTGCCGCCACAGCCCAGAAAGGATTAGTTAACCATGAAATTGCACTGCCGGCCGAATCGCGCTTCTGCTTCACCCGACATTCTCGAGATGGTTGCAATATGTACACAGCAATGACCTGACGTCTTCGTTCTACGAGCTGCTATGCCGCAGCCACAGTGTGCTTCCACCTCTTAGCACTTTTTCTGCCAGATTTTTGCGTTGTACCAGGCACTACGCCCTCTTCTTGAGATGGCTGCGTTTAGAGGCATATGGAGGGGGGAAACCCCGAAGGTGGTAGTGGAGGGTCTCGTGGCAGCAGCTCGGTTGGAGCGCGATGAAGCGGGATAGTGCAGAAGTACTTTAAAGTAGAGCTAGAGAGAAGAGGAGTGAAGGCGAGGGTGGGAGATGTGGGGTCTCGAGAGTTATGAGCCCGGTTTGCGGTGCTCTTTATCCTTCGCATTCCTCTACCAACCGTGAGGCTATCACGAATCTCAACGCACCATATATCCTTCACCCTTGGGGTTGACGCGAGGAAGAGAGCAAAATTCAGGGGGCAACACCCACAACTACGCAAAGTCAACGTGACGCGTGCATCCCTCGCAGGAGGTAAAACACACGATGACACTAGGCCCCCAATATCAGAAGGGGGAGGTGTACATCACCACACTCAAGGAAAGCCTTGACTGGACCCCATGGACTAGGGGTATCAAATCATGGGCTCAAACGCACCACATCTGGGAGTACGTTAACCCAGAAGGGACCGTGGTGCTCGAGGAGCCCCTGAGGCCTAGCTGGGAAGAGCTACTCGAGAAGGTAGGGCAGAGGCCCCACCGAGGAAGCTTTCCCAACGAAGAAAATAAGTATAAGGCAGCAAGGGAAGACTTCAATGAGAAGCTTCAAGATGCCAAGGACCTCTTTAGGTACAAAGAGAAGACCTTCCAGGATCAATTGGACCGCTTCAAGGCTAGAGAAAAAGCCATGATGCAGATCGAGGAGGTGATCAAGAAGTCCATCAGTGAGGGGCTCCAGGGCGAGACCCTGATACAGCTGACGCCCCGGGACAAGATCAAAGAACTCAAACAGAAGGTTCTCCCCTCAGCGGAGGAAGAAAAGAACCTTATCGATGAAAGGTATCATCAAATCATCAACAAGAAAGGAACCCGGGACTGGAAGGCTTGGGCAGAGCAGCTGGACCAAGTCATCCTGGATTCAAGAGACCTAGCGGTCTCGACTATTAATGACACAAAGATTCGTCAGGACTTCCTCAAAGGGACCGAAGAGTGGGACCCTAGCTGGCCCATGACGATTAGGCTGCTGGACGCACTCCTGGAGAGAACAGGACTCCCAGCAACCCCTTTGCGCACCCTGATTGCCGACTTTAAAAGGGAGGTTGGATTCAGGAAGAAAGGGAAACCTCAGAAGACCCCAGGGGTCAACAACGCAAACAACGCTCCAAGATCATCTGATCAGAGGACTAGGAACGGCCCAGAGGGGTCACACAAGTGCCCGGCATGTAAGCAACACTGGGTCAAAAAGGATGAGTGGTGGGAAAGCTGCTGGACCTTTAGAGCGATGTTCCAGAAAGACCCCCCTGAAGGATGGATTCCCAGGGACCACCTTAAGGAGGCCATCAACCAGCACCTTAAGGAGAACCCCTTGGACAAGACCAAAGCCATGGAGTGGAAGCCAAAAGCCAAAGACATCACAGTCCCGCAGAATAACAACAACTCGAGCAAACAGGCTAATACAGTGTCGCACGTGCATAGCACTAATACAGTGAAGACTCTCTCGAGGACAAGGCAATCTATGATTCAGGGCTAGCGTACATGTCTTTAACGACCTACGATGGTTCGATGAGGATACCTTCACCTGGGGATCGTCAGAAGAAGTCCGGGCAGGAGAAAACCTCCAAGTCAAGGGGGTAGGCATGGCCGTTATCCCAGTGAAAAACGGGATCAATTTGAAGCTTGAGAGCAGCTACTACATCCCAGAGATGCCAACAAGTGTGTTCTCAGCTCGTCAGGGATTGTTGCGAAGATCTATTGGAACCAGGTTAACGGCACACTCTACCATGAGCCCACAGGGCGCACTCTGGTCAGTCTGCAAGAAATTGAAGACCAATACGTTATTGCAAGCCTCTCAAAGCGGCCCCAACACAGCGTCTTTGTCACAAGCAGGGCTCCTAAGCCACCAATGGGTGGGCAAGCAGACCTTTGGCACAGACGGCTAGGACATCCGGGGCCAGAACCCTTAGCCACCTAACCAAGATGGAAGGACCGGCCACGTGTGAATGCGAGGTCTGCGCAACAGGCAAGGCAAAGAGGCTGGTCTCCCGTGAGGAGCCCACTTTACGACCCAGAGGGGCCGGAGCTCAATTTAGCTTCGACTTACACCCAGGCCCGGTGGCCGGATTCGGGGGTGAAAAGTACTTTGCGCTCTTCACATGCATAACGACCAGGATGCGGTTTTATTACGCATTGAAGAGCAAAACCGAGGTCCGAGATGCCTTCAAGAAGCTGACATCAATGCTAGAAACCCAGTACGGGATAAAACTGATCAACCTGGCTACTGACGGAGAAAAAGCCCTTTTAACAAAGGAGCTAGTCAAATTCATCGAAGGATTGGGCATTCGGGTCTTCCAGTCAGCTCCATCCACGCCCACACAGAATGGGCATGCAGAAAGGTCCGGGGCCGTGGTCAAAGAAAGGGCCCGGCTTATGAACCTGGACTCCGCCTCCCGGAGGAGCTCTGGACCGAGACCTACCGAACAGCAGTGTATTTGCTCAACCGTACGCCACTTAAAGGATCTGATCATAGCTGGAGAAGCCCACACGAACGATGGTGGACCTATATGAGGGACCACAACCCTCTATACGGCCACATCAAGCGAGTCCAGCCGAGCATAAATCACCTGCGTGTCTTCGGCTGTGTGGCCTACCCAATGACAATCACTGCGTTGGAGCATGTAAAGTCACATAAGACGCAGTCCCCGCTTGAGCAGAGAGCTCATATCGGTTACCTGGTGGGCTACAGATCGACCCATCAATATGTCGTGTGGATACCCTCGATCCGCCAGACCAAATTGATGGTCTCGGCGAATGTACAATTTGATGAGTCAACAATGTACGATCCGAAGAGGGAAGAAGACGCGGAAGCCGTCCAGGTCTATACATACGATGTTCTTCGTCAAATGGTGGCGATAGACGTCCCTGACGACGAAGACATAGAGGAAGCAGGAGTGCGCAGTTACTCCGATGATGAGACAGATGACGGTATGACGCCGTACACCTCGGAGTCAATTGCGGCACCCTCTGCAGACGAGGCGACACAAGAAGCACCGAATTTGAAGACTTCGATGAGGACTACAACGGACAGTGCCTATATTTCGCCTCCAAGCACTTCAAACAGTAGGGTGGAGGAAGAAACCTCGCCCTCCCCACCAAGCTCTGTCACCACTAGCGTGACCCCGCAGGAGGTCACCCACCACGGGAGTGAGGACCCGGAGGTGGAAAACTTAAACATTATCTCGAGCCCTACGCGGACCGACCGGGAGCCTCAGGTATCACTAGGCACGCCGATCCTAGACGGATTGAATGAGCCACCTGTCGATCCGGGGGGTGGTGCGCTCGACGAGCCACAATGGTCAGAATTCGAGGAGCTGTCTCTGGGGGTTGGGGAGAGCCCGACCCCAGAGTCACAATCACAACCTGAAAACGACCCCGCAAAGCGAGGGACAAGTCTCAGGATAAACCCCGCCAATGTGCTTGAGGGCAAGAGACAGAGGAAGCCGAAGAAGGCCTTCATCAATAACATCATTGCTAATGCCTCGAAGCACAGGCTTCACGTTGAGGATATGCCTCCTGTGCCAACCTCCTTTAAAGCCGCGATGGCTTCGGAATACGCCCCCCAATGGATAATGGGGATGGGGCGTGAAATAGAGGACCAGATGAAGCTCGAAACATGGACCAAGGTGGCTAGAAAGATGGTTGAAGAAGCCGGTCACTTCATAATCCCTTTGCGATGGGTATATGCGTATAAACTCGATGAGCAGGGCTACGTCACCCGCTTCAAGGCCCGGCTTGTGGTCCGTGGAGACCAGCAGCCGGAAGACAACGAAGACACATACGCGGCAACACTACGAGCAAGAACCTTTAGAGTACTAATGGCCCTCTGCTGCCTTGAAGACCTTGAAACAGAACAGTACGATGTGAAAACAGCGTTTCTGTATAATAAGCTCAAGCATGCCATCTATTGCCAGATGCCACCAGGCTACCTTGAGCCTGGGCTATGCTTGAAGCTTCTCAAGGGACTATACGGGCTTCGAATCGCTCCAAGGCTGTGGTTTGAGGAGCTCTGGCTTCTTCAAGAAGCTGGGCGCTCAACAACTCGTCGAAGATGCCTGCGTGATGACTTATAAAGGAGTCATCATCTTCTTCTTTGTGGATGACATCGTGATGATGTATCCAAAAGAAAAGAAGGCCGAATGGGAAGAACTTCACGCTGCCATTATGAAGGAATATACCATCAACCACATGGGGAACTTCGCTGGTTCCTAGGATTGAAGTCATCAGGGATAGGGCCCAGAAGAAGCTTTGGCTCTCTCAAGCCTCGTATCTCTCGAAGATGGCCAAGAAATTCCACATTGAGGACGATGATCAGATCCTTGGCGTGCCCCAGGTCCCGATAACGACCGAAGAGCTCAAGCCATACGAGAAGACGGCTACTAGGGACGAGGTTCATCAATATCTCTCTAATTGGCTCAATTCTTCACCCAGCGATTCACACCAGACCCGACGGTGCGTTCCCGGTTGGAAAACTGGCACAATTCAGCCATAACCCGGGCCCGAAGCATAGGAGAGAGGCCAGGAGATGCCTGGCATACCTCTATCACACGAGAGATCGCTGCATCTGCTTCTCAGTCAAAGAAGCTGAACGCAGGTTCCTCTGCGCTTCTGATTCATCCTTTGCAGACAACCCGGAGACTCGAAAATCCTCACAGGGTTATGTCTTCTTGTTTCTAGGCGGACCCGTTGACTGGAAGGCTACGAAACAAGCGACTGTGACGACGTCGTCCACAGAGGCCGAATTGCTGGCCCTGTCAAGCGCGGCGAAGGAGCAAATGCAATTTTCCCGGCTAATTAAAGAACTTGACATCAAGGTAGAAGGCACCAATGAGCTATGGTGCGATAACCTGCAGACCATCAGGCTCCTGACTGAACTAAGCGCGAAGCTCAAGACGAACCTTAAGCACATCGATATCCATCGTCACTGGCTTCGACAGGAGGTTCAGGAAGAAAGACTCCAGATCACATGGATCAAGTCTACGGAGAATCCCGCTGATGGAATGACAAAGGCTCTTCCCCAGCAAAAGCACGAAGCTTTTGTCAAGCAGCTAGGGATGCAAGGGAGACCGGTGGCACCAATTGAAGCCGATGCGCCGGAGGACAGTTTCGACAGTATCACCACCCAGAAAGAGATATAGATGCTCTCCGAGCATCACCCAGGCCCGGGATGGACCCATCATTTTGCTGGTATTGACTTGTTAAAATGCTCCTGGTCACAACACCAAGGAAGACATCATGAAGAGCATCTCCCTCAACGGTAATAGCCTCACTCGCTGGACATTTGATAAGATTGGATGATTCGCCTGTCTCTTTTGCTTGTTTGCCTCACTCACCCAGTGAGACCAAGGCAAAGGGGGTGTGTCAGAGGGAGCAGACTGACGGTCTAATCCGCACACGTATAAACTCCGGTGAAAGAGGCAGGTCAGACACAAGGACTTGAGTCAGGTATCGATACAGTAGGGGAACATTGCCCTAATCGGGATACACGGGAATTGGCACTGATTCAGGGCCACCACGGGTCCCAGATTGGTATCTATTCGTATAAATACCCCCTCAATGTCGCACAGATAGATAGAAAACATGCATCATCGTTTGGACTCAATTGTGCCTGCCCTTATCCTTCCGCCCGCGCTCTCAGAGACGTATGCGAGAGAATGGTCAGGGGCCACAACTTGCGTCACCAAACCGCGTCCTTTTTGGGCGCATTTCAGCGACACTACTTCCAGGTACATGGGCACAAACCGCGATGATGACGTTCGAGGTGCGGCAAGGGGCTATTTACCTACCCCAACCTCCAGAATTGCCGCTTTTGGCGGGCTCCAACACTGTCTGTTGATCTGAAACGTGCTTGTGAACTACGCCCAGAAGAAGGTTAAGACATTTTTCGTTTCTTCTGCGACATAGGCTTTTCCGGCTCTCCGCCCGCCGAGCCAAGAATATAGCGTCTAGATTGGGCAAAAGCAGGCTCAGGTAAGTCTGGTGGGTAACGGTCGTGGACATGCGCGAGTAGTTCATACTCCTGTGGAGCTAATGAGCGCCGAAGTGCTCCTTTATTGTCCTGACTGGCTTACTATGTAACATAGTGTACACTACAGTATTATTTCCGTTTGAGCTGGTCTTTTACCAGGAGGAGGCAGAATTCAGCCGGGCAGGGGGCTTTTGCACAAACTTCATGCATGTTTCGAGAGACGGCGCACGTCTGGATGGCGTCATCTTGTCCTCTTAGTAGAAGCGATTTTGACCAATGAGAACTGGAGCTTAGAACATCAATAACTCTGGGCTGCGCGTATGATTGGTCAAGTGACGCCAAGCTGCATCAGAGGCTGTGCACCTGATGGCCGTTAGGACCTGCGGGACGGAACAGAGTGAGTCAGTCAGTCACAGATCGTAAGAGACAGGGTCACACAACAAGGGGCACGGTTGGTGTGGATGACTGAACAACGATCGGGAAGAAGATCCCTGTGTATCGGGCAACGAAAGACTCTTGATTCTCTATCTAAGTGATGGTGAAAAGTTGGCTTCTTATACTTGGAATTTTGGGCTGAGTGGCGATGTCGCCACCTAGGCAGCATGTAACGGGCTAGGCCCTGCTGGACAAGGCAGTGCCTTGTCGGTCTAAGCACTGTTGCTCCAGTAACGGCTTAGTCTATTTTGTTGGAGGATTTCTGTCATTCTATTTTCCTTTCCTTCTTCTTTCCTCAGCTCGAATGTAAAACGCACGAGGACTACATAGCTGTAATTTACACTATTAGAACCCATCACACAGCATAGATGACGATGTCACCTAGAAGGTTCGAATCCATCACTAATATGGCATTACGAACTGCTTGCTGCCTTTTAGGCAGCACCGTGAATGAGCGTCTTGATCTTGACAGGGCGGTAGAAACCTTTCGCCAGAACGCAAGTACGGTACGGTCAAAGCCTTGTGATGTACCTACGGCAAGCAACTGCCAACTGGTAAGTTATTTTCTCCTCGATGCGTGATACTGTAATTTCGCATCTCGAATTTTTGTTATTTGAAGAGTTCAAAGAGCATGAGAGGGGAGTATCTGCAGATTATGGAAGGGCCGGAAAAAATTACACGATATGTATTTCGCGCAGCATCGAAGACTGTGAAGCGTAGACTGGTACACCAGATTCCTAAATACGCTACAACTTGGCGACGCGTGTAAGCCAGGATATCACAAGTATTGCGGCAGCGAAAAAATGCAGCGGCTGTACAATGTTCGTTCAACCGCTTGGCAGTGGCTTATTCGATGCTCCACACGCCGGAGCGGGCAACCCAGGGCAGCTCAGGGCAGCTCAGGACAGGCTCAGGCGGCTCAGGCAGCTCAGGGCAGATCAGGGTAGCTCAGCCCCTGCTCAGGGTAGCTCAGTCCCTGCTCAGGTTCGGCACGTACTTACTCAAGGTGGATCAGGTGGTGCTAATGGAAATACAATAGAGTGTGAACTTTCAAGGGTAGACCATGATTGCTTTGTCGCGCGGCTGGAATAGATCTGAGGAGCGTGTATCCTGAAGCTTCGGGAGGATTCTCGCGGCCAGCCCTTCATGGCAGACTGGTTGCTCGCTAGCTTGCTGGGAAAAGGTAAGATAGCTGCGTGCCTCCCCTAGGTAACTGTTAAAGGCACCACGATAGCCCAATTGACCTCCATCATGCCGTAAGAAGTAATGAGCAGGCAAACATTCGAGGAGCAAATTGACGTTTTTCAAGAATGCTCGTTCCTTAGTTACGTTGTGTTCTAGTCACATTGACGATCGATGCACTTCCCGCGACTGAGAGCCGATACGATGCCGCCCACGTGGTTGTCCTTGACAATTGGTTTGTTGCAAAGGACGCTGGACGCTCGATCATGTACGCCTTTTATCTAGGTGTGGATTTTTAGGTGGCCCGACGGCCGTTCAAGCGAAAGACAGAATTAATGTTTAACGACGATTACGCCAATACAAATTGGAAGAGGTAGGAGCCAAGTACACAAGTTGTTATGAAGATCTAGAAAGGTGCGGCCCAACGGTCCTATTTATGCCGTTGGGTAACTTCCATGGGCACCAAATTAGCCATACACGTGAGGTCACTATAGGTCCTGATACATGGCCTTATAATGATCTTTCAGGTGGTCCTTGATAACACCTAATAGCCTAACACTCCGACATTCCTCGTAAGAACGATTGGAACACTTCCACCGCAAAAGTTCCTCTATCACCACCGCGCGAAAATGGACGTCAACTAGAAGGCTGAAGCTCGAGGAACGTAAGTTCTCCTTGTCTCATACTAAAAAGAAAGGATATTCTCCTGATTAGGGAAGTCTGGTTGAGAACAAGGTGACTGCTTTAGCCACACACATAGATTTCGCGCGATGCAGGTTGACCGTGGAGATACCAAGCGATACATTCGATTTGCTACCTTGCAGACCAACAACTTCGATTGGTCAAAAGGCATAGCTTAGGACACTGTTCCGTGTATTCGTAGAGCATGGTTCCGCAGATGCTCCATATGGTCCAGTGGCAAATCGCAGATCGAACATCTAATCTCATCGCCCTCGCGTAAATTCGACAAGTGCTTGCGTCGGAAGTGCTTGGACAGGTCTCCAGGAGTGTAAAATCATCTGATGTCAAATCAAGGGCCTTGCCGACACAGATGAAGCATCTTCGAGGCCTGTCCGTGACTGTCTTAATGAAGGTGGACATCAGAGCCGTGTGTTGAGGGCTGTTGATAGGCGGTTCGTTCATGAGAGTAGGCCTAGTTGAGTCGACCGACGCTCGAGCGCCGCGGATCGTCTGCCCTTCCTCGACCATACAATAAGCTACGATGGCGGCGATAGCATTGTCTCTCCGTCGATATTGACCTTCGAGCGTGTTGCCAAGTGGAGCGGCGAGGGCCTCAACCAATCGCTTTTGAGCCGGTCGCTGAGGACAAATGGGAGTGTTCACAGTCGCTTGTTTGACAAACCCAATACCTTGCAATTGCCCCTCAATGTCGTCCACCGCCTGTCTGGCAGTCCATTCATCTCGAATCTTCTGCTTAAGCACCCTCTTCAATCTTTGCTTCTCGTTCCTCAGTCGACGGCGGAGTTCCATGTGCTTCTTTGAACCTGGGCGATGATGCCGAAGGTCTTGCTCTAGTCGCTTGATGATAGGATCAGTAGACACGGATGCTATTTGTTCAGCTGTGAGATCCGTGGGTCTCCGCTTGCTGATAGAGTGGCCGACGCTGCAGGCCTGCCTTATGAGCGCCTGCTGTGGTTTTGTCGCCGGAGAATACCCCAAGTATCCGCGCAAACCTCCCGTCCCAGGTAGTGCTTCTGAAAGGGATTCGAATTGGCGTGATCTAGAGCAAGATTTCGCAGCGACTCGCTGATATCGGCTGAAGCTGGAGTAAGCAACAAGGCTATCGTGATTGGAGGACTTGACGAACCACTTCGATCGAACTCATTGGCCGCATTATAACGCAAGTTGTAGGGGATGGTGGGGTATTCCAACCCCAATATTTCGCCAACCCTTCTGATCCATTGTGCAATCATCTGGTAAGAAAGAGGCTTGTCCTGGGATAGCTCATAGCCGATAAAGGTTTTCATAGCCCGTCGGAATATATATGTGTCTTTTAGATCGTCCTTGAGCGGCAGAGGTAGCTCCCGCTCCTCAGGGTGGATATCAAGATTGGCAAGCTGTGCGGGTGAATTGAGACTTGTTGCTCGGAACGCGCGATGGCGGAAAAGAATGCCTAGCAGGAAGATGTGAGGATTGAGTAGCAAGGAAGGGTCGGCCAAGGTCTCTGGAAGAGGAAATGTTTTCCTAGATTCGCGTCAGTGCCATATCCTACGAGCAGATGAAGCACGGCGTTTCTGGCGTCCTTACGCATCTTTGACACCGAGGTACGTTTTCGTGAAGGCTAAGGTGAAGCGAATCAAAATATTATGCGGTCCACCTTCTGGGTCTTTCACCAGTGCGAGCCGGATGTCTCCAAACCGGAGACGCAGGATGGATGTGGGGCGAGCTCCAGCGGGTGCAAGAAGAAGGAGAAAGAGAACAGCAAGGATCCGAAGTTCCCCAAGCCTGAACGATTTTTGTCGTGCTAATTGTCGTTTCGATTTGCTCCTTGAGATCTTCGATCGTCATGCATCGATTCGCTCGCCTCTGGTCGCTCAAGTCATGTTTTTTGGAGAGGTCTCGGAGAACCTGCAGGGTTACCTTTTGACCTATTATTCGGAGGGATCGGGCTGTACCTTGTGCATACGCCGATTTAGTTTCGGGTCGAGTTTGTCTCCAGTGGCTCTCTCGAAGACGAGTCGGAAGACTTTCCAGTATGTGCTCAAAGAGCTGCTCTTCCTCGTTCCTCGCCTTTTCCTGCCATCCTTACCGACCTTCTGGTTGAGGGACCAGTCAAAAAAATTATACAAAAGCCGCAGGGAGCTGGACTCGGAGACAGACTCCAAACATTTTTGGGGGTCACAACCCAGCACCTCGCAGTACCTGAGGGTAGGACCATTACATGTTAGAGGCTGGGAGTCATAAGGGACATGATGTCGTTGGTGACGTACTGGCGCCATTGTGCGTCGCAGGCATCGAGGAGCAGTAGACTACCGTCGCTATAGTCTTGAGCTTCGTAGGCGGTCTCGTTGAATTTCTCAACGGCTTCCCGGTAGTACTCAGGTGGATGAACGTTGCCACCGAAGAGCTGGACTTGGTCTTCAACGTCAGCGTCGACGAATCCGTCTGCGTCATTGAAGTTCAAGTCCTCTACATCCGTTGCCTCCGCATACGTATCCGAGTGAAGGGGCTCAACTTTGTCAAAGAGACCACCATCGTCAAATTCGTTCTGGGGGGAGTAAGACGCGTCCGAGTCGTAAGAGATGGCGGAATGGCGTGCTCGGCGCGTCATGGTTGACAATGGATCGTATAAGTCAGCGGGATGCGGCTTTCCGTGAGCTGGCAAGAGGAAAGAGTTTCCACAGTAATGCTTGGTTGTGTAATAGGTAAGATGCTACCAAAATTTGAGGCGGAGTAAGAGCTTAAGTATGACCTATGCGACGCCACCGTTCTGAGCGCTTTGTGGCTCCTTCTTTGAGGCTAGAAAGAGATGTCGGAAAGGCACACAGCTTAAACGGGCCGCGGAGGCGTCCCGACGTGGCTCTGCGGGCTGAGCATGATGGGTGACATGCCAAGTACATCGGAGATACTTGGAGGGATGAGCCCGGCGATACATTTGTCCGTTCTCGCTCTGGATTCCTGGCAAATTGGCCGCCACCTTTGGTGGCAGAGACCGTCCAAACGGGTGGTAAATCCGCCGTCTCATAGTTTATAGGAGTAAACTTTTATATACTTATAGTCTTAAAGGACTTATAATAAGCTATCTTAGCGGCGTTAAAAGCCTTAGCTAAATACTATACTATAATAGTAAGATAGCGCCGATTAGCCTCCTTAAAAATAAGTATGCTTATATCTAAGCTATTATCCTTAGTATCCTTATTACTAGTCTTTAGCTTATTAAGCTTATATAGGTACTTAATAATAGCGACTATATTAGCTTAGTTATTAAATATAAGAGTATTAGCCTTAAGAAAGATTAGCTTATTAATTATAATATTTAAAGTTAAGGGGAAACTTACTTAGTTATAGGTCGTAGTATATTTATAGTACTACTTATAGCGTATTAAGGAAACCCCTAAGAAAATATAGCTAATTAAGAGTACCTTAATAAGCTTAGGCTTAGTTATACTATACTCCTTAACGACTATCTTAAAATAATATATATACTAAAGCTTATAAAGGATAACCCCTTAGGCCTTAATTAAGCGGGCTTTAGCTTTAAATTAAGTATGCTTTTTTATAGGAGCGCGACCGCCTTATACCGCCGCTTAGGTGCCTTTATTTCTAGCGTCGCTATTCTTAGGTTTATTAGTAAAAGGAGTTAGATTATAGCCGTTTTTATTATTACTATTATTATTATCTTAGCCCTTATTTAGCTAGGTATTAAGATAGTCTTAGCCCTTATTTAGCTAGGCCTTATTATTAATATCGGCCTACCTATTTTAAAGAGCGGCCTAAGCGATAATCTCTTATTAGCTAAAGCCGCCTTATTAAGATAAAGTAGCTAGGTTATTGGTACTTACTTAAGAGCGCCTAAGTACGATCTCCTCGCTAGTATTAATATTACTAATAAGGGTAATAGACTTATAAGTTTCCTAGCCTATAAAGGTAGGCTTATTAATAGTTAGAGTTAAAGTATTTAATAAGGTAATAGGGGTATAACCCTTACTAACGTTAGGTCCTAGACTAAAAGTCTCTTAAGACTAGGATTCCCTTATACCTTTCTTAGCTTTCTTCGCTAAGGGGGAACTAATATTGCTATAAGACTTTTAGGCTAATCGCTTATACTTTAAGGGTAAACCCGCCGCTACTTACTTTTATATATAGCGTAGGAAATCGGCGTTATAGTTCTTTATCTTCTTTAGTATAAAAGGTATTATTATTAATAAATTATCGATAAAAAGTAATAAAAAAAGGTATAAGGGATTAATAAAAAAAGGTATAAAACTCTATAGTAATTATAAGTAAAAGAGTTAAAGAAGAAAAGAAAATATAAGAAGTAAGAGATATATATATATACTCTTTATATTATAGTTATACGGCTAATATATAGGCGATACTATAATAGTTACTTAGTAATAACCGCTAATATAATAACTATTAACGTTATAGAGTATAAACTAATATATACTTATATAAGCGTATATACGCGATATATAACTAAAACTACCTTTCTTCTTAACTAAATATATATAGTATAGTAAAAGTAATATATATTTAAGATATAGCTAAAACGTTTATATAAGAGGGGAGATAATTATAAGAGCGCTACTAAGAGGTATAAGCTAATAAAGCACTTAGGTATATAGTACTAATATATCGGTAGGGTATTAGTAGGGAATTATATCTACCCCGCTTATATATTATAGACTACTTACTATTTTAATAGAAGAGGAAGAATCCCTCTTCTTATAAGCTTTAGTCTTATAATAAAGAGAATATAATATATATAGCGTAGTACCTCTAGCTATCTTTACTACCTAACTAATTATACTATAATATATATTCCTTTATAAGGTATAAGTTAACTTCCTAGCTTAAAAAGAGTAAGCTAGGCTTATAACCTCTTAAGGTATATAAGTAAAAGTAGAATTTTAGGAAATTAAGGAATTATATAAGACTATATAATAAGGGGGAAGAAGGAGTATAAAGTAGGATTTTAAATAAAATTTATTAGTAGTATATTAGTATATAAAAGAGGTATTAAAGTTAATAATTCTATCTTTATTTACTAGTAGATATACTATCTTATATAGATAATTATAGCTAAACGGAAGAACCTTTCGTAACTAGACTTAAGCTACTATATAGCCCTAAGACTAAACAATTTAGTAATACTTTAAGTATATTTAAAAGTATCTTAGTTCTACTAGTATTTATATTTAAAGGAGGTTAGTTATACCGGTATTCTTAAGAGGTCTTAGCTAGTATTCTAGGCTAGCTCTATTCTTTCGATTCCCGATTATACGATAACTAGTAACCCGTTTAATATATAATAATATATAAAATAACGAGCGATCCTTACTCTATAGGATAGGACTTTATTTATAATTAATATACTACTTATTAGCTTATATAATTAAGAGAGTATATTATAGCTACTTTATTTATAATAGGAAAACACTATTCCTTATAAAAGTAGTTATCTCTAAGAGGCTATAGTCTTATAAAATCCTAATCTTATAGTTCGGAGTCTATCTATATATTTATAAAGAGAGTTCCCCTTTAATAGACTTATAGCTCCCTTTTTCTAGGGTTTTTATTAATAGGTTAGTATCTTAGTATAGTTCGCTATATTCTATAGTTTTCTTTATAGCTAGCTCTTTAATCGGAGTTACCCTAGCTAGGGTTTCCCTAGGTAGGTCGATTAATAAAAACTATATTTCGTTGCTAAGGTCTATTAGTATTTATAAGTACTATCCTTTTTAAAATTATAAGAATATACCCTTATATTCCTATTTTACTATTATAAAGAAATAATAAGTAAAATAAGCTAGTAAAAAGAGGCTTTATAATATAGTTTAAGGGAATAACCCTTAAAGATAAAGACCTCTACTAGATATCTATACCTTCCTTTAGGAAAAGCGGGTTAAGATAAGCCTATCCTAATAAAATAAAATATATATAAAATGCTTAAGCTAATTACGAGCAGAACGGATACCCTATTACTTATTTTAGCCTAGCGGTTCTAAAGATATCCGCGATACGAGAATAGGTAGGGCATAGAACATTCTAGTTAAATATACTACTTATACTAGAACCTATAGTCTTACGTTAACCATTACGTTATAATTAGACTATCTACTAAGTTAGGAAGACATGCTATAGATAGAGCTTTTTAGGTACTATAGAAGGTACTAGAAGGCTAACTAATTAGTCTACTAGTAGGCGAGTAATAGTCTATAAAAGACAAAGGATTTCCCTAGGAGTAGTAGATAGAATAAGTAAGTTTATAAGTATCCTTTATAACGCTATTCTTTTAATATATTATTTAGGCCCTTATATGCTCGTTACAAATTCCGGACGAAATCCTACCCTATACTCCTTCGACCGAACCTTCCGCTTATATTATTAATTACCTGATTTTATACTTATTGCTTATACCTTCTTATAAAAATCTAATATAGTAAGCGGTAGTATTAACCGCTATAACTAAAGTTATACCTTAGATTAAGTTATAGGCTAATAATAGGTCTCTTAAAAGAAATACTAAGTTATAATCTCTTAGTATATCCTTAATTTATATTAATAATCGTTCTATCCTCTATATAAGGACGTCGATATTAGCTTAGTATATAACCTAATAATAGATTATATAGCCTTATTAAGTTAAGCGAGCTATAATTATTAAGTTACTATATAAGCTAATAAATATTATTCCCTTAAAGTTTAAGATATTAACTTTATTTAGTACTAAGAAATCTTATTTAAGTAGTAATCTTATAAATAAGGTCTAGACTACCTAGGCGCTAATAGTAAATTACCTAGCTTTAAATCCTATTCTTTATTTCCCTATAATATTAATTATTAAGGTCGCCTAACCCTTAGTTTAGCTTTTCCTTATACTAAATTATAGAACTTACTAGGTTATATTAAGGGTTATATTATTAAAGTAGTTAAGCTAGTCTTCCTTAATTATAAAGCGGGCTATACTAAAGTCTATATATATATTTAATAGTTAGTTTAGGCCTTTCGTTTTAAAGATAGATATCTAAGTATATATAAACTAAGACGGTTTTATTAGATCTATTATATCGGTTTATAGCGCTACTCTTATAGTTAGCTAGTTCCTTAGTATTATAAGTAAACTACTTAGCCCTATAGGTTCCGCTTTTATTATATTAAGAATAAATAAGATCTTATCTTTTATCTCTTTAATTTCTTTTCTTATATCGGTAGTAGTATCCTTATCTTTAAGCCCTTTATCCTAAGTAAATAGGATCTAGTTTTATATTTCCTAGGAAAGATATATCCTACCTTAGTTATTAGTTAGTACCGCTTAAAGCTAATAGGTAAGGTTAATAATAATTAGGTTTTCCTAAGAGCCCTCCTTTAGTTTCGAATCTTAAGGTTATAGTCTAGTTTAAGGACTAGTTAACTAGTTTAGGTCTAGGCCTATATTTATCGCGAAGCGTAGCCTAATTTCGTAGTTCTCGGAGATATCCCTTAATATAAAGGACTAAGGAAGCTAAAAATACTTAGTATAGAAGAAGGAATAAGGAGCTAAAAAGAGGTATAGAAAGGAGGGTAGGAGTATAAAGGGAAGTATAAGTAGCGAGAGATAAGACGGATATACTAGTAACGGCTAAAAAGGAGGGGAAAAAACTAGTAAAAAGATTAGTAGTTAAAAGGATATTAGTAGCTTCTTTAAGTAGGATCTTCTTTATTAATTAAGATACTAGATAGGTATAAAAGGGGGCGTTAAATAGAGGAAAGAAGGATAATTAAGAAAATATAATAATTACTCCCCTAGCTTTATTACTACTCTTATAAGAATTAAATCTCTCTGCCCTACCTATTTTATTAAGTAAGATCGCACCCCTATAAATATTAGTCTATTAAAGGGATAAGACCCTTAGTACTCCCCTTCTAACTTACTTCTAAGTATACCTAAAGGCGTTATAAAGACCTCGATTATCTAATTAAGTATCTTCCTTAATTATAGTTAATTTAAAATTTTATTTTTCCCCTTTAAAGTAAATACCGCTAGTTACGTGACTCTAATAAAGATAAAGAAGCATAGAGTAAAGAAATCTCTAAGACTTATATTTATAACCTAAGGCCCTTAGAGCTATATATAGGACCGATAATTAAATAATTACGTAGTTAATTGCTCTACTAATCCTTAGCTATATACTACGCGTACTTTAAGTATATACCTTTATCCCTATTAAAACTAGTCTCTAAGGCGTAAACTTATTATTCCGTTCTATTTATATAGCGATAAGTAGCTTTACGAAGCTAAGAATACTTAGAGGACAACGGTACTATTTAGAAAAAATAAAATCTAGGGATTTAATAGTTAAAGTAGTAACTACCTTAATAGCTAGAGTTAGAGACCTAATAAAGCGATAGACTTACTAGGAAATAAATAATTAGATAATACCTATACTAGTAGTAAAGGAAAAGTAATAAGCTAATACTAAAAAACCCTAAGCTCCTATTATTAGCCTTATAACCCTTAATACTAGCGACTTAGTTAAGAAACTACGATCTTTATATAATGCTTTAAAAGATATAAATAATAATAATAGCGTAATCTAGACCGTTCTAGAACCCTACTAAGACCTCTTACTTATATATATACTAATAATATTAATATAGGTACTAATAAAGGATACCTTAATAACCTTAACCTTAGCTCTCCTTTATATAGTAGCTTATAGAGAACGCTTACCTCCCGCTAATAAATAAGAAAGTAAGTAATAAGATAGTTATAATAAGATATTATTTAACTTTAAAAACTCTAACTTTAAATTTTATAACCTCGTAATCTATAAGCATATTATATTATTACGACCACGGTTTAGCGAACCGCGGGGACTAGTATATATTACGAGGACACGTAACGTAGGGAGCAAGGAATATTAAACGGACCGACGGGCTAATTAAGTTTAGAGCAACGGGTTACTCTAGCGCTCTAACGCTCTATACCTAGGATCGTAGGATCGCTCTAGCGCCTTAGCGCTCCTAGGCAACGGGATTACCTAGTGCTCTTAGCGATCTAAGGAAGCTCTCGAGATATATAAGGAAGGAATAGAATACTCCTTTAAATAGATAGCTCGATAGCTTTTAATATAGATCTTTATTACGATTCTATCTTTAATTCTAATTACTTAGTTATAGTCTATAGTCTATAACCTCCGACGTATTACTAATATAATATACTTATTATTACTTAGACTACGCCCTATTATTCTCGCGAAGAGAGATGCGAGAAGTGCATATAAAATGCACGAAGGTAAAATTAAAAGTAAGGGGTCGGACAGGTAGGGCAGAGATGTTTAAATCTTACGGGGGCAGCAATTGCAGTAGGGGAGTGATTGTTATATTGCCTTAATTGTCCTTCTTTCCTCTATCCAACGCCCCCTTTTATACCTATCTAGCACCTCAATTAATAAAGAAGATCCTGCTTAAAGAAGCTACTAATATCCTTTCGACTACCGAGCCTTTTGCCGGTTTTCCCTTCCTTTTTAGCCGTTACCGGTTTATCCTTCTTATCTCTCGCCACTTATACTTCCCCTTATGCTCCTACCCTCCTCCCTGCACCTCTTTTTAGCTCCTTCTTCCTTCTTCTATACCGGGTGTTTTTAGCTTCCTTAGTCCCTCGTGCTAAGGGATATCTCCGAGAACTGCGAAATCAGGCCACGCTTCGCGACACACCCCCTTAGCTATAGCCTGCCCTTATAGTAAGGGCATAGCTAATACGGCTTCGGGCTAGTGAGCGTATAGAGGAGGTTCTTAGCTCTATACTTCTCCCTTTACTCGAGGAAAGCAGGGGCCCTTTTAGGTCCCTAGGCTCTTTTAGACCTACTTAAGGAATAAGGGCCTAAAGAGGGGAAAGTCCTATAAGAAAGGGGGCCTTCTTAGAAGGGAAAAACCTAATTAAAATAGGGGGCCCTCTAAAGGGAAAAACCTCTTCCTTTTCTTCGGCTATAGACGTTACCTTCTCGTACGGGCTATTAGCTCCTCTCGTAGACTCTTAAGGCGGGCTTCTAAGGATAGCTTCTCTCGAACGTCTTCTAGCCTAATTTGCTATAAAAAGACAGCTAGCTTCTGCTTTAGTAGGGGCTTCGTAAGACCGTCGGCTTTTATTAATGCCGTTAGAACCTAACGGACGGAAATTAGT
Source organism: Hirsutella rhossiliensis (assembly GCF_020360975.1). Lineage (NCBI taxonomy): Eukaryota > Fungi > Ascomycota > Sordariomycetes > Hypocreales > Ophiocordycipitaceae > Hirsutella > Hirsutella rhossiliensis. The sequence continues at coordinate 745,919 of NW_025408686.1, read as the reverse complement.
CCCCTTTAGACCTCTTAGCGTAACTAATACTAGTAGATATCGATATGCCGTAGCTAGGTCAATAGCTTACTATTTTCCTCCGTAAGAATTCGTATAGTCTACGTGTTATCGCATTCTATAGCTAACGGGGACGGAATTTACAGTCGTAAAGATATTAGTAGCCGGCTAAGGAAAATCGCTTCTTTTAACGCTTCTAAAAGAGCTAGTAGCTCTACCTCCGTACTCGAAGTCGTAACGGTAGCTTGCTTCGAAGCTCGCTAAGCAACAGTTCCTCTAAAAAGGGATATAATATACCCCTATAAGCTCTTTCTATCTAAGGAATTGTCCGCAAAGGACGAATCGCTCGAATAGAGGAAGATTTCGGCAGCTAATTTCTTCCTTTCCTGCCCTCCTAGGCGTAGACTATATAATCTCGTTAAATAGAGATAAAGGATTGCTCTATCTACCGCTTCTTAATGCCTAGGGCTAGGATTCTAGTTATGCCTAGCTAGCTAGGAGACCGTAAAAGAGATATCCGGTCTAGTAGAAATAGCTAAAAAAAGCAGGGAGCCTACCTTCTATTAATATTAGTGTTTCTCTTGCTCCCTAGCTTAAAAGGACGGATTAGGTAAAAGCTCTTCGTCTAATATAGGCGTAGAGGGAAGCTTCTTATCGAGGGATTTAGGGAGGAATTTATAAGCGACCTTATTAATATAGGCGTCCTAGGTAAGCTAGATAGTCCGTTAGGACCTATTCCGAAGGATTTATATCCCTAGGAACCACTTTAGCTCCCCTAGCCGGGTTATCTTATACCTTTATTATAGGCTACGTATAGCCTCCCTTATAGCAGCTTCTTCCTCTTTTAGGTATGCCTAGATAATATTATCGACGTAGAAGAAGACCGTGATTTTACCCTTCTGCATTATATACGGTTCCTATAGGACTTTCTTAAAGCCTAGGGCTTCGAGGGAACCTGTTAAATGCTGTTGCTAAAGAAGGGGTGATCTTCGTAGTCCGTATAGAGCTTTCCTAAGCCGTAGAACCTTTCCTAGCTGTTAGAAGCCTAGTAGAAGGCGCATATAGATAACTTCTTCTTCTTCCTCGAGTAGACAGTTAATAAAGGCGTTGACTGCATCTATCTATTCGAGCTCGAGGTCGAATTCTGCTGCTATAGCTATAAGGGTCCGAAAAGACATCCCTACTAGGGTGGTTGCCCTAGTAGGTAGATCCCCTTTTTCCTACTAGTTCCCGCAGACAACTAGCCGGGCCTTATACTTTTAAAGGAAGCCGTGTTTATTAGTCTTATAGATAAAGACCTACTTATAGCTAAGGACCTGTTTTCCTCTTGCTTTTTCCTTAAGGACCTCTTCGAAAGACCCTATCTCTTCGTATAAGGCTAGGTAGTCTTTCTAGGCCTAGAAAAACTAGTCTCTAAAGGGGTGTCTTTCTAGCTGCTTCTGGTTTGCTAGTAGGTCCGGGAGGTCTCTTTTATATACCTTCCTTGCTAATATTAGCTTAAAAAGCCGGCCTGCTATAAACGCTCCGTAGGAACCGTCTTCTATTAGCGTTAGGTAGAAGTCGGAAAAACGATCGAAATAAGGGAGAGATTAGTCTTCTTTAGTATCCGTATCGGGCCCTATACCTTCCTTTGCTTCTCGAAGCAGGGATAAAAAGGCAGCCGGGTAATCCTTCGAGAGAGGTGCCTTTCCTACCCCCTTAGGGGCCGAGACGGGAAGACTAACTAAAAAAGCTGCTTCTAGATCTTCTTGCGTAGGAGGAGGCGTAGGTAGGTAGGCGTATTCTAGCTCTACCGCTTTCCTATAGTCTCCTTCTTCGTCTAGATTATCTAATCTAGTAGCTTCCTCTTCTTCGTCTTCGAAGTCGGCGTTATCCTCGACTACTTTAACGTTAGTTTCTTCTTCCGTTTCCTCGTCTAGGACCTCTTCTTAAGACTATTAGGAAGGGGGGATTTAAATCTTCTAAATTAGCTAACGTTAAGAGAGTAAGAGGGGCTATTAATCCCTCTTTTCGTCGAAGAAGCTAGATTCATCGAAAATCACATCCCTAGTTAAAATAACCTTCCGTAGAAGAGGAATCTAGATCCGGAAGATATTCATAGAATTATACCTAACGAGGTAACTAATAAAGGCTCTAGGATCAAGCTTTCTTTTCTTCTTCCTTTTTAGCTATATATCGGCAGTTATTGCGTATGCCTTATAGCCGTAGGCATAAAGGTAGGCTAGCGAGGCCCTCTTCTTCGTAAAGAGCTCGAGAGGGGATTTCTAATCTATTCCTTGGGTCTTAAAAAGGGTCTCTAGGTCCCTATAGTCCCTTAGTCCCCTAGGGTCCCTTAGGGTCCGGTTCCGAAGGTAATAGGCGGTCTTAACGACTTCCCTCTAAAGGTCGTGTAGAAGCCTTATAGTAAGTTTCATCGTACGGGCCCTTTCTATTATAGCACCCCCTGATCTTTCTGCCCCTCCGTTCTAGGCCTAGGTATTCGGTGCTAACGGTAGGGGTAAAATGCCCCTTTTTCGAAGCTAATTTAAGATATCCTTCGTAAATAGCTCTCCGTTAGACCGTATCTTCTTTACCTCGTAGCTAAAGTAGGATTTTATCTAGTTAACGAAGTCCTAGAGGGCAGACTAGTTATGCTTACTTAGGTAGGTCCGTAAGAAATAGGGGAAAACCATCCCTAAAAAAGCGTCTATAAAAAACATTACCCTAACGAAGCTTTCCTAATCCCTAGAGACGTCGGTCTAATCGACCTAAATTTCCTTACACGGCTAGTCCGGCCGTAAAGGCGTTCGTCTAGAAATTCGTCTCCTAGTCTTTCCTTAGCCGCAGTGTTCGCATTCGACGGTCTTTAGGCCCCTTATTCGTACGCCTTATTGTTGACCTAGTTTATATAAAGCTAGGGGGCCCGGGTAACTAAGTCGTGCGTGCTAAAGAATGCCGTCTCCTTAGGCTGCCGGTAGAGGGTCCTTTATAGTAGACCTATTCCTCCTAGTAGGGAAAGCTGTCTTCTTAAGAGGTTCCTTCCTAATGATAGGTCGGAATTCGAGAACAAATTAACCGAATTTTTCCTCGATAAGCCTAATAGTCTAATTCTTCTAGACTAGCCTCGTAGGCTTAGACGTTATATCCTAGAAGATTCCTTCCTCTCGAAGAAGGCGGAAGGAAATTAGGCTCGTTAAAAATCGAGGATAAAAAGCTACCCTTTTTCTTCGAAGAATTCGTATAGATCCGTTAGGTAATTTTATTATAAAATTTACCCTTCCGTATCCCTCTATCCGTACGGTTAATTCCCCGGCAATAAGATATTCCTTTCGTGCCTTCTTAAAGGACCGGAATCGTAAGAGTATATTATAGATATTAAGGGACGCACTAGAGTTAAGGATAGCTGATTTTCGTAGGGGATAGTCGGAGGGTCCTAACGGTTGGTCTTGCTAATCCGTAGGGAAGACGAATGCCGGATTTACTATACTAACGATTTTTCCTCGAATTTACGGCTCGAATAAGGGCAGCGGCGTTAGTTGCTATTTCTTAGCAACCCGAATCTCGTCTATCTTCTTCTATAACGAGGGGTCCTCCTTAAGAGACTATTATACTATTTCTCGTAGCCTCTTTAAAGGGTTAATTCCTTTAGGTCGGTTTTCCTCGAAGACCTACTAGCAGTCCTCTAGCCGATAGGGCTTTTTGCACGCTTAGTAGGTAGGTCGATTCCTCCTCGTACGTTGTTTCTTTGAGGAATCCTCGTCCCGGTCCGGAAGGTCTGCTTAAAAACCCCCCCTTTTTACCCCTTATTACTGATTTTAACGAAGAGGTTCGATTTCGACTAGTTCCCTGATTTTTCGACTAACGGACTGAAAGGTCTATTAGGGGACTAGTCGGGCCGGTCTAACTAACGGGACCGGGGCCGGGCCCGGAGCAAGATACGTAGCCGGGGCCGGGGCCGCAGCTACAGTTAACGACGGCGTTAAGGCTCTCGAGGGAGGAGGAGCCGAAGGAGCAATAGCCGCAGCAGCAGTAGCGGGAGCCGTAGCAACAGGGGCTATAGGTCGAACCGTCTAGGTCGAGTGCTAGCCTCGAAGGAATAAGACTGCTTACTATTATACTCTAGCAGCCTCTTCGTCTAGTTCCTAGCTAGCTTCTCGAAAGATTATCGAGTAACCGTTACTAATAGGCTTTATTAGCAGAGATATATCCCGTAGCCACTAGCCGGAAAGTGCTTTTATAAGGAAGTATTAGTTAGCTTCCTCGAGGATTTCTTCCTACTTAGCTAGCCACGAAGAAGCTAGTAGGTTCCTAGCAGAAAAGGCTCCTAGGTAGGCCGTATAGGTCTTCCTAATACGGTTAGTTATATAACCTCTTAAGGGAGCTATTAAGGTCTCGAGCTTTAAAAGCCACTGCCTAGGAGTCTCTTCCTCTCGAAGAGAGATTAGCTTTACGGCACTAACGGATTCCGTTATCGCCGTACGAGCAGCCGTTAGCAACTTCGTCTCGTAAAGGTATTCCTTTCGGTGACTCTCGTAGTCGCCTAAGGCAGCAGAAAAGCTCTCTATTATGCAGAGGTTAGCTTAGAGAAGAGGGTAGCTCCCTCTATAAAGTCCGTTGCCCTAGGACGAAGAAGGGGCTCGAGAGGGTCCTGCTTATTAGAGAAGACTAAATTATAGATGGTTCTGTCTACACGAGCCCGTAGCTCCTTTACCTACTTATCCTAATCTTAGGGCTCTGCAAGAATCGTCCTACGGACCGTAGGGACGGCAGAGGAGTCGGTTTTCGTTATCGTTGCGGGGAAGGGTAGAAAAGTCGGTTAAAAATCGGCTTTTCTAGTAAGAGGGGTAAAATAAAGCTATAAGGGATGCAAGAAAGGTGCCTTTTATAGCAGCCGGAAGGTATAGGAATACTATTCCTCCCGGGCTTATAACTCTCGCGAAGAGAGATACGAGAAGTGTATAAAAATGCACGAAGGTGAAATTAGAAGTAAGGGGTCGGATAGGCAGGGCAGAGGGATTTGATTCTTATGGGGGCAGCAATAAAGGTAGGGGAGTGATTGTTATATTGCCTTGATTGTCCTTCTTTCCTCTATCTAACGCCCCTCTTTATACCCTTCTAGCATCTCAATTAACAAAGAAGATCCTGCTTAAAGAAGCTACTAATGTCCTTTCGACTACCGAGCTTTTTGCCGGTTTTTCCCCTCCTTTCTAGCCGTTGCCGGCACATCCGTCTTATCTCTCGCTACCTCTATAGGAAGCCATCGCCACTTCTACTTCCCCTTATGCCCCCACCCTCCTTTCTGCACCTCTTTTTAGCTCCTTCTTCCTTCTTCTACACCGGGTGTTTTTCAGCTTCCTTAGTCCCTCTTACTAAGGGATATCTCCGAAAACTGCGAAATCAGGCCACGCTTCGCGACAGTTATAGAGCTCGATAGTCTATTAACGGGGGTCTATAATAAGATTAATATAGACCTCCTTTATAAAGTCTCCTTTAACCCGCTACTTAGATAAGAAGTAGTAGACGCTTAACCGCCTATAATTAAGGTAAAAAGAAAGGACGAGTTTAAGGTTAAAGAGATATAGGCCGCGTACTAGAAAAAGGTTAGTAAGGGGAAACGCTAGGAGGTCCTTATTAAGTAGCATAGGTATCTCGACCCTATATAGGTTCCTATATATAAGTTTATAGGAACTATAGCCCTTAATAAGTTTAAAGCCTTATTTAAGATAGTAAATAAAAATAATAGACTAGTAAACTATTAATAATAGCTTAAGCTAAGACTATAAAGTAAGTAAAGTAAAGTAGGTAGTTACGATAATATAAGTATAATAATATAAATAGAGATAAAAATAGCGTTTATTTTAAGGTAGAGCCCTTAAACTACCTAGACTTACTCTTTATCTTTATTATTATCTTTATCCTTATCTTTATTATCCTCCTTTACTTTATTAGCGGCGGCGGCGGTCTCTAAGGCGCTTAAGCGGCCCTTTAGGCCCGCGAGCTAGTCGGCGGTAGCGGCGGCTCTAGGGGCTCCGGGAGCGGGGGGGGCCCGGCTAGTAGTAGTAGTAGGGGCGGCGGCGGGCACGGCTAAGGGGACCGCTAATAGGGCGACGGAGGCAATATCCCTAGTACCGGGAGAGTTAGTAGCGGAAGTAAAAGAGCTAGTAGAGAGGAACTTACTTAGGGATAAGGCCCTAGCGCTTAAGGGCGCGGAGATTATAGTAGGCGGCGGCGGCGGCGGTAAGGCGCTTCTTAGTAGCCCCCTATACCTACCTATACGCGCTAGCCTTTTAAGCTAACGCTATAGCGAGTAGGATAAGAGGCGCCGCCTTATAAGCGCGGCTAGTACGCGCGTACTAGTAATAACTACTACTACGGCGGCGCCTAACTTAGTCGGCGTAGGGGAGCTCCTATAACGCGTACTATATATAGGGGGCCGTATAGGCGGCTCTAGCTTATACTTAGCGTTTATACTTTAAGAAGTTAGCGGAAAATAGCTACTATACTTACTAGGTAGCGGACTTATAGGGGTAGTAGAGGCGGAGGCGGGGGTAAAGGGGCTAGGCGTTATAGCCGGCGGTAGGGATAGCGTCGTTACCCGGAAAGGCGATATAAGGGCGGCTAGCGTAGTAGAGGTAGAGGCGGCGGCGGTAGGCGCGGTCGCGGGGGCGCGGGTAGGAGTAGCGGTAGCGGCGGAGCTATCGTCGGCTATGCTTAGTACAGCGTCGATAAACGACTCTATACGCTTTAAAAAGAAAGAAATAAGGGAAAGGGAGGTAAATATATCTATCGCGGAAGTTAGTATTATAGATTATAGCCTCCCGCTCTATAAAGCAAAGAACTTATTAGTTAAAGTTATTATTATTAAGGCTATTATTATTACTATAGCTATTACTATAAGTATATATTAATAAAGTAGCTTATATAGCTAAGAGCGAACTAACGCCCTAAGTAAAGCGGAACTTACTTATTACTATTACTATTATAGTTAAAGAAAGAGGAGAAGGAAAAAAAAGAAGAAGGGGGGGATACCGCCTTATATACCCCTAAGTAAAGGAAGCTACTTAAGGCCGAGGGGATAGGTAACTTAAGGCTTATATAGGTCTAGGCCGGCCGCTAGCTACCTAAGGGCGTATATAATAGGTTACGCTTTATTTAAACGGCTAGCTAGCCGATAAGTATAGAGCCCGGTTCCGGCTACCTAGGCTAATAAGCGCGAGGATAATAAGGCTAGTAGGGCTAGTATAATTAACTAAAAAAGGTAAGGTAGAGCTAGCGGTATAGGCCTAATAGTATAGAAGCTATTAATTAAGTAACGCCGCGCTACGCTTAAAGGAGGGTATTATATAAGAGTCTTTAACTATTATAAGTTATAGGCTTAGGCTATAGCCTAAGCTATATAGTTATATATAGAGGGCCGGATCTTATATATATATATATAGGCTAGCTATATATAAGAGAGCTCTATATAGCTTATTAATATTATCTTATAAATAGTACCTATATATATACCTTTACTTACTCTATAATAGATATAGCTCTTATACTTACGAAACTTAAATAATAACTTAAAGAGAAATAATAAAGTATTAATAATATAAGCTCTAAAAAATAAGAATTACTTAAAGAAATAAAAGATAAGAACTAACTCTTACTACTACCCTTACTATTAAAGGAGAATACTATAATTAAAAAATACGCGTTATACTTTAAAGAATTTAAGGAAATACTTAAAATTAAAACTTAATAAATACCTTAAATTCTTATAGAAAACTAATAAGCTATATTAATTTAATATTAACTAGTACTATATAAAAGAGACTATACTATAGCTATTACTATAGTTTATACCTTTATAGCTCTATAATAAGAATAGTAACTATAAGGAGAATTTAAAGATAATCTATAAATACTACTTACTTATAAGTACTATAAGTATATTTTATAGATATTATACGTTTACTTATATTATATAATATACTTTTAGATAAAAGTATAATATAATACCTCCCTAGTTAAGTTTAAGGGATAATTACTTTTAAAACCCTACCTAAGTATAAAACTAAACTACTAGAAAATCGATTAACGCTACTTAAATAACTAAGTTATATTATTAGAACCTAATTATAGTATACTACTTAAATACTATAATAACTATAGTTTATTAATAAGATATCTTTTAAAGATATATAAAATCTATAAATATACTAAAATAAAGGAATAGTATAACGCTACTTACTTTAAGGTATTTAAACCCTTAATCCTTTAAAGACTTATATAATAAGTTAAATATAATAAAGAAGATTATAATAAATATATATACTTAAACTATAGAGTTTATAAGTATAAAAAAGTATAGGTATAGTATAAATAATATAATAGTATACTAAAAGATTATTAGTAATATATATAAAGGCTATAAGCTATATTTAACTAAGGAAGAGTTAATATAGAAATACTATATAATAAATAAAAAGACGCTAAATAAAAACTTAACCTTTAATATAAAAATAAGTAAAATTATAAAGTATAATATATAATTAACTATAAAGTAATATAATATAAACGATATAGCGTTAAGAAATAAGAAATCTTTAATTAGCTATAAGAAATTAGTTTCTTAAGCCTTAATATAATACTATATAATAAAAATATAAAGAAACGATATTAATAATAAATTAAAGAAGAATACCTAAATAAAATAAATAAAAACTAAGTAAAAAACAAGGTATACTATTTATAAAAGGGCTATAGACTAGTATAATATAATAAGATCTAAGGACCTTATATATAGTAATAGTAAGCTATAATAACTAAATTGTGGGAATGTAGCATATAGCTATAGTAGGATTGTAAGGGAGGTGCGCACACACGCACACGTGACCCTTAGCGTCACGTGTATGGACCTCGGGGATCCGTGTATAAAGGGCACGTAGTGTGCCCCCTCATTCCCTTTCCTCCCTTCCTAGCAAGACATCTTGAATACAACCCATTGCGTTACTGCAGTACAGACCTCCCGACACTGATCAGTGATCGATTTGGTCGATCACAGATTGGCAAGGAAGAAGAGATAGAACGCAACCTTCGAAAGCCCAACTACCATATTCCTAGCGATATTGCCCTGGTTGGACCTAGAGGAGGTTTCTATGCTAAGATCAAGGACTCTACGATTACCCGGACCCGGCAACCAACTAGCTCCCGGTAGGCCATTGATAGATCCTTCCAACTTCACTTAACGGTTACATTAGTGTAAGTGCGTCCACAACGCCGATTCGACAACTACGTGACAGCCCTCACGATTCGACAACTACGTGACAACCCTCACAATGACAAGCACGACCCCAACCCCGAACCCCGCCTCTACGAGGAACGACGCCTTCCTCGACCAAGTAAGGGAATTGGTCCAAAATCTCACGATCCCAAAGACCCAATATCAGGATATCGATCCGACCCGATGGGAGGATGAGATCACGCCACAAGAGGAAGATAGAATAGCTGTTATGACATATACCGCACGATTTATGTCAGAATGCGAGGAGAACGTACACCTTCATGGCACTAATATCCTTGAATTCTTCCAGGATCACTTCCAACAGTGGACCGAGGCAACGTGGAGAAAGATGCCAAAGGAATTTCGAAGGAGCTACGTTACCTTTTAAAGAGACGTGGTATCTATACAGGAGAAAAGGGTGACCACATCATCCCACAGCTCGTCTTCCTACAGACGATCGATAACCCACCAGCCTGGCCCGACAACGAATTCATGGTAACCCAATTCGATAAAGGAACGGAGGCCTATACAAGAAAAGAGAGACGACTAACGCAGAACCCTCCCACCTCCAACACGGCGGAGCCATCCACGCCGTTAGCCCCTATTCCGACGCTCCCTGCTCCTCCCGCTACGACAATTGCGGAACCGCCCACAACGACTGCTACGCTTCCCAACGAACAATACATCCTACAAGCTATCAGTTCCAGCAACAGAGCATCGTTCTAGCAGAACCCTCTTCTCCACATCCCTCGAAGCGTACACAACGCTTCCCCCGGCCGACATCCCGAACGGCATCGTCGATGCCGACACACAACAGAAATTCACCAAGATCTGGGACAAAGAGAAGAACTATACGGGGGAACCCTATGACCTTCTCGATGATAAGCTACGCATCTTTATGAGTATCTGTTATAACATTCAGGTCAAGCCGGACCAATTCCACGCTCTTTTCCTCGAATCCTTACTGGCCGAGCCCAAACGTACTACATTGACCACGTTAACTGGACCTCAACGTTCCGCAAGGCATACGATAGCATCAAGCAACATTTCGATACGGAAGTTAACCACGTTCACTACTATACTGAATGGACGACTATTTCCTTTAACAAGCTCCGTGCCGATAATGCTACGAAATCCCTACACGAGGTTCTTCAGCTACTCCTTGATAAGCTACAGTTATGCCAACGAGCTCTTGGCAACGCGTATGCAGGAAACGTTCCACTGCGTACAACGCTTATTAATGCATGCCGCGGTGTTCCTGAACTTGAATACGCTTTATTCAAGCCCGCCGAAGGAATCGAGCCCTTTTGCAGATCTTCGCTCTTCCGTTGAGACCCATCTTGCACGCGGAATAGCGCCTCGTTATCTTCAAGGAGGCCCTCAATACCATCAAGACCTCGAGGAACCATCTGATCATATGGATCCCAATGACCACTACTATCTCGATCGAAGATACAACAACAATCGCGGAAGATTTGGTCAGAAGGGGTATAGAAGGTATAGAGGCAACGCTCAACGAGGCAGCTACAACGCTCCACGGGGAATCTTCAATAGTCAACGCTTTAACCGCCCACAAGGCCGTTACGGCCACAACCACCCGTGGAATAAGAAGTGCTTCGTCTGCAATAAGGAAGGATGTTGGTCTACAAAGCACACTGCCGAGGAACGTCAAAGATCCGAGACCAATACGTCGCCCACTGTCACTTCATAGGGATTACCCTCCCAGGACCTTACAGCCTACGTTCTTGACTTTGAAGGTCACGAGATGGATGCCCACGATGATGCTAACGACCCTGGGACGAGGACGACAATGAAGATAATGACAACAACCCAGAACAGTGGCACACAAGCCAAATGCTCTGCCAGCAAGCCTTCAACCATCTGATCACAGGGGAAGACGTGTATAGCACCTCTCAAAACAACGCTACACCTGCTTCCCAATTCATGATAGAGGAGCGCTACTCAAGACCTGATTCCAGGGCATCATAATTGACACAGGCGCCGCGAAGGTTTCCACAGCTGGCTACGACCAATGCATCGCTCTACAACGAGCAGACCCTGCTATAACGCTCGATAAGACTACAGCAGGCCAAGCTTCTATCAAATTCGGCAACGGCGAAGCCATTCTATCCTCGGCTCTATCGCCCTTAAAACACCTCTCGGAAGGATCACATTCCATATCCTCAAGACCCCTACTCCCTTCCTCTCTCTCTCGCTGATATGGATCGCCTAGGCATCTATTTCAACAACCTTACAGACACTATTGTCGGACGAACAACCCTCCCGGTTATCCGCAAATGGGGACATCCTTGGTTCCTCCTACCTAAGACCAACGAGGCCGCTATCGCATTCCTCACGGAGAGCGAGATCCGCACTCTTCATCGTCGATTCGGGCACCCAGCGGTCCCAAGACTTCACAACCTCCTACGGCAAGCTGGCCACAACGATGTGACGATAGATATCCTAGAGAACATCTCGAGATTCTGTCATCACTGTCAAATGCACTCTCAAGCTCCAAGACGCTTCAAATTCACCCTAAAGGATGACCAGGAATTCAACTACGAAATCGTCGCTGATGTGCTCTACCTTGGAACCCTCAACGCCCCGTCTTGCACGTGGTAGATACAGCAACAGCGTTCCAAGCAGCCAGGTTCCTCCTATCGATGTCAGCAAAGGATACGTGGGAAGCCCTCCGAGCCCTCTGGATAGACACATATCTCGGACCCCCTGATACTATCAAGCACGACGCAGGGACCAATTTTGCCTCCCTAGAGTTCCGTAACGAGGCAAAGCTTATGGGGATAACCTGCAAGCAAGTCCCTGTGGAAGCACATTGGTCCGTTGGAAAGGTTGAAAGATATCATGCCCTCTCCGCCGTGCGTTTGAGATCCTCCACGCAGAAATCGGGACCTTCACATCCCCCGAATCGATCCTTCAAATGGCTATCAAAGCCATCAACGACACAGCAGGGCCAAATGGCATTGTCCCTACGCTCCTAGTCTTTGGCGCCTACCCTCGAATGGCGTTAGATTCGCCCCTTCTGCTACGACCCTGAAAAGGGCTGCCGCAGCCAGAAAGCGATGAAAATGCTTCGTCAGCTCTCAGCAGAGCGGCAAGTGCAGGGCGCCTTACACACAAAGAACGGACCATCATCAACAGGCGTTATACTATCGCTCCCACTGCAAAGCGAGGTCCGAGTGTGGAGAGAAAGCTCGGCTGGCAAGGCCCTTTTAAGATTAGTGCAATTGATGGCTCCAATGTCACAATTGATACTATCAACGGACCCCAGACCTTCCGTTCCACCCTTGTGCAGCCTTATTTCCGCGACGAGACGACGATCCCTGCCCCCGCTGCTGCTGCTGCGGATGATTCTGACATTCCTGTTTCTGATCCTGCGAGCGATTCTGTTCCTGTTTCTGCCCCTGCCCCTGCCCCTGTTCCTGCTCCTAATCCCCCGGCGCCGCGCAAGCGAGGCCGCCCCCCTGGTTCGAAGAACAAGCCAAAGACGACGTTCCTAGTCAAGAAGGAAGAAGATGCCTACCAACTAGCCATCAAGCTACGGGACGAAGGCATTATCACAACGCCAGGCACCCCCTTTGAGGAATCCGATAGCACGGAGATCGATGATCTATTGGTACGAGTGTTTAGCTTCGAACGCTACAATGAAGCAAAGCACGGGAACCATCATATCTTCCGCTCCCGCATGGTCCGCGAGGTTAAAGGCAAAGAAACCAAACCATACGAGAAGTCAAGGCTCGTGGTCCAAGGGCACAACGACCAAGAGAAAACCACCCTATTGACGCAATCCCGACAATTCAACGCGTCAGTCAACGGCTTATTTCTGCTATCTCCCCAGACCTCCTTTCTCACGGCATGACCTCTCTCTTCGTGACATCACACAAGCGTATCCCCAGGCGCAGACCGAACTATTCCGCACCATTCTCACGCATCTTCCCGCCGAATTAGAAGGAAGATACCCGGAAGGAACAATCATTCGCGTTATTAAGCCCCTATACGGAATTGCGGAGGCCGGAGTCCATTGGTTTCGAACCTATCACGGGCATCATGTCGATAACCTCGACATGTCCACATCAACCTACGACCTATGCTTCCTAATTACGAATAAGGGACCTGATAACTTTGGGATTGTGGGAATGCAGACTGACGATACCCTTATGCTTGGCACACAACGTTTTTCCGCGCTAGAGGAAGCGGAACTCGTAAAGGCACAATTTCGGGCAAAGCCGAAGACAACGATGACCCCGGGTACTAGCATTGACTTCAACGGTGCAAAGATAACCCTCCAAGACACCACTTTCCACAACGCTCTACTGCTTCAACAAAAGGGTCAAGCAGCCAAGATCGAACCCATCGACATCAAGGCATACGATCGAGCCCAACAGTACGTGGAACAGCGTGCCCGTGGCGCGTATGTGGCTTCAATCTGTCAACCAGAGGCCTCATTCGACATCTCTATTGCTGCCCAGGTCCAAACCCCTACGGAAGAGGATTGCACGACCTCAACAAGCGGCTTCAATGGCAGAAAGACCACCAGCAGCGAGGCCTAACGTATATCCCTATTGACCTCGCCAATGCCAAGCTTATCGTCTTTACCGACGGTTCCTTTGCGAACAATAAGGACCTATCGTCACAGCTAGGCTTCGTCATTGCCCTAGTCAATGAGACCGAGACCGCACGTACCAAAGACCAATTCGGGATCAAGGGCAATGTCCTCCATTGGAGCTCAACGAAGTGTAAGAGGGTCACCCGAAGCGTGCTAGCATCAGAGATCTACGGCATGGTCAACGGATTCGATATTGGGATATCACTAGCAACGACGATACGGAAGATCACAGACCGCCTCAATCTTCCCTATCCCCTAATCGTTTGCACCGACTCTTTTCCTCTACGAGTGCCTCGTTAAGCTAGGCACAACGAAGGAGAAGCGATTGATGATAGATATCATGGCCCTACGTCAATCCTACGAAAGGCGTGAGATCACAGAAATCCGCTGGATTAACGGCGCAGACAACCCAGCAGATGCTATGACAAAGGCATCGCCTAACCGCGCCCTCGAACGCCTCGTCGATACGAATAGCCTTACGATTAGGATAGAAGGATCAGTCGAACGCCCTCCCGCTAGCTGCCGCTCGAACCGTCACTCTTTTCGCACCCTTGCGGTTGCTGCTACGCTCCCGCACCTGCTGCTACTGCTGCGATTGCAGCGATAAAGAAGATTTGCCAGTGTGGGAATGTAGCATATAGCTATAGTAGGATTGTAAGGGAGGTGCGCACACACGCACACGTGACCCTTAGCGTCACGTGTATGGACCTCGGGGATCCGTGTATAAAGGGCACGTAGTGTGCCCCCTCATTCCCTTTCCTCCCTTCCTAGCAAGACATCTTGAATACAACCCATTGCGTTACTGCAGTACAGACCTCCCGACATAAATAGTATTAAATATTTAAATCGCGGGATATTATATATATATACTTTTAGATTATAGCGTAATAGGTAATTACGTTTTACTTAGAGTTATTAATCGTTATTAACTTATATAAAGATATAAGAAAGATCTATATAAACTTATAAATATTAAATAAGAGGCCTTTAACTATAATAATAAAATTATTAATATAGAGATTAATTACCTTAATATTAATATCTAGGGATATAATAAATAAGTTAACTTTAATATTATAGATATTAAAGAATAAGACTTTATATTAAGACTTTTATAGCTATAAGAAAGCAACCTACTAATTAACTAGAGAACTAGCTAGCTATATTAAAATAAAGATATAAGTTTCTAGGACTAGTAGATTTAAAAGAAAGTAAAATTTTATAATAATTTAGCTACTAAATAAGATAAAAAGGATAACTCTTTAAGTAAATTATTATAGGCTTTAGTAATATAAGTAAAAATAGTAACTAAACTAGCGGATATAATAAAATCGACTAATAAGACTTATATATTAACTAATATAGCTATATAACTTAGTATCTAATATAAATAGAATAAAGGATATAATATAAATATTTAAAGAGTTATTACTACTTTAAGGAAAAACCTTAAATAAATTAATAAAGAGCTTAAGTTAAGAGAAACTAGCTCTTAAAAGAAAAGATAAAGCTTATAAAATAGAATAAAGAATATCCCTTAAGAATACTAGAAATATAATAAACCTTTTAAGGAAGAACTTAAGATAGGGTTACTTAAATATAGCTAATAAGACTATAAAGTTTATCTTAAGGATAGAATAACGCTAATATTTTATAAGATCTATAACTTAAACGAAAAGTAACTATAAACGCTACGCGACTACTTTAATAAGAATCTATAAAAGGGATATATATTAACGTTAATATCTAAAGTAAGCTCCTTAGTTATATTTATTTTAAAGAAAGATAGTAAGCTATAACTAGTTATTAACTATAAACGCTTAAACGATATTATAATAAAGGACTAAGTACTATTACTACTTATATTAAAACTATAAGATCGACTATATAGTAAAGAATTCTCGTAAAGAAAGATATAAGAAGTATATATAAAATATATAAAGGTAAAAGTAAAAGTAAGGGGGTAGATAAGTAGGGCTAAGATATTTAATTCTTATAGGGGTAGTAATTAAGGTAAGGGAGCAATTATTATATTTCCTTAATTTTCCTTCTTTCTTATATTTAACGCCTCTCTTTATACCTATTTAGTATCTTAATTAATAAAGAAGATCCTACTTAAAGAAGCTATTAATATCCTTTTAACTACTAAGCTTTTTACTAGTTTTTCCTATCTTTTCTAGCTATTACTAATATATCTATCTTATCTCTTACTACCTTTATAGGAAGCTATCGCTACTTTTACTTCCCCTTATACCCCTACCCTCCTTTCTATACCTCTTTTTAGCTCCTTCTTCCTTTTTTTATACTAGGTATTTTTAGCTTCCTTAGTCCCTTATACTAAGGGATATCTCTAAGAACTAAGAGATTAAGTTACGGTTCGCGATATACCCCCTTAGCTATAGCCTGCCCTTATAAAAAGGGTAAAGCTAAATACCTAGGCCGGTAAGCGTATAGAGGAGGTCTTAGTCTATACTTATCCCTTACTTAAGAAATCCGGGTTTTAGCCCTAGGCTCTTTTAGACCTACTTTAGGAAAAAGGGGCCTTAAAGAGGAAATTAAGTCCTATAAGAAAGGGGGCTTCTCTAAGGATAAGTCCCTAAAAAAGGGACCTTTAAGAAGAATAAGTCTTAATTATACTAAGGGCCCTCCTTTAAAATAAGTCTTAATTCCTATCTTTAGCTATAGACGTCTCCTTCCTCCTATATATTATTAGCTCTTCTCGTAGACTCTTAGGGCAGGCCTCTAAGGATAGCTTTTCTCGAACGTCTTTTAGCTTAATTTACTATAAAAAGACAGCTAGCTTTTACTTTAGTAGGGGCTTTATAAGACTATTAGCTTTTATTAATACTATTAGAACCTAATAGATAGAAATTAGTCCCTTTTAGACTTCTTAGTATAACTAATACTAGTAGATATTAATATACTATAGCTAGATCGATAGCTTACTATTTTCTATAAGAATTTATATAGTCTATATAGTATTATATTTTATAGCTAATAGGGACGGAATTTATAGTTATAAAGATATAAGTAGCTAGCTAAGGAAAATCGCTTCTTTTAACGCTTTTAAAAGAGTTAGTAGCTTTACTTCTATACTTAATATAGTAATAGTAGCTTGCTTTAAAGCTTTCTAAGTAATAGTTCCTTTAAAAAGGGATATAATATACCCTTATAAGCTCTTTCTATTTAAGGAATTATTTATAAAGGATAAATCGCTTAAATAAAGGAAGATTTCGGTAGCTAATTTCTTCCTTTCCTACCCTCCTAAGCGTAGACTATATAATCTCGTTAAATAAAGATAAAAGATAGCTCTATCTATTATCACGGAGTAGGCAGAGGCGTGTGCGTAGGTGCCGTCCGTAGGATAATGTTAATAAGCTATGCAGAGCTCTTCTATGCGCGGCTAGCCCGCCCCTATACTTACGGGATCCGGCCCTCCGCACGTAACTATACGGCTTAGGCCGCGGCCTAAGCCTATCACCCATAATAGTTAAAGACTCTTATATAATGCCCTCCCTCGAGCGCGGCGCAGCGCTGCCCTATTAACGGCTCCCGTATAATTAGGCCCGTGCCGCGGGCTCTTCCCTACTCTTTCCCGTTAATAGGGCCGGCCCTACTAGGCCTATTGTCCCCGCGCCCGTTAGCCCGGGCAGCCGGGACCCGGCTCTATACTCGTCGGCCGGCTGGCCGTTTAAATAGGGGCGCTCTACCTAGGGCGTTAGTCCGTTCCTAGCTATACGGGCCGCTCTATTAACGTGTGCTCGTAGTAGTAGCGGTAGCAGCAATAATAGCCCTAATAACAATAATATCTCTAACTAGTAAGTTCCGCGCCTTATAGAGCGGGAGGCCGTATTCCGTCGTGCTAACTTCCGCGATAGATATATCCGCCTCTCCCTCTCCTACCTCCTCCTTCTCGGAGCGTGCGGAGTCGTTCGTCGACGCCGTGCTAGCCGCGGCCGACGACGACTCCGCCGCTGCCGCCGCTCCTACCCGCGCCGCTGCTACCGCTCCCACCGCCGCCGCCGCCGCCTCTGCTGCGCTATTCGCTCTTACGTCGCCCCTTAGGGTGACGACGCCGTCCCCGCCGCTACCCGTAACGCCCGGCCCCTCGGCCCCCGCCTCCGTCTCCGCTACCCCCGTAAGTCCGCAGTTAGGCAAGCGTAATAGACGTTGTCCGCTAACCTCCTATAGCATAAGCGCTAAGTATAGGCCGGCGCCGCCCGCTCGGCCCCCTATATGCGTTATGCGTCGTAGGAGCTCGACTGCTCCGACTAGGCCGGGCGCCGCCGCGGCGGCTGCTACTGGCGCGCGAGCCGGCCGCGCATAAGGCGGCGCCTCCCGTCCTACTCGCTGCGGCGTCGGCTTAGAAGGCCGGCTCGCACGGGCAGGCGCGGGGGCTGCTAAAGCGCCTTACCGCCGCCGCCGCCGCCTACCGTAACCTCCGCGCCCTCGAGCGATAGGGCCTTATGCTAAGTAAGTCCTACTCCTCCGCTCCCTATTTCCGCCTCTAACGCACCCGGCGCTAGGGATACTGCTCCGTCGCCCTATCGGCGGTCCTTGGCCGTGCCCGCCTCCGCTACCGCCGCTGCCCCTGCCGCCGCCGCTGGCCGCCGCCCCTCTGCCCCCGGAGCCGCCGCCGCCGCCGACTAGCTTGCGGGCTTAGAGGGCCGCCTTAGCGCCCTAGAGACCGCCGCCGCCGCTAATAAGAAGGAGGAGGCCGACGAGGATAACGATAACGAAGATAATAATAATAATAATAACGATAAGGAATAGGCCTAGGTAGTCTAAGGGCTCCGCCCTATAATAAACACTGTTTTTATCTCTGCCTATACTATTGCGCTTATATTGCCTATATTGCCGTAACTGCCCCCTCCGCTATACCTACTTCGTAGTCCTAGCCCGGGCTACTATCGGTAGTCCGCTAGTTCGTCGTTCTTATCTACCGTTCTAAATAAGGCTTTAAACTTATCGAGGGCTATAGTTCCCGTAAACTTACGTATAGGTTCCTACGTAGGGTCGAGATACCTACGCTACTTAACGAGGACCTCCCGGCGTTTCCCCCTACTAACCTTTTTCTAGCGCGCGGCCCGTATCTCTTCGACCTCGAACTCGTCCTCTCCCTCTACCTCGATTACGGGCGGTTAGGCGTCCGCTACTTCTTATCCGGGCAGCGGGTTAGAGGAGGCTCTACGAAGGAGGTCTATATTAATCTTATTATAGACCCCCGTTAGGAGACTATCGAGCTCTATAACCTACGGGCTAATAACCCTCCGCACCGTAAACTTCGTATATAGCTAGTTAAGCTTCTTCTTTAGCTATGCCGACCTATAGTTGCGAAGGTCTAGCTATACCTTATCTCCTACCGTAAACCTATCTACTAGGGCCCTAGTCTTATTAGCGTGCCGCTCTTAATCTTACGCCGCGGCGGCTATCGCGGATTAGCAATAATCCGTGGTCTCCTATAGCTTTCGTACGAACGTAGAGGCGCGGCCCTCCGGTAACGAATTACTATACTACTCCGCTACTACGTCTACGGTAAAGGGAACTAGTAAGGGTGGTTCGAAGCTATGCGTTATAAAGAAAGGGGCTATCCTAATAAAGGTATATAGTCTACTATTTAACGTAAGTTAGGCCGCGGGGAGCCAACGGTCTTAGTCTACTTAGTTGCGGGCTACGATAGCCCGTAGGTAAGCCTACGCCTCCTAGTTAACCCTCTTAGGCCCTCTATCGGTCTATAGGTAATATGCCGTGCTAAGTAGCTGCGTGATTTAAAGCAGCTAGCATAGGTGCTGCTAAAAGCGGCTAGTCTAATTCGATCCCCTATTACTTATAATAGAGGCTAGCTAGCTATGCGAGCGGGCCTAGTACTATAGGAAGCGCTCTACGTAGGACTCTATATCTATAGACGGCATCGGCTCTAATACTATAGACTTACTAAGTCAGTCCTTAATTACCTATATATAGCGGTTGCCGCCCTCTATAAGTAGGAGGTCCGTTATAAAGTCTATCTATATATACGTATAGAACCGGTCGGGCACCGGAAGCTGCTTAAGTAGCCCCTTAAGCTACGCCCTCTAAATCTTAGTGCGGCCGTAGATATCGTAGTTACGGAGGAAGCGGCGAACGTAGTGCTATAGGAGGGGCTAGTAGAAATCCCTCGCGAGGCCTGCTGCTATGCCCTGCCTACCCGGGTGGCCCACGATACTAGAGTTATAGACGAGCTAGACTAGCTTCCCTTAGAGCTCGTTCCGTTCGTCTAGCTCCGGCGGTCTATCTTTCTCCCTAGCTTCTATAGTATACGGCGCGCCCGGCACCTATAGTCTCCCCTACTAACGTAGGTGCCCCCGTAGGTCGATATAATAGTCGGCCACTTATACCTTTAGCTTTAGCTTCGGATCGAGGCGTCGAGCGCTAGACTTAACGGCGCGGCGCACGCTCTCGTAGGTACGGTCTAGAGACGATATCCTATCCTATAAGCGCTAGAGGACCTTATCTTAGAACACCCGCGCCGTACGCGCCCCTAGGCCGGTCTATCCCTCCTCGCCGGGCCGAGGCGAAGGTATAGGGGAAGGCTTATCCGTTAGCGCCGCGCCTTCCTCTACTAGGGAAGCTCCTATATAAGTCCGTAGCGCTTCTTACGGGATAAGCTATAGATCCTAGGCCTCGATGTCCGCTCCCGTCGGCCGGTCCTAATCCCTCTAGGAAAGCGTATCTAGGACTACGGAGTCCTACCCTAGCCGGTACTTAATCGAGAAGTTAAAGCGTAAGAGATACTCCGCCTAGCGGGCTTACCGCTCCGAGAGGTGCTAGCGAGTTATAAAGTACTCGAGGTTCCTATAGTCTATAAGAACCTTAAAGCTCTTATAGCTCTAGAGCTCCGCTTACTATTACTTAAGGTAGCTAATAATCGCTAGTATCTCCTTATCGTAAATAGTATAGTTCCGCTCCGCTAAGGTTAGCTTACGGGAGTAGAACGCTACCGGTTACTTCCGCCCGTCTACCTCCTAGGAGAGCGTTCCTCTAAGTACCTAGCCGCTATAGTCCGCTTTAACTAACGTAGACCGGTTAAAGTCCTACTAGAGCAGTACCGGGGCTTAAGAGAATAGGTCCTTAAGCGTATAGAACGCTCCTTCCTATACGGGCCCCTAGCGAAAGGCGGTCCGCTTCCCGGTAATCTCGTTTAGGGGCATTATAATATAGGAGAAGCCCCTAATAAACATCCTATAATAGTTCGCGAACCTAAGGAAGCTCCGTACGCCTATCTACGTAGTTAGGGCAGCCTAGTCCCGAATCGCCTAGATCTTTACGGGATCCGCCTATATACCTACGCCGGCGTAGATAATAAAGCCTAGGTACTTAACCCTCTTAACCCCAAATTCGCACTTATCCGGGTCGAGGTAGAGCCTATAAAGTTAGAGGCGCTCTAGGACCCTCCGTACTTTCCGTATATAGTCCTCGTAGGAGCCGCTCGTATAGATAAGGATATTATCTATATATACGGAGGCGAACTCGTCGAGGAAGTCCCGAAGTACGTTATTAATATAACGCTAGAAGGTAGCGGGCGCTCCTAAGAGGCCGAAGGGCGTTATAAGCTACTCGAATAAGCCGTAGCGTATACGGAACGCCGTCTTCTACTCGTCACCCTCTAAGATCCGCACCTTATAGAACGCCTGTTTTATATCTAGCTTCGTAAACCACTTCGCCTTCGAAAGGTTACGGAGCGTATCTAAGATTAGGGGCAAGGGGTAGCGGTCCGGCCTCGTAATTACGTTTAGAGCCCTATAGTCGCAATAGAACCGTATCCCGCCCCTTAGTTTACGCACGAATAGGACCAGCGCTCCTACTTCGGAGCTGCTTACTTAAATAAAACCCTTATCTAGGAGGTCCCTTAGCGTCTTCTTTAGCACTAGCAGTTCCGCGTATAATATACTATATAGCGGTCCGAACGGTGCGGGCAGTTCCTGCCCTTTCTTATCGGTGCGGAGTACGATCTTATAGTCTACCCCTAGCTTATACGGGTTAAGCTTATCCGCTTCCTAGGACTCGAATAGCGGTAGGAGGTCGTAAAAGCGCTCCGGTATCTACTGCCGTAGCTTAGAGGGCGACTTTAGCTTCTTCGCCTAGAGGGCCTTATCGATGTCCGCTAGGCTGACTGCGTAGACCGCTGCGTTAGCCGCTGCCCGGCCTTCCTCCCGCTCTAACCGTCGCACGGTTCCTATAAAGATAGAGGCAAGGACTTCTTATGCCGAGTATAAAGCTCGCACGCCTGGTCCTACGCCTACGGAACCGTCGTCGTGGCGGACCTACCGTTGCGTAGGCCTAAACCATAGCTTCTTCTAGTACGGAACCGAGTATAACTCTATATATAATAACCAGGGTTTCCCGAGGATTAAGGGAAACTCTAGTTAGGGGATTATATAGGCCACGATAAGCTTACGGTAACCGTCGACCTCTATAGCTAGCCACGTAATGCCCCTAATCACCGCACCCTCTATCGCGCCTAAGGCGCCCTTTACTCGCCTTAGGGCGATCTTTTCTCCCGGCACTTATATCTCTCGTATAAGCGCCTCGTTAACTACGGCGTAGCACTAGCAGCCCTCGTCTATAAGGGCGGCGACGGGTAAGGAGTTATTAACTATAACCTATATTAAAGTAGGCTCCTCTTCTATACGGGCGGATAATTCCTCCTTCTCCTTTGCTAGTGCTAGCAATTAGGGCTCCGGAGCCCGTCTTTGCTCCGGAGCTACTCTTTTCCTCCGGGCCTAAGGGAGCGGAGTCCTCTTCGTCGTCTAAGGCAAAGAGCGGTTCTATCTTCGCTACTCGAACTACTATAGGCCGCTTAGCTAAAAGGAAGGGGCATTTTAATATAAAGTATATAGACGCGCCGCAACGTAGGCAGCGGCCGTTAGCCTTCCTTTTCCTAATTTCCTCGCTTATTACCTACTTCGCCCGCTACTTAGAGAGCGGGATAGTATAGGGGATATTCGAAGACGACTTCCTACCGCGTTTAGCTCGGTCCGTGCGGGTAGCCGACATTAGGGTGTCTCCGTTAGTGTCGATAGTTAGCTATTCCTCTTATAGAGGGGCGGTGATCCCGTCACCGCTATACGGCGTGCGCTTACAAAGCTTCTAGAAACGCGGCGTCTGCTCGTAGCCCTATGCCACCTTTATTAACCGGCTCACGTACTCGCCGTAGTTAGTAGGCATAATTACGGGGATAAGTAGCTCCCGTAGGGCCGGCGTAATCGAGTTCCGTAACTATATAAGCTTCGCGCTATCTTCCTATACTATAGTTCCCGCTACTTATAAGAGCGTCTCTTCGAAGTCGGGGAGGAATTCGCTAAAGGTCTGCCCGTCCCTCTACTTAAGGGTCCGTAGCCTATCCTACGCCTTCTCCCGCTCCTATACGTTGCCGAACGTATATATAAGGTGTTAGAAGAAGTCCTACGGGTCGCGTCTACCTCTAGGGCCGCCCTTATCCTAGAATCCGGAGATCCGCCGTATCTAGGGCTCCGGCAGCGTATAGAGGAGCGAATACCACGCTATGTCACGACAGCCGTTTAGGCCCTATTTCTCGTCTATTATAAACTTCGTCTATAGCCGGCTAAGGAAGAAGTAGAAGGACTTAGGCTTGCCGTCCTAAGTCGGCCAGGGAAGCGGCTTCCGTATCGGTGGTGCCGCCGCCGCAACCGGTGTTACTAAGGTCGTAGGGGTTAACGCTGGTCTCGCAGACGGCTCCCCTAGTGCAGCGAGAACCTCGTTCTTCTCGCTAGCCGTCGCGCTTCTAATCGCTTCTAGGATAGCTATAATACTTCCTATCCGCCTAGGGGGTAGCGGGGTGCTCCCTTAGGGAAGCGGCACCCTTTCTAGGGAGACATCTATTAGATCTATTAGTTAATAGCTTATACTATCACGGAGTAGGTAGAGGCGTGTGCGTAGGTGCCGTCCGTAGGATGATGTTAACAAGCTATATAGAGCTCTTCTATACGCGGCTGGCCCGCCCCTATACTTACGGGATCCGGCCCTCCGCACGTAACTACACGGCTTAGGCCGCGGCCTAAGCCTATTACCTATAATAGTTAAAGACTCTTATATCTATTACTTCTTAATATCTAGAGCTAGGATTCTAGTTATACCTAGCTAGCTAAGAGACCGTAAAAGAGATATCCGGTTTAATAGAAATAGCTAAAAAAAAAGTAAGGAGCCTACCTTCTATTAATATTAGTATTTCTCTTACTCCCAAGCTTAAAAGGACGGATTAAGTAAAAGCTCCTCGTTTAATATAAGTATAAAGGGAAGCTTCTTATCGAGGGAATTAAGGAGGAATTTATAAGTAACCTTATCGATATAGGCGTCTTAGGTAAGCTAGATAGTCCGTTAAGACCTATTCTAAAGGATTTATATCCTTAGGAACTACTTAAGCTCCCTTAGCTTAGTTATCTTATACCTTTATTATAGGCTTTATATAGCCTCCTTAGTAATAGCTTCTTTCTCTTTTAAGTAGGCCTAGATAATATTATTAATATAGAAGAAGACTATGATTTTACCCTTCTATATTATATATAGTTCTTAAGGGATATTTTTAAAGCCTAAGGCTTTAAGGGAACCTATTAAATACTATTACTAAAGAGAGGGTAATCTTTATAGTTTATATAAAGCTTTCCTAAGCTATAGAACCTTTCCTAGCTTTTAAAAGCTTAGTAGAAGGCGTATATAGATAACTTCTTCTTCCTTAAGTAGGTAGTTAATAAAGGCGTTAACTATATCTATTTAATCTAGCTTAAGGTCGAATTCTACTACTATATCTATAAGGGTCTAAAAAGATATCCTTACTAAGGTAGTTGCCTTAGTAGGTAAATCCCCTTTTTCCTATTAATTCCTATAGATAACTAGCTAGGCTTTATACTTTTAAAGGAAGCTATATTTATTAGTCTTATAGATAAAGACCTACTTATAGCTAAGGACCTATTTTCCTCTTACCTTTTCTTTAAGGACCTCTTTAAAAGACCTTATCTCTTTATATAAAGCTAGGTAGTCTTTCTAGGCCTAGAAAAACTAGTCTTTATAAGGGTGTCTTTCTAGCTGCTTTTAGTTTACTAGTAGGTCTAGGAGGTCTCTTTTATATACCTTCCTTACTAATAGCTATAGCTTAAAGAGCCGGCCTACTATAAATGCTTTATAGGAACTATCTTTTATAGGCGTTAAATAGAAGTTAGAAAAACAATCGAAATAAGGGAGAGGTTAGTCTTCTTTAGTAACCGTATTAGGCCCTATACCTTCCTTTACTTCTTAAAGTAAGGATAAAAAAGCAGCTAGGTAATCCTTTAAGAGAGGTACCTTTCCTACCCCCTTAAGGGTTAATATAAGAAGACTAATAGAAAAAGCTACTTTTAGATCTTCTATTTATTTTATAAGAAGAGGCGTAGGAAGGTAGGCGTATTTTAGCTCTACTACTTTCCTATAGTTTCCTTCTTTATTTAAATTATCTAATTTAGTAGCTTCCTCTTTTTCTTTAAAGTTAGCGTTATCCTTAACTACTTCGACGTTAGTTTCTTCTTTTATTTCCTTATCTAAGGCCTCTTCTTATAACTATTAAGAAGGGGGAATTTAGATCTTTTAAATTAGCTAACGTTATAAGAGTAAGAGGGGCTATTAATCCCTCTTTCTATCAAAGAAGCTAGATTTATCGAAGATTATATCCTTAGTTAAGATAACCTTTTATAAAAAAGGAATTTAGATCTAGAAGATATTTATAGAATTATAATTAATAAAGTAACTAATAAAGGCTCTAGGATTAAGCTTTTTTTTCTTCTTCCTTTTTAGCTATATATTAGTAGTAATAGTATATATATTATAGCTATAGGTATAAAGATAGGCTAATAAGGCCCTCTTCTTTATAAATAGCTTAAGGGGGGATTTCTAGTCTATTCCTTAGGTAGTGCCTCTAAGAGTCCGATTTTATAAGTAATAAGCGGTCTTAATAACTTCCCTTTAAAGGTCGTATAAAAGCCTTATAGTAAGTCTTATTATATAGGCCCTTTTTATTATAGCACCCCTTAATCTTTCTACCGCTCCGTTCTAGGCCTAGGTATTTAGTACTAATAAGAGGGGTAAAATACTATTTTTTCGAAGCTATTTTAAGATATCCTTTATAAATAGCTCGCTATTAAACTATATCTTCTTTACCTTATAGCTAAAGTAGGATCTTATTTAGTTAATAAAGTTTTAAAAGGTAAACTATTTATACTTACTTAGGTAGGTCTATAAGAAATAAGGGAAAACTATCCTTAAAAAAGCGTCTATAAAAAACATTACCTTAATAAAGCTTTCTTAATCCCTAGAGACGTTAGTTTAGTTAACCTAAATTTCCTTATATAGCTAGTCCGGCCGTATAAGGGTTCGTTTAGAAATTCGTCTCTTAGTCTTCCCTTAGCTATAGTATTTATATTTAATAGTCTTTAAGCCCCTTATTTATACGCCTTATTATTAACCTAGCTTATATAAAACTAAGGGGCCTAGGTAACTAAGTTATATATACTAAGAAAGACCGTCTCCTTAGGCTACTAAAAGAGGGTCCTTAGAACCTACCCTCTTAGTAGGAAAAACTAACTTCTTAAGAGATTCCTTTTTAAGGATAGGTCGGAATTTAAGAATAAATTAACTAAATCTTTCCTCGATAAGCTTAATAGTCTAATTCTTTTAAACTAGCCTTATAGGCTTAGACATTATATCTTAGAAGATTCCTTCCTTTTAAAGAAAGCGGAAGGAAATTAAGCTCGTTAAAAATTAAGGGTAAAAAGCTACCCTTTTTTATTAAAGAATTTATATAGTCCCGTTAAGTAGTTTTATCGTAAAATATACCCTTCTATATCCCTTTATCTATACGGTTAATTCCCTAGCAATAATATATTCCCTATATACCTTCCTAAAGGACTAGAATTAAGAGAGTATATTATAGATATCGAGGGAAGTACTAGAGTTAAGGATAGCTAATTTTCGTAGGGGGTAAATAGAGGGCTCTAACAGTTAGTTTTTGCCTTATTAATCTATAAGGAAGATAAAGGCTAGATTTACTATACTAACGATTTTTCCTTATATTTACGGCTTAAAGAAAGGTAGTAGCGTTAGTTACTATTTCTTAGTAACCTAAATCTCGTCTATCTTTTTTTATAACGAGGGGTCCTTTTTAAGAGACTATTATATCGTTTCTTATAGCCTCTTTAAAGGGTTAAATCCTTTAGGTCGGTTTTCCTCGAAGACCTATTAGTATTATAATAATTAATAGCCTAAGGATTTATAGGCTAGGCAGCTATTTCGTTTAGTCTTTTATTTCTTTAAGGAATCCTTATCTTAATTTAAAAGGTCTACTTAAAAACCCCCCCTTTTTACCCTTTATTACTAATTTTATTAAAGAGGTTCGATTTCGACTAGTTCCTTAATTTTTCGACTAATAGATTAAAAGGTCTATTAAGGGACTAGTTAGGCCGGTCTAACTAATAGGACCGGGACTAGGCCTAGAGTAAGAGGCAGAGCTAGGGCCGGGCCTAGGGCAGCCGTTAAAGATAGTATTAATACTCTTAAGGGAGGTAGAGCTAAAGGAGTAATAGCTATAGTAGTAGTAGTAGTAGCGGGGGCCGTAGTAATAAGGGCTATAGGTCGAACCGTCTAGGTCGAGTACTAGCTATAAAGGAATAAGACTACTTACTATTATACTTTAGTAGCCTCTTTATTTAGTTCTTAGCTAGCCTCTTAAAAGATAGTCGAGTAACTATTACTAATAAGCTTTATTAGTAGAGATATATCCTATAGCTACTAGCCGGAAAGAGCTTCTATAAGGAAGTATTAGTTAGCTTCCTTAAGGATTTCTTCTTACTTAGCTAGCTATAATAAAGCTAGTAAGTTCCTAGTAGAAAAGGCTCTTAGGTATACTATATAGGTCTTCTTAATACGGTTAGTTATATAGCCCCTTAAGGGAGCTATTAAGGTCTCGAGCTTTAAAAGCTACTACTTAAGAGTCTATTCCTCTTAAAGAGAGATTAGCTTTATAGTACTAATAGATTCTATTATCGCTATACGTATAGTAGTTAGTAGCTTTATCTTATAAAGGTACTCCTTATAGTAACTCTTATAATTACCTAAGGTAGTAGAAAAAGCTCTCTATTATATAGAGGTTAGCTTAGAAAAGAGGGACGCTCCCTTTATAAATTCTATTACCTTAAGATAAAGAGGGGGCTCGAGAGGGTCTTACTTATTAAAGAAGACTAAATTATAAATAGTCCTATCTATATAAGCCCGTAGCTCCTTTACCTACTTATCTAAATCTTAGGGCTCTATAAGAATCGTCTTATAGACTATAAGGGTAGTAAAGGAGTCGTTTTTCGATATTATTATAGAGAGAAAGGGTAGAAAAGTTAGTTAAAAATCGGCTTTTTTAGTAAGAGGGGTAAAAGAGAGCTACGAGAGATATAAGAAATATACCTTTTATAGAGCTAGAAAGTATAAGAATTCTATTCCTCTTAGGCTTATAACTCTTTTAAAGAGAGATATAAGAAGTATATATAAAATATATAAAGGTAAAAGTAAAAGTAAGGGGGTAGATAGGTAGGGCTAAGCTATTTAGTTCTTATAGGGGCAGTAATTAAGGTAGGGGAGTAATTATTATATTTCCTTAATTTTCCTTCTTTCCTTTATCTAACGCCTCTCTTTATACCTATCTAGTATCTTAATTAATAAAGAAGATCCTACTTAAAGAAGCTATTAATATCCTTTCAACTACTAAGCTTTTTACTAGTTTTTCCCCTCTTTTCTAGCCGTTGCTAATATATCTATCTTATCTCTCGCTACCTTTATAGGAAGCTATTACTACTTTTACTTCCCTTTATACCCCTACCCTCCTTTCTATACCTCTTTTTAGCTCCTTCTTCTTTCTTTTATACTAGGTGTTTTTAGCTTCCTTAGTCCCTTATACTAAGGGATATCTTTAAGAACTATAAAATTAAGCTATACTTCGCGATAAAAATAGTTTATAGCCCTTAACTTTAAAGGCGCTTATAACTTAATACGTATAAAAAAGGTATATAAATAGATAATAGCTTTTAGAACGAAATTTAAACTATTTAAATATCTAGTAATACTATTTAAACTTATAAATATACTAGCTACCTTTTAATAAATAATTAATAATATCCTACGTAAATACTTAGATATCTTTATAGTAATATACTTAGATAATATCCTAATCTACTTAGATACCTTAGAAGAATATAAGGAATATATCTATAAGGTACTCTATATACTTTAGAATATAAAGTTACTAGTTAAACTAAAGAAAAGTAAGTTCTATATATAGGAAGTAGACTTCCTTAAATATATAATCTTATTAAGAGAGATATAAATATAATAAGATAAGATTAACTTAGTTTAAGAATAGCTAATACTAAAAAATATTAAGGACGTATAAAGTTTCCTAGGATTTATAAATTACTACTAATAATTTATTAAAGATTTTAGAAAGATTATAATACTACTATATAACTTAATAAAGAAGAAAAAAGAATTTATATAGGACGATAAAGCTAACGAAGCTTTCGATTATATTAAGACTATAATTATATTTAAACTAGTCTTAACTACCTTTAATTTAAAACAATAAATTAAACTTAAAACTAATATATTAGACTTTACTCTAAGAGTATAAATTAAATAAAAAGATAATAAAGGAAGACTATAACTAATTATATTTTACTTAAAAAAGCTATATAGTATAGAACTTAATTACCTTATTTATAATAAGGAATTCCTTATAATTATTTAAGCTTTTAAGGAATTTTAATACTACCTTTTTAAAAGTAAATATAAAGTTAAAGTCTATATAGATTATAAGAATATCTTATACTTTATAATAATATAATAGTTAAACGGATAATAGATCTAATTATTACGAAGCGTAGCTTAATTTCGTAGTTCTTAGAGATATCCCTTAGTAAGAGGGACTAAGGAAGCTAAAAACACTTAGTATAGAAAAAGAAAGAAGGAGCTAAAAAGAGGTATAGAAAGGAGGGTAGGGGTATAAGGGGAAGTAAAAGAAGCGATAGCTTCTTATAAAGGTAGTAAAAGATAAAACGGATATACTAGTAATAGCTAGAAAAGAGGGAAAAAACTAGTAAAAAGCTCGGTAGTTAAAAGGATATTAATAGCTTCTTTAAGTAAGATCTTCTTTATTAATTAAAGTGCTAGATAGGTATAAAAAAGGGCGTTAGATAAAGGAAAGAAGGATAATTAAAGCAATATAATAATTAATCCCTTACTATAATTACTACCCTTATAAGAATTAAATCTCTCTGCCTTACCTATCTAACCCCTTACCTTTAATTTTACCTTTATATATTTTTATATACGTCTTATATCTCTCTACGTAAGAGTTATAAGCTAAGGACGAATAGTATTTTTATACTTTCCGGCTACTATAAAAGGCACCTTTCTTATATCCCTTATAGCTTCCTTTTACCCCTCTTATTAAAAAAGCTAATTTTTACTTAACTCTTTTACCCTTCCCTATAATAATAACGAAAACTAACTCCTTTACTATCCCTATAGTCTATAAGACGATTCTAGTAAAGCCCTAAGATTAAGATAAGTAGGTAAAGGAGCTATAGGCTTATATAAATAGGACTATCTATAATTTAATCTTCTTTAATAAGTAGGACCCTCCTAAGCCCCCTCTTTATCTTAGGGTAATAGACTTTATAAAGGGAGCTACCCTCTTTTCCGAGCTAACCGCTATATAGTAAAGAGCTTTTTCTACTACCTTAGGCGACTATAAGAGTTACCGAAAGTAGTACCTCTATAAGACGAGGCTACTAACTACTATACGTATAGCGATAACGGAATCCGTTAGTACTATAAAGCTAATCTCTCTTTAAGAGGAAGAGACTCCTAAGTAGTAGCTTTTAAAGCTCGAGACCTTAATAGCTCCCTTAAGGGGCTATATAACTAACCGTATTAAGAAGACCTATATAGTATACCTAGGAGCCTTTTTAGCTAGGAACCTACTAGCTTCTTTATAGCTAGCTAAGTAAGAAGAAATCCTTAAGGAAGCTAACTAATACTTCCTTATAAAAGCTCTTTCTAGCTAGTAGCTATAGGATATATCTCTATTAATAAAGCCTATTAGTAACGGTTACTTAACTATCTTTTAAGAAGCTAGCTAGGAACTAAATAAAGAGGCTACTAAAGTATAATAGTAAGTAGTCTTATTCTTTTATAGCTAGTACTCGACTTAGACGGTTCGACCTATAGCCCTTATTACTATAGCTCCCGCTACTACTACTACTACTATTACTCCTTTAGCTCCTCCTCCTTCGAGAGCCTTAACGCTATCGTTAACTATAGCTGCTGCCCTAGCCCTAGCTATATATTTTATTCCGGGTCCGGCCCCGGCCCTATTAGTTAAACCGGCCCTACTAGTCCCTTAATAGACCTATTAGTCCGTTAGTCGAAAAATCAGGGAACTAATTAAAATCGAACCTCTTTATTAAAATTAGTAATAAGGGGTAAAAAGAAAGGGTTTTTAAAGCAGACCTTCTAGACTAGGATAAGGATTCCTCGAAGAAATAAATAAGGAGGAATCGACCGACCTACTAAGTATATAAAAAGCCCTATCGGCTAGAAGACTACTAGTAGGTCTTTAAGGAAAACCGACCTAAAGGAATTAACCCTTTAAAGAGGCTATAAGAAATAGTATAATAGTCTTTTAAGGAGGACCCCTCGTTATAGAAAAAGATAGATAAGATTTAAGTTACTAAGAAATAGTAACTAATAATAACGCTGCCCTTATTTAAGCCGTAAATTTAAGGGAAAATCGTTAGTATAGTAAATCTAGTATTTATCTTCCCTATAGATTAGTAAGACTAACCGTTAAGACCCTCTAACTATCCCCTATAAAAATCAGCTATCCTTAACTTTAGTACTTCCCTTAATATCTATAATATACTCTTACGATTTTAGTCCTTTAAGAGGGTATAAAAGGAATATATTATTGCCGGGGAATTAACTATATAGATAGAGGGATATAGAAGGGTGAATTTTACGATAAAATTACCTAATAGGTCTATATAATTTCTTCGATAAAAAAGGGTAGCTTTTTGCCCTTGATTTTTAATAAGCTTAATTTCCTTCCGCCTTTTTTAAAAGGAAGGAATCTTCTAGGATATAACGTCTAAGCCTACGAGGCTAGTCTAGAAGAATTAGACTATTAGGCATATCGAGAAAAAGGTCGGTTAATTTATTCTCGAATTCTAACCTATTTATAGGAAGGAACTACTTAAGAAGTTAGCTTTCCCTACTAAGAGGAATAGGTCTACTATAAAGGACCCTCTTCTAGCAGCCTAAAGAGACGGTCTTCTTTAGCACGTATAACTTAGTTACCTGGGCCCCTTAGCTTTATATAAGCTAGGCCTATAATAGGGCGTACGAATAGGGGGCCTAAAGACTATCGAATATAAATACTATAGCTAAGGAAAGACTAAGAGACGAATTTCTAGACGGACCCTTATATAGCCGGACTAGCTATATAAGGAAATTTAGGTCGACTAGACCGATATCTCTAAGGACTAGGAAAGCTTTATTAGAGTAATGTTTTTTATAGATGCTTTTTTAAGGATAGTTTTCCCTTATTTCTTATAGACCTACCTAAGTAAGTATAACTAGTTTACCTTCTAGGACTTTATTAACTAAATAAAATCCTACTTTAGCTATAAGGTAAAGAAGCTATAGTTTAATAGAGAGCTATTTATAAAGGATATCTTTAAATATCTTTAAAAAAGGGGCATTTTATACCTCCTATTAGCACCGAATACCTAGGCCTAGAATAGAGGGGTAGAAAGATTAAGGGGTATTATAATAGAAAGGGCTTATATAATAAGACTTACTATAAGGCTTTTATATAACCTTTAAAGGGAAGTCGTTAAGACCGCCTATTACCTTTAGAACCGGACCTTAAGGGACCCTAGGGGCCTAAGGGACTATAGGGACCTAGAGACCCTTATTAAGACCTAAGGAATAGATTAGAAATTACTACTCGAGCTCTTTATAAAAAAGAGGGCCTCGCTAGCCTACCTTTATACCTACGGCTATAAGGTATACGCTATAACTACCGATATATAGCTAAAAAGGAAGAAGGAAAGAAAGCTTAATCTTAGAGCCTTTATTAGTTACCTTATTAGTTATAATTCTATAAATATCTTTTAGATTTAGATTCCTCTTCTATAAAAGGTTATTTCGACTAAGGATATAATTTTCGACGAATCTAGATTCTTTAATAGAAAGAGGGATTAATAGCCCCTCTTACTCTTATAACGTTAGCTAATTTAAAATATTTAAATCCCCCCTTCTTAATAGTTATAAGAAGAGGCCCTAGATAAGGAAATAGAAGAAGAAACTAACGTCGAAGTAGTTAAGGATAACGCTAACTTTAAGGAAGAAAAGGAAGAGGAAGCTATTAGATTAGATAATCTAAACAAAGAAGGAGACTATAGGAAAGCAGTAGAGCTAAAATACGCCTACCTTCCTTCCTACGCCTCCTCTTATAGAATAAGAAGAAGATCTAAAAGTAGCTTTCTTTATTAGTCTTTCTATCTCGACCCCTTAGGGGGTAGGAAAGGCACCTCTCTTAAAGGATTACCTAGCTGCCTTTTTATCCCTACTTCGAGAAGTAAAGGAAGGTATAGGGCCCGATATAGTTACTAAAAAAGACTAATATTTCCCTTATTTTAATCGTTTTTCTAACTTCTACCTAACGCTAATAAAAGACGGTTCCTATAGAGTGTTTATACTAGGCCGGCGTTTTAAGCTACTATTAGTAAGGCAGGTATATAAAAGAGACCTCCTAGACCTACTAGTAAACTAAAAGTAGCTAGAAAAACACCCTTTTAAAGACTAGTTTTTCTAGGCCTAGAAAGACTACCTAGCCTTATATAAGGAGATAGGGTCTTTTAAAGAGGTCCTTAAGGAAAAAGTAAGAGGAAAATAGGTCCTTAGCTATAAGTAGGTCTTTATCTATAAGACTAATAAATACGGCTTCCTTTAAAAGTATAAAGCTTAGCTAGTTATTTATAGGAACTAGTAAGAAAAAGGGGATCTTCCTACTAAGGTAACTACCTTAGTAGGGATGTCTTTTTAGACCCTTATAGCTATAGTAGTAGAATTCGACCTCGAACTCGATTAAATAGATATAGTTAACGCTTTTATTAACTACTTAGTTAAGGAAGAAGAAGTTATTTATATACGACTTCCTCTTAGTTTCTAATAGCTAGGAAAGGCTCTATAGCTTAAGAAAGCTTTATACGGACTATGAAGATTACCCCTTCTTTAGTAATAGTATTTAATAGGTTCCCTTAAAGCCCTAGGCTTTAAGAAAGTCCCTTAGGAACTATATATAATATAAAAGGGTAAAATTATAGTCTTCTTCTACGTCGATAATATTATCTAAGCCTACCTAAAAGAGGAAGAAGCTACTACTAAGGAGGCTATATAAGGCCTATAATAAAGGTATAAGATAACTAGGCTAAGGGAGCTAAAGTAGTTCCTAAGGATATAAATCCTTTAAAATAGGTCCTAACGGACTATCTAGCTTACCTAGGACGCTTATATCAATAAGGTCGCTTAAAAATTCCTCCTTAATTCCCTTAATAAGAAGCTTCCCTTTATACTTATATTAAACAAAGGGCTTTTACTTAATCTATCTTTTTAAGCTAGGGAGTAAGAGAAATCCTAATATTAATAAAAGGTAGGTTCCTTACCTTTTTTAGCTATTTCTATTAGACCGGATATCTCTTTTACGGTCTCCTAGCTAGCTAGGTATAACTAGAATCCTAGCCCTAGGCACTAAGAAGTAGTAGACCGAGCTATCCTTTATCTCTATTTAACGAGATTATATAGTCTACGCTTAGGAGGGTAGGGAAGGAAATAAGCTACCTAAATCTTCCTTTATTTAAGCGATTCGTCCTTTATAGATAATTCCTTAGATAGAAAGAGCTTATAGGGGTATATTATATCCCTTTTTAAAGGAACTATTATTTAGAGAGCTTTAAAGTAAGCCATTATTATAACCTCGAGTATAGAGGTAAAGCTACTAGCTCTTTTAAAAGCATTAAAAGAAGCGATTTTCCTTAGCTAGCTATTAATATCTCTATAACTATAAATTCCGACCCTATTAACTATAGAATATAATAATATATAGACTATATAAATTCTTATAGAGGAAAATAGTAAGCTATCGACCTAGCTATAGTATATTAATATCTATTAGTATTAGTTACGCTAAGAAGTTTAAAGGGGACTTATTTCCGTTTATTAGGTTCTAATAGTATCGATAAAAGCTAACGGTCTTATAAAGCCCCTACTAAAGTAAACGCTAGCTATCTTTTTATAGTAAATTAGGCTAGAAGACGTTTAAGAAAAGCTATCTTTAGAAGCCCGCCTTAAGAGTCTATAAGAAGAGCTAATAGCACGTATAAGAAGGTAACGTCTATAGCTAAAGAAAAAGACGAGGTGTTTCCTTTTAGAGGGACCCCTATTTAATTAGGTTTTTCCCTTCTAAGAAGGCCCCCTTTCTTATAGGACTTTCCCCTCTTTAGGCCCCTATTTCTTAAGTAGGTCTAAAAGAGCCTAGGGACCTAAAAGGGCCCTTGCTTTCCTCGAGTAAAGGGAGAAGTATAAAGCTAAGAACCTCCTTTATATACTTACTAGCCTAAAGCCGTATTAGCTATGCCTTTAAGGGGCAGGCTATAGCTAAGGGGGTATATCGCGAAGCGTGTCTTAATTTCGTAGTTCTTAGAGATATCCCTTAGTAGGAGGGACTAAGGAAGCTAAAAACACTTAGTATAGAAGTAGGAAGAAGGAGCTAAAAAGAGGTATAGAAAGGAGGGTAGGGGTATAAGGGGAAGTAGAAGTAGCAATAGTTTCCTATAAAGGTAGTAAGAGATAAGACGGATATACCGGTAACGGCTAGAAAAGAGGGGAAAAACTAATAAAAAGCTTAGTAGTTAAAAAGATATTAGTAACTTCTTTAAGTAGGATCTTCTTTATTAATTAAGATACTAGATAGGTATAAAAAAGGGCGTTAGATAAAGGAAAGAAGGATAATAAAGGTAATATAATAATTACTCCCCTACCTTTATTACTACTCCTATAAGAATTAAATCTCTCTGCCTTACCTATCTAACCCCTTACCTTTAATTTTACCTTCGTATATTTTTATATATTTCTTATATCTCTCTACGCGAGACTAATAGGCCGAATACTTATTAGAATTCGACTATAAAATAATCTATAAAAAAGGAATAGAAAATAGTTAAGCTAGTACCCTTAGTTAATAAAGTAACTATAATATAAGAGCACCTATAATAAAAGGATAGCTCTTAGAAATAAATAAAAATAAAAACTACTAGTAATAATAGCTAAATATAATATTTAAAGTATAACCTAACGACTTAATATATTAAAAGATCTTAAAATAAATAAAAGAATATAAAGTATTAAACGGATATAATATAAAATCTTTAGAAGTTTTAATATATAAAAATAAAATCTAGATACTATTAGAATTATAAGATAAAGTTATATAAGATATATACGAATATTTAATATATAGATACTAAGGAATCTAAAGAATAATAAAATAGATTAAACGATAATATAACTTCTTATAGTTTAAAGAAGTAGTATAATAAGTTATTAAAGAATATAAACTTTATATATAAAGTAAAGCTAAACGATATAAACTATATAGAGAATTATAACCGCTACTAGTACTAAAGAAACTAAAGGATTTAATAGCTTTTAATTATATTATAAAACTACTACTATTAAAAGAACTTATAACTAATATTAAGTATAATAGTATATTTATTATTACTAATAAACTAATAAAGTATAAGTACTTCTTACTATATAAAGAAGTAGGTAATATAAAAGAGCTAGTATAAATATTCCTATAAACTATTCTTAGTAATTATAGACTATTAAACGAGATTATCTTTAATAAAAAAAGTACGCTTATAGCTAAGTTTTAGTAAGCTCTTATAGTATAATTAAGGACGAAATATAAGCTTAGTATAGCTTATTACCTATAAATAAATAGATAAATAAAATAACTTAACTAAACGCTTAAATAATATTTATAATACTATATTAGCTATAAATAAAACGATTAAGTTAAATAGCTACTAATAGCGTAACTAGCTTATAATAGCTTAGTTATAAAAATAACTAAGCTCTTACTAGTATACGCTAATTATAGATATAACCTAGAAGTATTTAAGGTTACTTAATAAGGACTATAAGTAGAATAAGCGATACTATAAGTAGATTAGCTATAGAAATTATATAAAGAAATATAATAAAAACTTTAATTTATTAGTAAATAAATATCTACTTACTATAATTAAAAAGATTATAAGAACTAATCTTTTAAGAGGGAGATATAGTCTACCTTATATAATAAAATAT
This sequence comes from Hirsutella rhossiliensis, assembly GCF_020360975.1. Classification (NCBI taxonomy): domain Eukaryota; kingdom Fungi; phylum Ascomycota; class Sordariomycetes; order Hypocreales; family Ophiocordycipitaceae; genus Hirsutella; species Hirsutella rhossiliensis. The sequence goes on along the minus strand of NW_025408686.1, from coordinate 708,543 downwards.
TAAAATAAAATAACTAAGTAATAAGTTAGATTTTAAGAAACTTAGACCGTTTAAAGTTAAGAAAACTATTTTAAAAGTTAACTATAAACTTTCGCTACTAATAATAATATAGATATACCTAGTATTTTATATCTTATTATTAGAACTAGCGCTATAAAACGCTAAATTATAGGAAAAAATTAAAGTCGATAATAATTAAGAATATAAAGTAAAATAAATACTAAATATAAGAAAATAAGATTAATAATAAGAATACCTTATTAAGTAAAAGGGATATAAACTAAAAGAAAATACCTAGGAACTACTTAAGTACTTAACCTACTATAGTTCTCTACTTTAATAGTTTTACTAGTAAAATCTACCTTAGGTATTATAAAATCGCTTAATAAACTAATAGTATTTTATTTAATTATATTAAATCTACTTATAAACTAAATATTAACTACCGCTTTAGATTCTTAGCGCTTAGCCTCTTTAAGGTTATCTAAGGAACGAAGGCCTTAATAGACTATCTCGGTACCCCTTATCTTTAGCTAGTACTTTTAACGGCGAAGCCGCGCTAAATAAGCTAAGGCTTTATTAAGGTTAGCTTAAGCTTTTAATATTCGCTCCTTAGTAATTTCTTCTTTTTTATCTAGTCGATCGGACTCTAGATTTATTTAGGATACTAGGAAATATATTAACTATAAATAATAAGTAGGATAACGAAGTTACCTATAAGAGCTAATCGCTACGCCCGATGTATTATAAGAACGACCCCGCTATATATATTTAGTATAATTAAAAGATTTCTTTAGTATTTTATAGTAGAAGCCGCGTAACGTATAGAAAGAATATAGTATAACGTCGAAACTAAAACGATTAATAGACTTAGCTAAATAAATACGCTTAAGGGTCTTATAAGAACGATCCTTCGATACGCGACTAGATATACTATTAGTAGTATATCCTAAGGGATAGAAAGGACGAAATAGGGAATATATATATACGCGATAAGGGTATATTTATATACGGCGGCTAAGGTAGTAGTAGGTTTTATAGATAAGACTAAAAGGAGGGGAGATATTATATTACGACGATAGTTAGCGGGCTATAAAAGAGCCGGTTACGTTTATATAATAAGGCGGCTCGGAATAATAGTTAGGATAAGAAGTTACTTAGGCTTAGCTTACCTAGAGTATATATAAGCTAAGTAAGCCTTATATAGATAGATTACTACTTAGGAGTATAGCTTATAAGTAAGCTATAGTAAGCTATAAAAGGGATTATAGCTAGGACCGTAATCTAAGAATAGTCTCTATAGGTATATATAGCTACCTACTTTTACTCCTTTAGATAGATAGCTCTCTAGCTTTTAATATAGATCTATATTACGATTCTATCTCTAATTTTAATTACCTAGTTATAGTCTATAGTCTATAACCTCTAACTTATTACTAATATAATATATATATTATTGCTTAGACCACGCCCTATTATATCTACTAATATAAACCCCTCGATAGGTTTATCCCTTAAGTATAATACTAGTCGTTATATACGCGCGATATATACCTAAAACTACCTCTTTTCCTAACTAAATATATATAGTATAGCGAAAGTAATATATATTAAAGATATAGCTAAGACGTCTATATAAGAGGGGAGATAGTTATAAAAGCGCTACTAAGAGGTACGGGCTAATAAAGCACTTAGGTATATAGTACTAATATATTAGTAGGGTATTAGTAAGGAATCGTACCTACCCCGCTCGCTTATTATAGACTACTCGCTACTCTAATAAAAGAGGAGAAATCCCTCTTCTCGTAAGCTTTAGTCTTATAACGAGGAGAATATAATATATATAGCGTAGTACCTTTAGCTATCTCTACTACCTAACTAATCGTACTATAATATATATTCCCTTATAAATAAAGCTACTAAAGGCAGCTCTCTTTTACCCCTTTACTTACTTTAAGGGCTAGTTAAGCTAGAAGTAGCTAGCCTAAGGCGGGGCTAGGCTAAGCCTAAAGCAGCTAGTCTTTAATATAGGCTAGGTATTATCTTCTATCTTAATATCCTTTAAGTCCTAGTCTTAGGTCCTAGGCCTTTCTTTTAAGGTCCTTAGAAGGCTAACGCCTTCTAAAGCTTCTTCTAAGTAAGCCCTAGCCTCTAAGGTGCTTATTTCGACCCTTAGGTTAAGGGGTTAAAGTTAAGGGGGCCCTCCTTAGGTCTATGCCGGGGTCCTAAGTCGGGTCCGGGCTAGGTCCCGTTGGCGGGGGGGCACTTACCCTTAGTCAGCGAGGGCGGGGAAGAGTTTTCCACCCGTATAGGGGAGAACCTCGCCTAATTCGCAATCTTTGGTAGCATATTGCGCACCCGCTAGTACCTGCACGAGGCTGCACTTAGGGGGGCGTAATACGCTATTCGCGACGGTTCTAGGCGTATGCTTTTTTCGTGTTTTAGGCTTGGTTTCGAAAAGTTGGCCGAGAAGACGTAATGATGTCGCTAGTTGCTTAACACTAAGTGGTTCTAGGCTGGCAAGGTATGCGGCACCGAGCAGACCATCCAGGTCCCGCTGTATGAGGCATAGCGTGTACAGACTTGAATCCGTGGCCGGAATGCACACGAGTGGAAGGCCCCCTTTCCGCTCCCTGTGCCCGATTTTTAGTCTCCCTGTGCACCTTACCGTATTAGGTAGAAGCATCGCGAATCGGCCAAGACATGCATTTGTGTGTGCAACACACCAATTAGAAGGTAGTCACGGATTGTAGAGTCTTGCGTTGAACATTATGAACTTGAAGCTATTCGCACATTTCCTCCATATCTTCTAGCCGCATTACAAGCTCATACGGCTGCCGCATTGCGTGGCCTCTTTTCCGCCGTGGCGAGCGTTCCCCCTTTCCTCTAACTGTAGCGTTACTTATCTGCGAAGCCGGGAGCGGCATGAATCCTCCTTCCACTGATGTAAGGGTGCTAGAAAGAGGGGTCGAGGACCCAAGGGTAAAGAGACGAGGGCGCTCGCGATGCCCCCGTTGAGAACCTCCTTGACGCGGCGGCCGCGGCGGCTCGTGATATTCGAAGGCGGAGGGTAGCCGCCGCATAAGTTGGGTGGCAGACTCTGAGCGCCGGAAAGTCTGCGGCTGCTGGTATGAGGTCGGTTGTGTAGGCGTTTGACGGATCACGATGTCGGCTTGTGGTGTTGACACCGACCACGAAGCTATAGCCGGCCCAATGCCAAGATAGTTGCCAATAGCCTCAAGCCGCGAAAGCACTGTCTGCAAGACTGGCTGCCGCTGTTGCTGTTGCCCGCGAGGCTGTGACTGTTGCGAAGCTGGTGGGGTAGCTGCTGCTGCCGCTGCTGACGAGGCCACAGGTGCAGTTACAGCGGCTGTTGCAACGGCTGCAGTCGTGGCCACAGGTGCAAAGGCTATGGCTCTGGCTGGTCTGCGGCGCCGGGCAATGACTCGAGGATCGCGAATTCGTCTGTATGGGTCTGTGACGGCAAGATCCTGCCGTAGAAGCCAGTGGCTGTCCCACAAGTTCAAGGGCAAGGGTCTTGTAGCTATAACTTTGCGGCTAGTCCCCTCCCCTTGGACCTGGAGGTACGAGGCGATAATATGCTTGCAGGGCAGCCCGTATTGGGCAGTGAAGCTATTCCCACATTCCCCAAGTGGCCGCTCTTGTGGTTTGAGGAGGCCGGCCGAGGCGGCTAGTGCCTGTTTCTGTACAAGCTCGAGAGACCGATATGACGCCTTCTCGACGGCATCCTCATATAATGGTAGCCGGAACGGGTCGCGAGTCCGTCGTGATTCGCGCTCAACGGTCCGATCATGGTGTTCTCGTGAGGTTGAGGCTTGTAGTTGCAAGGCATGATATAATTCAAGCAGGTTCGACTGGCCGTTGCGAAGGAAGGTGCGAGAGCTTGAGTGAAGGGATTCACAAGGCGAGGTCGTTGTGTGGCCCCAGTTGCGGTAACGGCAGACCCAAGCGCGCGCCCATTGTGTTCGTACAGGCATCCAGATCTCTTCTACATACCTAAGAATAATGTGCTGGTCTGAGAAGGCGCCTTTGACGATGCCCCAGCGGCTGTTGAACTCGTCCTCGGTCGGGGCATACACTACGGACCGGAAGGCTGTTGTGAAGGCACAGGGCCTCTTTTCCGGCAGTGGCTCCGGTAGCTGCAGAGCGCCCGGGGTCTTCATCGTCTTGGGGCTCTTGCGGCGGGTCAAATGGGTCATCATCGTCATAGTCGCCAAGCCAGCGCTTCTTCGCGTTTGTAGTGATGTTCTTCATGATATGCCACGTACAGACCTGTAGCTGCGAGTCCGGGAAGGTAGCCGACAAAGCGCGCGCAGCAGCGTCATAGTCCGTGATGATAACGTGTGGGATAAAGGCATTGCCGTCAGCCTCGCCTCTTAGCCTTGCCTTTGACTGTAACCACTCGCGAAGCTGTATAAAACACCAGGTAAATGCGTTCGTGTCTTCGGAAGGGATTAAACAGAAAGCCACAGGGAAGATAGAGCCCAAGGCAGTGATTCCATTGATCTCTAGCAGCTTGAGGCCATATCTATTCGTGTTGTTCGTTACGTCGGCCATCATGAGGTGTGAATGTTGTGCCCAAAGCCGCAAGGCAGGGCAAGGCCCACAATCTGGTAGAAGAAGCGATCCTCATCGTCAAGTAGCTCTTTATGGAAGGCACCTTCCTCGTCGAGCCTGGCAATAAGCGCTTGTGTGGATGTATGTGCCCCAAGCTCCGGAGACGAAGCCGGGCACAGATATTCGCGATGTCCTGCTCTGTTGCAAGTAGCCGCGGGTTCTTAGCCCGAAGAGCAAGAAGGATCTGCCGCGCCGTTAAGCCAGCATCGCGAGATAAATCTTTAACCTGCTGGAGTTGATGTGGATGAAGGCGCCGGTATTCTGGGAAGGCGCCGGCCTATTGGCCTCATGGTTGTGCCTTGGGCACATCACAGAGACTCGCCAGAGGCCTCCTCTAGCTTCAGGCGCACAACCTTGACTCTAAACGGGCAGGAAGTCCGCCTAGTGCCAGTCTTCCGGAGTCCTAACGAGGCTGACTTGTATTCACGGCCGCCGCATGCGCATACGATGTCGTAACGGCGTGGGAGCCCATGTTCGTAGTTGCTTGGCTTGAACTTAACTATGGCGTAGCCTTGGCAGCGCGCATGCCGCTGGAGCTCGTCAAACGCATCGTCAAAGGTCTCAAAGAGTGGCATATTGTTTGGCGGGGGCTGGAGAAGCATCTTGACAAAAGAACGGTTTGATTAGCTGCTTTGTGGCGGTTGTGTGCCTCTGGAAACTTAGCTGCGCAGACGCGATGTGGTATTGCGAGGTGGGTGGTTATCACGAGTTATTTTGGCTTGTGGTGTTGTACCAGGAGGCTGCTTGCCGCGACGCCAATTGTGTGTATTATGGTGTGTTACGCGTCTACGTGTGGAGTCTTGCCAAGTACGGTAAGGTGCACAGGGAGACTAAAAATCGGGCACAGGGAGCGGAAAGGGGGCCCGAGTGGAACGCAGAATGTGTAGGACCAGTTCAAGACAAGCCAGAGAGGCTTAGCACATTAAGTAGAATGTTATGGACGAGCGATACTTTGTGGTATATTAGGCGATGCCGGACCGCCATTACGTATAGATAGCTCCATCGTTTTACGCCGCGCTAGAGCTAACTGTCTATATTTGTTGTACACTCCCTGCGAGAGCCATGAAGCTACAGCTTTGCGCCATCTTCGTCGCGCTCCGAACCGCGACTCCTCTATCGGACACGACGTCAGTGAGGGTCGAGGCCCAGGCCGGGACTGGTTTCGATCCATCTTCTTTCTTTCATAAGGCTTACGAGCAGGCGATTTGCTTTGGCCACAAAATCCCTTTATTTGGCTCTTTCTTCCATGGGTCGGCTACAAAAGACGGCGATGCCAATCAATGGAAGAGGAAGTGCTGGTGGTATATGCCCGGTCCGCCCACTTATCACCTTCCAGAGCACAGGCCGATTATAGACCCGGCAGATCCGTTATTCTCAACTTGGGCTCCTCCCAGGCGTGGTGACTGTAAATATATATTTCCCTCTAAATTTTTTTCCCAAGGGAAAAGACATCCGGTTGTATTGGCGAGAGCAAGGTGTCTAACGTACATGCTTTAGCTCGCAGCTCGTGCCCGGGATTAAATACGCTCGCTAACCATGGCTTTCTCCCTCATTCCGGGAGAAAAGTCAATATGCTGGATATCATTGTCGCGTGCTTTCGGGGACTCGGCGTCTCTCCGGTATCGAGCGCCCTCATCACGGCCGACGGACTGATGGAGAGCAAGCGCGGCCTCAACGCTACATTTGACTTGGAGGAAGTTCAGAGCGAGGAGTTCGGCATCGAGCACGACTGCAGCTACTCGCGCAAAGACCGCTCGCAGGGCGACCTTAGAGTCCTTGACCCCGCGGCCTGGAACGTCACCCTAAACTCATTGAGGAAGTGTGGGAAAATGACGCCCAAGTGCCTCGGCTTGGCTAAGCTCGCCCGCATTGCGGCGGAGAGGAAACGCAACCCCAGGACCAAGTACGACGATGAAGCCGCCGCGTATGGTGCTCTCGAGGTCGGCATGCTGCTTGGCACTTATAACCCTGCGCAAAAAGGCACAGATCTAGCATTCTACTGCATCCGGCACTTATTCCAAAACGAGAGGATCCCATACAGATGCAGGCCGACCGAGGTTACAGCCAAGTTTGATACCGTTTTGGATTTCGCCACGGCATTACTAAAGGAAAACGAGGCGCTGCAGCATACGAGCGGTGGCCTGGTATCTACACGCGAGGTACGTCTATGATACCCTAATGTGGACTTAAAACCTATTTCTGCTCTAACGGGACTTATATAGAAAGTATTAAGTATAACTGGCGGGCGCATTATACCAATACCGTATATAAAGAAGGGCGTGCGTGTCGCAGGCTTCACCGACAAAGAAGTTTTCGCTGCGCTGGACCGGTTGGAGAAGGAGAAGAAAAACCTCCCGAAGGGGTTCTTCGACTTCCTAAAGCGTGTGTCTTGAGCATAGCAGGTGTCTTGATGTTAATTGATGAACCGGCTAGTGGTACACAACTAAGCCATATGTTACATATCCAGGTTGTCATAAGGCAGCTCCAGGCTTTCTATCCATATCGGGGCTCCTAATATTGCAAGTAGGGCGTGCGAACACCCCAAACGGCCCCTTCGGTGCGTGTGGCTCCACCAGACCAATCTGCCAGTGCAGTCGGCCTGGGCGCACTGAACTGGCAGTGTAACCCTGATGGCCAAACCAAACTGTCCGTCCGTTTGCCAGCGACAAACTGCACTGCACTGCGAACTGCGGTTTACACTTTCAGTGCGACTATGAATTGAGGAACGTAGTAACGAAAGGTCTATTAGTTCCTCCCCAGGGAAGAAAACGCCGCTATTCATTATATTTTATAAGGTTAAAAAGAAAAAAGAAAAGAAGGAAAATACGCTTAATTTACCATCTCTTTATATACAAGTAAGGTAATAGACCTAACTTGAAGTAGATTATAGCAACGAAGTTTTAAAAACGCTATATAATAGTATTTTTATACTATCTATTATAAGCTATTATATTTATTTTAATTAGTATAGTTTATATTATAAGTAGGCATTTTTGCTATACTGGTTATAGGAGTATGCCCGCTCTCGGTAGGGCATGGTATTTATCTAGGAGCGACTCCTCCTCTATATAGTCTCCCTACTTAATAATTATTACCCTTAGTCTGCCCCTCGAACCTCTTAGCCCGGTTTTCTTTCCTTCCCCTTGTTTCTTAAGTTTCTAGTTAGAAATCCTTCTTCCTGCTCCAAGGACAGCAATCTTTAAAGTGCCGGTAATTTTCTGGATGCGTGATGCCTTGGGGAATGAAAAACAGGATGCAGTGAGCCAAATCGTGGATTTTTGCGGGCAAGGCTTCCCCGCACGGTTTATCTTTCCCGGACATTTCTAGGTCTGTTCGTCCGTATATAGATCCGGCAAGTGCCGTACCTATTGAGTAGGCGAGAATAAAGGAAGCTGTAATCTTCATCGTTTCGATAGTCGAAAAGTAAACGTAAAATATGACCGGGATGTCTAAGTGGAGTGTGCCCAGGCGACGGGCTATGCCGAAGAATAGGAAGGAACTCTTTATAGCTCATTATCACATAGGACCACGTAATCGGGATCGAGATTCAGTGAACAAGACCATCGGTGGCTAGAATGTGGTAGGTTGCATTCCCTACGAACTGCTCGCTTGCTGCACGTCATCGCTAGCAGTCACAAAAAAGGTGGTTGGGGCGAAATATTGAGGAATGTCCTGTTCAGGGGAGCCTGCTAGTCGGTTTTATCTTCGGATGCCAGAATGTCCTCCTTCGCATATCTAGAACAACGCCTCCAGCGCTCTGCATTCTTCAACGCAATCAATGCGCCATCGTTTCTAATAATTGGACAGCTAACGACAGATATCTCTACTATTTATATAGGCAGCTCAATCTTCAATGAAATTTAACGATACAACGCACGTCGGATGTACAATGGATATATACTCAACTTCGTTAGGCGTGCTTTCCAATTGGTAAAGATGCCGAGACTTCTGAGTTAGGGCCGAGGTTGATAGCATATGAGGACTCGCTAAGCAAGATCTCCGCCACTTCGGATGGGTAGCTCACAAAATGTCCTGTTGGGAGCTGCACAACGTCATCGGGTTCATCAGGTCATCGCCGCAACGGAATAAAAGCTTTAGGAGGGCGGCCTAAGAGCATGACCGAGAACACATTTGTCTTTGCGAGGAATTGAAGTCATATCTGGCAATGAGAGAAAGCTGGAGCTTTACCTATCTTATGATTGAGACATTTGCGGAAGTGGATAGACATTCAGGCTTCTGTTCACGCCCTAAATGGAGAACCGGATAAGTCAAAACGCATTCCTGCCGAGGGCGTCGTATCCAATAAAGTGTGGTGGTCTATAGGCGGGTCTCGAACATTCGAGAGCGCATGTGGAAGTGATCAGGGGCAATGAATCGATGTGATAAATGTACATGCCCTTCTTCTAGCTATGTGAGACCCAAGGGGGTATTTATACGTATATATATACCTCTTCCAGACCCTGATGTAGCTGCTAATATAGCCATACCCTAATGGTCTAGGTGTGCTGATACCAAATTGCAACTTCCCTCGGCCTTAATGCGTAGAGATGGGTTATCCTTGTGTTGTTGTGTGTGGGTGGTTCCTTGGGCCCTGCTTGCACATGCATCCCTTACCTAATTGACGGTTGCTCCCCAACAGCGGGATTAAGGAAATCCTCAAGATTATCTGCCTTTAGCCGATGAAAACGTAAGGCTGGGGAGAAGGCGCGGGTCTTCGAAGGAGATCTGACTGGTTGGTCATAGCCAGGATAGAATACCAGCTTAAGCGCTTGGGAGATGGGAAAAGCCGTTATAGGGAGGAAACCCTGGAGACGATGACTGAGACAGATGTGATCAGCTCGGGACGGACAAGTGTGGCGTGCGAGACGACCACCAAGGATTCGCACACCGCCCACCCGCGCGATTTTGATCATCATAATAAAGTAAATGTGTCTTAGTTGCAGGGCCTAGCACAATCTCCAGAACCGCCTCCGACCGGGGAGACTGGGGGCAGAAGTGCTCAGGTATGAGGAGACTTGTCTGATCGATTGCGTAGCTTTTTGCTTATCCAAGGTATGCTAGGCGCAGCACGCTGTTCGGCCGGTGCGTAGCAGAGGATGGGGAGTGATGGCATTTAACCAGTAAATACTATTAAGTATGTTGGAAATTCTCTCACGAGCCCAATAGGCCCCCCTTTTGACTCCCCTGACTTACCTCAATTCCTAATCCAACCCCCCATCTGCATCACCGGAAAAGGCTGGCTGCGTGCCTCGAACCCTAACCCACCGGGCTGGAGCAGTCTCCTCCTATGGCGAGTATTAAAAGGTTAGATTCCACCACACAACTCTGCTATTCTCTCCAAGCGTTTCCACCCAATCGATTTGTCAGCTAGCACGCCGTCTAAATTGGTAAAGATGCAACCGATCCTTTTCTACCTCACGGCCCTGGCTGGATTGACCCTAGCGATGCCATCACTGGAGGCAGCCGACCGGAAAAAACCGCCGGTGAGTGACCATTTTGCCATCGGAGGCGTGCGTGACTGGACTGCTAGGTGACGTATTGACATAACTGGTGGTTTCAGAGCGTAGGTGCAACCGCAGTTGCATACGGCCACCAGTGCCCATGCTAATATAGCTGGTGACTATAGAAACATGAACTAGTAAGTTAATATCATCCACGATTCCGAACGTCCCGCAACGGGTAGCAGTGCATTGACAGGACTGGCAACTCCAGTTTGTAGGTGCCGAATAGGCAAAAAAGCCTGACTACTGCTACTGCTGGCAATTCGCGTTCTCATCTACTACCGATTCACTAATACAGCCGATGGATGCAGTGCGTTAGTATTCATCTTTCATAGGATATGTCTCTTGACCACTATCATGCGTACTGATATAGTGGCGTCTCTAGAATGTGAGTACTATATGGTCAATTTTTCTGAACTCTTGCCAGCATGCTTACTATATACGACTTAGGATGTGGGTGCTCGTCCAACCACCGACGATGTCTCTTTGCGAGTAGCAAGCTAATATAGCCGACGGATCTAGTGTGTAAGCATGCATTTTCTCATAAACCAAACCCCCTTACGACGACTAACATGCTAACATACCTGGTGACTGCAGCATGTGAGTGTTTGCTGCGCAACCCATTTGCCAACTGCTAGGAGCACACTAACATAAGCTGCAAATCTAGTGTGTAGGTGTTCACCTTGCGATAACTAGAATCACAAACTACTATAAGCATACTGACTTGTTTTATTAAAATAGCTCGTAAGCATTTTCCGGCAATACGCTTTATCTTATCCTCTAGGAGCATGCTAATACATATAACCTCAGCTTGTAAGTGATTATATCTATACAAGCTATATACCTTAACTGCGATAGAAGTATTAATATATCTTCTTAGATGGTAAGGAACTTTAATAAGGATAGCTGCTTAGGCTACCAGCCGGATATTAACAAAACCTTAATTTTAGGCGGTGCGTAATTAAGAGCATTTAATCCTCTTAAATAGTATATACTAAATAAGCTGAGGGATTATAGTTTGTAAGTATTGAAAACAGCAACCTAGGCATAAGAAGAAATACTAATAAAAACTAAACTTAGCGGGTAAGTATTTACTCTATAATTACTAACCTCTGCTTAACTACGAGCTATATACTAATAGAGTGGGCAATTATAGTGTTTACAGTGTGTAAGTATTTCTATATAAGAGGCAATATACGCCTTAAGTAATATACTAATCTAGCGATCTAAAATAGAAAGTATATATTTATACTCTATAAAACTAATTAACTACTAGAACTATACTAATATATAGCCACTAGAAAGTAAGTTTTTATCTTATTATTATAAAGGATTTAATATAAGTAAAATACTAATACGGCTGGAATTTCTAGTGCGTAAGCGATTCCTAAATACTAGCTTAATCTATTTCTACCGGTATAATTTTAGACAGTAGTAACAGAACACTTATTTAGACTGTTTCGAACCTATTCGCTGGACTTATCGGCCAGTAAGTTCTTAGTCTTTGGCTGCTAATAAAGTCTATATAATTAAGAGCTAATAATTCTTATAAGAGGAGAGAACAATGGTTAAAGAATAGCCTTAATAAGTTTTAAGCGAAGATTTAATATCCCTCGTAGTAAGTATTTATCTTATATCTAGCCTATTATTTAATTACTAGTATTACTATAACTATACTAGCTTATACTTATTTATAAAGCTAATATTATTAACTAATTAAGAACTCTTATTATTAGAGAATCCTAAGATTAGTTATTAGTATAAAAGGGGTTTTTTATACGTATATAGCTATCTAGGCTAGAACGCGGTAGAAGTTAGCCCTATATAGCTAGCTAATTTAATAGCTAGCTGTACTAGCTAAATAGATACGAGAGTATATAAGAGAAAATAAGCAAGGAAGTTAAATAGGGCTAGTCATTTTATTCCTACGCTATATTATTAACCCCTAAGGGCTATTATATATTACTCCTTTATAAACCAGTTCGTCGTCCCTATCTTAGTCTCTTTAAGGAAGGTTATAATAGCTTCCCTTCCTACTATAGTAGTAAAAAGAATAGGAGGGGTTAGAGGCTGCCCTCTTAGGGCCCTTTTTAGTTAGGTTCCTTCCTTTATATAGTTTTTATAGCTTAAAATAAGGTATAAGGCAGTGTGTCTTAAAGAGCTAAACTTTAACGGGGGCATCTATATCCCAACGAATATAGAGCCCACGTAACAGAGCCTTTAGCAGAGTCCCTAGCTAGCTCTCTTTTTAATGAGATGATCTATTAGCCTATATTCGGCTACGGAAGAAGGAGGGAAAATTCAGTCTATAATAGAGGTCTTCCCCCCCCCCCTTAGCTAGCAAACATCTTCCTCTTTATCGATCTTAGCATCCCTTTTAATAATATACCTTTTGCCCTCTTTGCCATATCCTGCCTAGTACTTTCTCTTTTCTTTTATCTCCCTTAGACCCGTTGTTCTTAGGGATCTAGTCGGCTGCTTCTAGCTGCTATAGCTGCCGTCGGTATAGGTACTATCAGCTGCCACCAGCACCTCTATGGCATTTTGACGGTGGCTGCGGCACACACCCAAAGACACACCCACGCCAACGGCAACAGCAGCAGCTAGATACCGAAGGACGAGGGGGTCTAAGGGGAACGAAGGAAAAGAGAAAGCACTAGGCAGGGCAAGGCAAAGGCAAAGAGGGCCAAAAAAGGTATATTGGCAAAAGAGGATATAGAAGAAGATAATGATATAAGATGCTGTCTGCTAGCTAAGGAGGAAAGAGACCTCTGTTATAGACCGAATTTTCCCTCCTTCTTCCCTAGACGAACAGGGGCCAAGGGATCATCTAATCAAGAAGAGGGCTAGCCAGAGACTATGCCAAGGATCCTGCCAAGGACCCTGCCAAGGACCCTGCCAAGGACCCTGCCAAGGACCCTGCCAAAGACTCTGCTGCGCGGGCTGTGTGTGTTCCTTGGGGTACAGATGCCCCCGTCAAAGCATATAGGGTCCACTTCTAGGTCATTTATTAGAGTGTCACTTTACTTTTACCTGCACAACCTAGTGTTCCTCACAGGTATATATTTAGGTATATACCATAGCCATCGTTAAAATATAGGGGCCTTATAGCCAGCAACTAAGTTTATCGATAAGTAAACATACGTACTAGTTAAAAGTCCCCTTTGCTTATCGGGTTAACTAAAAAGGCGGCCAGTATAGCTGGTTAAGGCGTAGAGCCGATACCGTATAATTAGGTACGCATATTCCCCGCGCCTATATAGAAGACTCTTTAACGCACGCATTGCAAATATCGCAAAGTGAAGCTATGCGTCCATACGGGCACCAAGGCAGGCAAAGGCTGCTTATTTAATTTCTATGTATTCGAGCTGGAGGCTTAATAATGCGTTATTTCGTTAAATTAAGCCCTGCCTGCGCGCCCGGCTAGTTCGTCGGCATCTAAATCTCGCTTTGCTTCTTCCTCGTCTTAGATAGCCTCTTCTACCTTATCCTACTATGTGTCTTCCTCTTGCGAGGGCTCTTACGAGGGCATCGCGACGATGATTTCCTCTTATATATGCTATGCCCTTATAGGCTCGTCGAGCTCGTTAGGCTCGAGGGCTCCGGTAAGTTTATCGTTAGAGACTAGCGGGCGGCGAATAGCTTATTAATACGCTCGTGGCATGCTTATACCCAGCTCGTATATATCACCTTATTGTTAAAGGTATCGTAATACTTGCCTTATTACTAACGCCGTAGTCTTCTTAGCGTTGAGGGCTGCGGGTGGTGTTAACGGGGGCGGCGCTGATGCTGCCGCCGCCCTCGTCACCCTTATAGCCTCACTGCGTTCGATACTTTCCACGATCTCGTATGCCGATGGGTCTCGCCTTATGCTGCTTTAACGGGGACGAGGGCATACACCCAAAGCACGCGCAGCAGACGGCTAAGGGTAGTTAATGTCTTTATAGACTATGGGCTCATCTAATTATCGGCGTCGTAAGGGGATCTACGAGTCTCTTACTATAGATATAAAACTTAATGCTTTCTTACTTTATACTTCTTCGTCTTACTAGAGCTATATAATAGGCAACCTACGCCTTATAGGGGAAAATAGATATTTATATTAATTTATATCGAAAAGGACGTCCGATTAAATAATCCGCGCCCCTTTAGGGTCTTTAAGTATATTTAGGGGGGTGCTATAGTTATCCTCCTCCGTTAGGGTGGTGCCTATAAGGGTACGATCTTGCCTATTAAACTACGTATTTTCTAGAGGTTTAGGGCGCCCTTAGGCCTGCTTTTACTACGAATTATACGAGGCTAATAAGGAGCCTTACCGGCGCCTAGATTACCGCGCTTATACTTAAAGATATTAAAGTCTATAAGCTTAACCGATATACCCTCTTAAAGCCGCTAGTAGAGATAATACTAGTATAGGATATATATAGTTATAAGGAAGCTATAAAGGCAGCAGCTAGTAGGTTAAGCTAGCTTTTTTTTTAAATAGGTTTATCTATATTATATAATACTTCTTAGTAATAAGCTTAAGGGTATAAAATATAATAAATATATAAACTTAAAGGTAAATAGCTTTAAGGGTAAGAGATTTAATTTAATATAAGGTCTAGCTTTAAATAACTTTAATTTTAGCTATATTATAGCGATTAAAAGCTAGGAATTTTAAAAGATAAAAGGAGGATCCTTTACTTACAAAGAGAGATACGAGAAGTATATATAAATGCACGAAGGTAAAATTAGAAATAAGGGGTCGGATAGGTAGGGCAGAGATATTTAATTCTTATAGGGGCAGTAATTATAGTAGGGGAGTAATTATTATATTGCCTTAATTATCCTTCTTTCCTCTATCTAACGCCCCTCTTTATACCTATTTAGTATCTTAATTAATAAAGAAGATCTTACTTAAAGAAGCTACTAATATCCTTTTAACTACCGAGCTTTTTACCGGTTTTCCCCCTCCTTTCTAGCTATTACTAGCATATCCGTTTTATCTCTCGCTACCTCTATAGGAAGCTATCGCTACTTCTGCTTCCCCTCTTAGCCCTACCCTCTTCTCTATACCTTCTTTTAGCTCCTTCTTTAAAACCTGTTTTTTAGCTTCCTAGGTCCCTCGTACTACGGGATATCTCTAAGAACTACGAAATAAAGCCACGCTTCGCGATACACCCCCTTAGCTATAGCCTGCCCTTATAGTAAGGGCATAGCTAATACGGCTTTAGGCTAATAAGTATATAGAGGAGGTTCTTAGCTCTATACCTATCCCTTTACTTAAGGAAAGCAAGGGCCCTTTTAGGTCCCTAGGCTCTTTTAGACCTACTTAAGGAATAGGGGCCTAAAGAGGGGAAAGTCCTATAAGAAAGGGGGCCTTCTTTAAAAGGAGAAACCTAATTAAAATAGTAGGCCCTTTAAAGGGAAAACCTCTTCCTTCTTCTTTAGCTATAGACGTTACCTTTATATACGGGCTATTAGCTCCTCTTATAGACTCTTAAGGCGGGCCTCTAAGGATAGCTTCTTATAAACGTCTTCTAGCCTAATTTACTATAAAAAGATAGCTAGCTTTTACTTTAGTAAGGGCTTTATAAGACCGTCTACTTTTATTAATACTATTAGAACCTAATAAACGGAAATAAGTCCCCTTTAGACCTCTTAACGAAACTAATATTAATAGATATTAATATACTATAGCTAGGTTAATAGCTTATTATTTTCCTTCGTAAGAATTCGTATAGTCTATATATTATTGCATTCTATAGCTAACGGGGTTAGAATTTATAGTTATAGAGATATTAGTAGCTAGCTAAGGAAAATAGCTGCTTTTAAAGCTTTTAAAAGAGCTAGTAGCTTTACTTCTATACTTAAAGTTATAATATTAGCTTACTTTAAAGCTCTATAAGTAATAGTTCCTTAAAAAAAGGATATAATATACCCTTATAAGCTCTTTCTATCTAATAAATTATCTATAAAGGATAAATCGCTTAAATAAAAGAAGATTTCGGTAGCTAGTTTCCTTCCCTACCCTCCTAGGCATAGACTATATAATCTCGTTAAATAGAGATAAAGGATAGCTCGGTTTACTACTTCTTAGTGCTTAGGGCTAGGATTCTAGTTATGCCTAGCTAGCTAGGAGACTATAAAAGAGATATCCGGTCTAGTAAAAATAGCTAAAAAAAGTAAGGAGCCTACCTTTTATTAGTATTAGTATTTCTCTTACTCCCTTACTTAAAAGGACGGATTAAGTAAAAGCTCTTTATTTAATATAGGCGTAGAGGGAAGCTTCTTATTAAGGGACCTAGGGAGGAATTTATAAGCGACCTTATCGATATAAGCGTCCTAGGTAAGCTAGATAGTCTATTAGGACCTATTTTAAAGGATTTATATCCCTAGGAACTACTTTAGCTCCCTTAGCTTAGTTATCTTATACCTTTATTATAGGCCTTTTATAGCCTCCTTAGTAGTTACTTCTTCTTTTTTTAAGTAGGCTTAGATAATATTATCGATATAGAAAAAGACTATAATTTTACCCTTTTATATTATATATAGTTCCTAAGGGACTTTCTTAAAGCCTAAGGCTTTAAGGGAACCTATTAAATACTATTACTAAAGAAAGGGTAATCTTTATAGTCTATATAAAGCTTTCTTAAGCTATAGAACCTTTCCTAGCTATTAAAAGCCTAGTAGAAGGCGTATATAGATAACCTCTTCTTCCTTAAGTAGGTAGTTAATAAAGGCGTTAACTATATCTATCTAATTAAGTTCGAGGTCGAATTCTACTACTATAGCTATAAGGGTCTAAAAAGATATCCCTATTAAGGTAGTTGCCTTAGTAAGTAGATCCCCTTTTTCCTACTAGTTCCTATAGATAACTAGCTAGGCCTTATACTTTTAAAGGAAGCTATATTTATTAGTCTTATAAATAAAGACCTACTTATAGCTAAGGACCTATTTTCCTCTTGCCTTTTCCTTAAGGACCTCTTTAAAAGACTATATCTCTTTATATAAAGCTAAGTAGTCTTTCTAGGCCTAGAAAAACTAGTCTTTAAAGGGGTGTTTTTCTAGCTGCTTTTAGTTTACTAGTAGGTCTAGGAGGTCTCTTTTATATACCTTCCTTACTAATAGTAGCTTAAAAAGCCGGCCTACTATAAATACTCTATAGGAACTATCTTTTATAAGCGTTAGATAGAAGTCGGAAAAACGATTAAAATAAGAGAGAGGTTAGTCTTCTTTAGTAACCGTATCGGGCCCTATACCTTCCTTTGCCTTTTAAAGTAGGGATAATAAGGCAGCTAGGTAATCCTTTAAGAGAGGTGCCTTTCCTACCCCCTTAGGGGTCGAGACGGGAAGACTAATAAAAAAAGCTACTTTTAGATCTTCTTCTTATTTTATAAGAGGAGGCGTAGGAAGGTAAGCGTCTTTTAGCTCTACCGCTTTCCTATAGTCTCCTTCTTCGTTTAGATTATCTAATCTAGTAGCTTCCTCTTCTTCTTTAAAGTCGGCGTTATCCTTAACTACTTTAAAGATAGTTTCTTCTTCCGTTTCCTTATTTAGGGCCTCTTCTTTTAACTATTAGGAAGGGGGAATTTAGATCTTTTAAATTAGCTAATATTAAGAGAGTAAGAGGGGCTATTAATCCCGCTTTTCGTCGAAGAAGCTAGATTTATCGAAAATTATATCCTTAGTTAAAATAACCTTTTATAAAAAAGGAATCTAGATCTAGAAGATATTTATAAAATTATAGCCGATAAGGTAACTAATAAAGGCTCTAAGATTAAGCTTTTTTTTCTTCTTCCTTTTTAGCTATATATTAGTTATTATAGCGTATGCCTTATAGCTATAGGTATAAAGGTAGGCTAGTAAGGCCCTCTTTTTTATAAAGAGCTTAAGGGGAGATTTCTAGTCTATTCCTTAGGTCTTAAAAAGGGTCTCTAGGTCCCTATATTCCCTTAGGCCCCTAGGGTCCCTTAGGGTCTAGTTCGGAAGGTAATAGGCGGTTTTAATAACTTCCCTTTAAAGGTTATATAGAAGCCTTATAGTAAGTCTTATCGTACGGGCCCTTTTTATTATAGCACCCCTTAATCTTTCTACCCCTCTATTCTAGGCCTAGGTATTCGGTGCTAACGGGAGGGGTAAAATGCCCCTTTTTCGAAGCTATTTTAAGATATCTTTTATAAATAGCTCTCCGTTAAACTATATCTTCTTTACCTTATAGCCGAAGTAGGATTTTATTTAGTTAACGAAGTCTTAGAGGGTAGGCTAGTTATACTTACTTAGGTAGGTCTATAAGAAATAGGGGAAAACCATCCCTAAAAAAGCGTCTATAAAAAACATTACCCTAATAAAGCTTTCCTAGTCCCTAGAGACGTCGGTCTAGTTAACCTAAATTTCCTTATATAGCTATTCTAGCTATATAGGGGTCTGTTTAGAAATTTATCTCTTAGTCTTTCCTTAGCCGTAGTATTTATATTCGACGGTCTTTAGGCCCCTTATTCGTACGCCCTATTATAGGCCTAGCTTATATAAAGCTAAGGGGCCTAGGTAACTAAGTCGTGCGTGCTAAAGAAGACCGTCTCCTTAGGCTGCCGGAAGAGGGTCCTTTATAGTAGACCTATTCCTCCTAGTAGGGAAAGCTAACTTCTTAAGTAGTTCCTTCCTATAAATAGGTTAGAATTCGAGAATAAATTAACCGAATTTTTCCTCGATAAGCCTAATAGTCTAATTCTTCTAGACTAGCCTTATAGGCTTAGACGTTATATCCTAGAAGATTCCTTCCTTTTAAAGAAAGCGGAAGGAAATTAGGCTTATTAAAAATTAAGGGCAAAAAGCTACCATTTTTTATCGAAGAATTTATATAGACCTATTAGGTAATTTTATCGTAAAATTCACCCTTCTATATCCCTTTATTTATACGGTTAATTCCCCGGCAATAAGATATTCCCTTTATGCCTTCTTAAAGGACCGGAATCGTAAGAGTGCAGGGAGACGCCCACTGGGTCTCTGACTTCGCACTTCAGGCAGAGCAGATGACCGCGGCTAAGTTTCTCGCATCGACCCCTCTCTTCTCACGTCGTCCACGCGTAACATTTTCTTACCATTTTCGTATAGTGGTCTGCCATCATTACCACGTGGGAGACGAGGCTTCGCAGTCGTCAGCTACCGTTCAACACCGCCCGCACGAGCAGGGGTAGCGTAATCCAGCTCAAAGGAAAAGAGTAAAGAAGAAAAGGGCGACGCCGAAGACGACCGGCGATGCCCCTGCGCCCTTTTCAGTTGTTGGGCCTGCTCGCATCAGCAGCGGTAGGCCTGACGGGAGATACGCCCAAGGATGGCTACTGCAACGGCGTGCCATTGTCTGTGTCGGAAAACAATGCCAAACTGCCGGAGCACCTGGTCATGTCCAAGTGCGCGGACTTCACGCTGGAGGAGGCTACCATCGCGCAGATGCAGAAGGCCATGGAGGACGGGTGGCTGACTTCGGCCAAGCTCGTCAGCTGCTATCTCAAGCGGACTTTTCAGACGAAGCCGTATCTCAAGTGAGTCCTGACTCCGTCCCATCTAATGTCTGACCCCTACATCCCGCGGCTCGCCGCTGGAGCTGCAATGCATTTAAGTACACACACATGCCGTCTCGGGCTGGAAGAGCTGACACCGGCCGGGCCCGGTTCCTCCGCAAACTCAAAGCTCCGTCATGCAGGAAAACCCAGACGTGATGGACATTGCCATGGACCTTGACAGGGAGCGAAGGTGTACGGGGCCCCGTGGCCCGCTGCATGGTATTCCGTTTACAGTCAAGGACAACATCGCCACCAACGACTTGATGGAGACGACGGCCGGCAGCTGGGCGCTGCTGGGCAGCCGTCCGCATCGCGACGCCACGGTCGTGGAAAGGCTCCGCAAATCCGGCGCGGTCCTATTTGGCAAAGCTACCATGAGCGAATGGGCCGACATGCGAAGCTCCAACTACTCCGAGGGCTACTCGCCTCGCGGCGGCCAGTGCCGGAGCGCCTACAACCTGACAGTCAATCCGGGCGGCAGCAGTTCCGGCAGCGCCGTCGGCGTGGCAGCCAACGCCATTGCTTTTTCCATCGGCACCGAGACGGACGGCAGCGGTAAGTGGTGAGATTTGGGAGGTCTCTGCCTCCATGAGCTGCGAGTGGCCTTGTTTGCGTTGCACGTGTGTCGGATATCCAGTTTCTGACATGGAAAGATGCAGTCATCAACCCGGCCATGCGCAACCAAATTGTCGGCTTCAAGCCAACCGTCGGCCTGACCTCGAGGGCCGGCGTCATTCCCGAGTCGGAAAATCAGGATTCGGTTGGCACCTTTGGCCGTACCGTGCGCGACGCCGTCCTGCCCCTTGACGCCATCCGCGGCCCCGACGAACTGGACCCCATGTCCGAGCACCAGAAGAAGCTCAAACTGCCCGGAGGAGGGTTCGAAGAGCTGTTGAGCACGAAGGAAATCTTGGTCGGGGCCAATTTTGGCATCCCATGGGACAGTTTCTGGACTTACACGGACACAGAGACGCGGCGCGTCCTCAAGGGCGTAGTCGACCTCCTCAGGGCGAAAGGCGCGAACATTCATTATATGACCGAGATTAAGAACCATGAACGGATTGTGAGCCCTACCGGCTGGGACTGGGATTTTGGCCACGACCCAGAGAAAAACGGGACGGAAGGGTCCGAGTACACCTATATCAAGGTCGACTTTTACAATAACCTGAGCGACTATCTCAAAAAGCTTAGGTTCTCCCCAATGTGCTCCCTCGAGGACATTGTGAACTACAACAAGCGCTATTCCGGCACCGAAGGCGGCTTCCCCCAATCTCATCCGGCCTTTTACTCCGGCCAGGACGGCCTGGAGGCATCCCTCGCCACCAAGGGCCTGAAGGACACCAAATACCACGAGGCGCTCAACTATCGCCAAAATATGGCGCGCGAAGGCATCGACATGGCCCTCGATTACAACGGCACGCAGCTCAATGGTCTCCTGGTGCCTCTGGAACCGGGCCAGAGCTACCAGATCGCCGCGCAGGCTGGCTACCCCATGATCACTCTGCCTGCCGGCGTCCACCAGGACTCGGGCATGGGGATCGGACTGGGCATCATGCAGACTGCGTGGAAAGATGACGAGCTGGTTAAATGGGGCAGTGCCATCGAGGATCTCATGTCGAGCACCGAGTGGAAGAGGACGCTGCCTACCTGGCGCGGGGCGTTGGAGAGGAATCTCCCTGTTCCTCTATAAAAAGGCGGATCAAAGAACCGGAAACGGGTGGCAAGAGTGTTGGGAAACAATTTCCCTACTCACGCATGATTGCAGCACACGTACAATTCATGTTGTTGGTGCTTTATGGAGCGGAGCTGGATAGTATCAACGGCCCACCGGTTCGCTTTCTTTTGTTGCCCTCCATGTCACGTTCCGAAGATAAAATTTTGTATTATACGTGGCCTCGACCCAACTTTGATGTCATCAGTTCGTCTCACCCTTGGTTGGCACGGTACGGCACAAATGTCCTCAAGCATCACGCAGCAAGTGAGTGCATATAAAAGGCTAGAAGAAGAAACATAGACAATTCTTTAATGAAGTATACTTCTTAAGTCTTTTTCTATTACTTCACACTATAGCAGCTCATGCAACACAAACCATTAGTTTAACGACATTATCATATAATAGCAACATCAACGGTTTCGTGCTCTCCGCGTGAATGACGACTTTTCTCTATCCAAAATATACCCAAAATCGCTCACGACTCGCCTTTCTTGGTCTTCTTGAAGCGAGACAAGAGTTTTGAAAGACCAGACGACTTGGAATTCCACCTCTTGACTCGGAACAAATAGTAGAGCAGGACGGCCGTGAAAACATTAAAAGCGATAAAGGCCCAGAAGATGCCATAGTTGCGCCAGCGTTCGGACCACAAAATCTTGGACGCCGCCAGCGACTGGTCAGCATTGGTGACGGGGCAGTAGCGGCACTGCGACATGTCGTCCGGGTTCTGCAACCGCCCCGGAGCCTGCTGAAGGAGTGGCGCCAGGTACTGGGCGCACGACATGCCTTGGGGCGGATTGAAGATGGAAGTCTCCTTGGCGGAGCAAGTAATGGGCCGGTCGTGAAGTTCCGTGGCCACGATGCCGCTGATCCAGTAGGAAAAGGGGGAGACTCGGTACATGAAGATCCAGAAGCCGGGCAGCGCGTCGGGCGTCTGCAGAACGCCGCTGAAGATGATACTCATGATTGACAGAATGGTGACGACGCTGCCCGCCGTGTGGGCGTCGGGCATGGTGACAATGGTCATGTGGGCAAAAGAAGAGCTGAATATGAGCAGCTGGATGATGAAGAGCAGGACCAGGCCCTGCCGTTCGGAGCTCTGCACGCCGACGACTGGGTAGTAGAAGCATGCGAAGATGAAGATGCCCGTAACGATCTGGTAGGGGATTTCGACCATGATGTTGGCGATGATGAAGGCCTTCCACGAGTAGGCCTTGCTCGGACGCTCGCGGACCTCGTACAGGGAGCGTTGCGTGATGAACAGAGGTTGTATCTGATAGAGAACTGCGGTCAGTAAAACACTCCCCTGAATGCAAATAAGAAGGACATAACAAGGGAAGACATACCTGCTGTACAAGGGTAGAGAAGAGGGTGGTGAGCATAAAGACGGAAAAAATGACGCTTTGCGTGCCCGCCTGGGTGCCGTCGGCGTTGAAAAAGGTAAAGCCGATGAAAAGACCAGCGACAATGCCAAGCATAAACTTGGCAAAGATATAGTTCGGCATCCGCCAGTACTGCTGCAGCACGCGGTACGACACAACCCAGAGTTGGGTCGTGAAGGGCATGGCGAACTCGGCGTGCTCGTGGCTGTCCGCGTCTCCGTCGCCGTCGGCAGCCTGCTGCTTTTCGGCGTGGATCCGCTCCATCTCGGCCCGGACACCCTCGGCCTCCTGACTCGAGCCCCAGACTGAGTGCCAGTCCTGGCCGCGGTCGTTGGTGCCGGCGTTGACCATCTCGAGCATGTACTCTGCCGGGTTCTCGTCGTCGCCGCAGCGGCGGGCGCCGTGCGATTCAAAGTAGTCGAGCAGGGTTCGCGAATTTGCGCCAATGTCGCCAAAGTAGACCGTCTTGCCGCCGCGGGCCAGGAAGAGCAGCCGGTCAAAAGCCTGGAAGAGGATTGCGCTGGGCTGGTGGATGGTGCAGAGGATGGCCTGGCCCGAGTCGGCCAGCTTGCGGAGAAAGGCGCAGATGGCCCACGAGCTCTGCGAGTCGAGCCCGCTTGTCGGCTCGTCGAGGAAGAGCAGCAGCTTCGGCTTGGCCGCCAGCTCGACGCCAATGGTGAGCAGCTTGCGCTGCTCTACGTTGAGACCTTCGCCCGGCACGCCGACGACGGCGTTGGCAAAGTCCTCCATGTTGAGCATCTTGATGACTTCTTCCACGAAGCCGTACTTTTCCTCCTGGCTGACGGACTGAGGTTGTCGGAGCAGTGCGCTGAACCGAAGGCTTTCGCGGACTGTCGCTGTTTCGAGATGCAGATCTACGCGTGGCATCAAGTCAGTTTATTGTGTTCTCTTCATGATTCCGACGGAACGTGAGCGTACCTTGCTGTTGAACGTAGCCCGTCTTGCGCTGGAAGCTGGGGTCCAAGGGCTTTCCGTTGACCAGCATGTCGCCCGTAATAACGCCCATGGTGGTCCGCTGGGCGAGCACATCGAGAAGCGTCGTCTTGCCAGCGCCAGAAACACCCATGAGAGCTGTCAGTGTCCCAGGCTTGACCCAGCCCGAAACGTGGTCGAGGAGTTGGCGCTGCTCTCCCTTTATATCAACGTGGTAAATTATATCGCTCCAGGTAAAGATATCATTTTGCGGTGCCAAGCCCCCGACGTTGGATACATCGGATCCCTTGGTCTCGCGCTCGTCCGCGGCGGCACCTACGGCTCCGCCCTCCTCCTGGACTACCTTTTCGTTGCCCTTTTGGAGGTACTCGGGGACGTGACCGCGCTGAAAGACTAGGGCCTCGGCCGTGCTCGACGTGGCAGAATTCAGTTCAGTGGTGATGAAGTAGAGGGTCATAAAGGCCACCAGGAAAGCACAGAGGATGCCAAAGTTGCGCCAGACGTGCGAGTACGAGTAGCTGTAGTCGGCGGCGATGAAGGCGTCGCCGCTCACGGTCGACCGCCCGGCTACGGCGCCGGCGACTTGGCAGATCCACGAGTCGCCCCGGGGCGGCGAGTATGGAGGTACGATGCTGGAGCAGGTGAATTCGCGCCCATGGAACTCGTTGGCGATGAGAATCTCAAAGGCGTAGAATATGGGGTTGATCCATCGTATCCACGAGAACCTCCAGGCAAGCCAGAGTCAGCACATGCAACCAGCGCAAGCAGCGAATCAAAGGACGGGGGCCGGACATGAACCTACCATGGATGCATCTCAGGAACTCGAATGGCGAAACCAGTATAGATGACGAGAGCCAGGACCAGGACACCCGAGAGAGCCAGAGCCTGCGAAACGGTCTTTGTGGCGGCGGCCATGGTCCTGAAGACGGCGCTCATGACAAAAATAGACATGTAGGTAATGAGAAAGTAGAGGAAGAACTGAGCGGGCTCCCTGCGCAGGCCAGCCATGAAGTAGAGGACGATGTTGAAGACGGTCGAGGTGACAAACTTGATGGGTATGTCGGCGGCGATACCAGCCATGGCCTCGGTGGCAGGATGGTAAAAGGCATAGGAGTGATGCTTTTCGACAATGGGCCGCTGGTCGTAGAGGCTGCTGATTTCCGAGATGGCCGTCAGGGCGTTCATGAGCACGGCCATGAAGAGGACCGAACCCTTTGAGTAGAAGCCGGCAGAGGCGTCAGGGGTGCCGAAGAAGATGGAGCCGATGATGAGAGCCATGACGAGCTGCGACACCGTCTGCGTCAGCGTCGCCGAGATGTCGTTCCACATGCGCTGGTAGGCGCGCTTGGTGTTGAGCGCAATCTGCATCCAGATGCTGATGAGGTACGGCGAGCCGGGCCGGACGTGCTTGGCCTGCCGGTAGTTCTTTTGCTCCCGGAACTGGGCCACCGTCTCGGCCTGCTGCTCGACCAGGTAGACCTGCTCGTGGGCGTCGATGTCGGCCTGCAGCGCCTGATATTCGGGCGACCGGTGCCAGTAGGCGGCGAACTCGTCAGGCGTCCGCGGCACCCGTTGCTCCATGCCATCGCGCGCCTTACGCTCCTGCGCGTTGGTGACCGAGGTGAGGAAGTCGCCCGTCGTCTGGCGCGGGGGGCAGTACCAGCCCTGCTCCTCGAAGAAGCGCTTGGCCTGGCTGGCCGGGCCGAAGTAGATCTGCCGGCCCTCGTAGAGGACCGTGGCCTTGTCGAAGAGGTCGTAGATGGCCTGGCTGGCTTGGTAGATGGCGACGGCGTTGGCCTGTGAGCCAAAGTCGCACGCCATGCGCAGGGACTGGACAAACTTGAGGGCCGTTGCCGAGTCGAGGCCGCGGGTGCTGTTTACTCATGTTGGCACGTTTCCTTGCATAGATTTGATGCCAACTTCTGTTTGCATAAAGGGGAGGGGGGCAAGGGGACGAACCTGTTGTCCCAAGCAGATATGGGCGAGCCGGCGAGGACCATTTCGGCAATGCTGACGCGCTTCCTCTCGCCGCCCGAGACGCCTCGCACAAAGTCATTGCCGACCTTGGTGTTGTACGTATGGCTCAGGCCAAAGGAGGCCATGACCACGCGCGCAATGTAGCGGCAGAACTCTTGCCGCGACATGCCCTGGATGCGGTGCGAGGGCGTGCGCGCCGAGGCCGCAAATTCGAGCGTCTGGCCGACGGTGAGGTGAGGGAAGTGCTTGTCGACCTAGACGGGGAGAGATTGAGTTGTCAGTCCGTGTTCTCCTACATTGTATCCCACAGCCTGCCCCCCTTTATTTTGATTCAAGTCGCGGCCAACCCACAAGCAGGAGAAACTACAGGGCACACATACCTCTTGGTTGTAGACAGCCTCGCCCTTGAATTCGCGCTGCATTTGTCGCTGTGGGATGCCATTGTAGTGGACGCTCGACTGCTGGCCGAGCTCGAGGCCCTCCAGCTCGCCGCACAGCGTCTTGAGAAGAGTGCTGCAGCCAGACCCGGGCCGGCCGAGGACGACGAGCAGCTCGCCGCTCGCGAGGAAGCCCTCAAAGTTCCTGAGGATCTGCTTGGGCTCCTTCTTGCCGAAGCTGAAGAACTCGCCCATGCGCAGCGGGGCCGCGAGGACAGAGCCGACCGTCTGCTGCAGTTGAAGGGCGGAGCCGGAGCCGAAGACGTCGAGCTTGCGGAAGGCGACGCTGGTGCGCCGCTCCGTCAGACCCTGCTCCTGGAGCTGCTCGATGAAGCGGCGAATCCACTTTGCGAGGTCGAAGTCGCCGTGCTCCGGGTCGAGGGCCGTGTCGTACTCGTCGATGGCGCCGAGGGTCTTGCTGGCTTGGGGCTGGACAGCCACGCTGGACCGTCGCCGCGAGAGGGCCGTCGCGATGCGCACCAGCTCGGTCCGGTCCTCGGTCCCGATTATGGCGTTGCTATCGTAGCGTTGGACGGGACTGCCGTGGCGAGCGTCGCCCGACTCGGCGACGTTCTCCTTGAGCGACGTGCTGGCCGACGATGACGAGTAGGCGCTGCTCTCGATGTCATGGTTGGCCGACACCTGTCCTTGGTTCATGTGCTCTCCGGCCGCGGTGCCCGGGCGAGGGACTTGTGATATGGAATCGACGCCGTCCGGGGCGTCACCGGTACCCCCGGCGTTTGGCGTGGGACTCGTCATGTTCGGGTGAGGCCAGTAGGGATATCGTATTGCTGCGGCGAGAAGCCCGCTCTGGAAGCCGTGGCTTGTACTTCAATGTGAGCGGTCTCAAAACATGCGCAGCTATTCAAATGTTGTGGCGATGGTAGTCAAAGGCAGCAAACGTGCATCAAGAAGGGCTGGACCCTGAACGGGGGTCAGAGGCTACATGTAGTTATCAAAGTCAAGACCTCGACGAGCCAGCCAGGCCCTGCGGAGCTTCGCGGCTGGGCCGTGGGCGGCGCCTGGACCGGGCACCCGGAGCTCCAGCGGACTTTGGGTGACGGAGTTCTCGGAACCGTCCGCTACAAGCCCAGACGCCCGGGCCTCCTAGGCCAGTTTCTTTCCACTCCTCTCCACTTCGAGTCACCGTGATGGCTCGCCAGGCCCACCACTTGTGGTGATGATGACGCAGGCGGGCGAGCCCGGTGACCAAAAACGGCCGACAAATGGTCAGGCTCGTATGGTACGTAATACCTATTGAGCGGGGACCCGCGCCATTTGTTGATGCCCGGGACGAAGGAGAAAAGATACAGCAAGGAAAAGGGACTGGGGCGAATGGAGAGCGGCCATGGGTGCCGGTGGCAGTGCCGGCGTCCAACCTGCATCCCTCAGCCCGGCAGCTAGGCATTTCGCAAAACCTTAACCTTGCAATGTCCGCCAAACTCTGATGTCCGTTCGTGGACGGATACAAGCAGCCAGCTCGGGGTCTCGGTGCGCCGGGGAGCCGCGGCTACCAGAAAACGGCCACAGAGTTTGTGACAGCGTCAGGGTATCTCACGAGAGACAATCCATGGCTTGCAAAAGCATAACGAGGACGACAGAAGGACAAGGACCCGGGAAAACACTCTCGATTTGGCATGTGTCTTGTGGAATCAGAACAATAATATGAGGGGCCGCGGGGCCAAGTCCAAGGTGGCAATTGGACCCGTTACGGATCACGAGCTCGTCGACTCATCGGTAGGGCGCCGCTCGCCCGGCCGGCGGTCGGGGGGCTCGGTCAAGTTGTTCGCAGCAGACTCTGTCTTTGTTTTGTGTTTATTTGTCACGTCGCGTGTAAAAGTGAGACAGGTTCAACGAGGATGGCACAGATCCGAACCCCCGGGGGTTCGGACCGTGCCGTGCAGCGGGCTGGTAGAGCTCTCCGTGGCCCCGACCGGCGGCCAGAGCACCGCCATCCTCGGGTTATTGCTCCGTGGACCCTGTTTCATCTCTCCTAGTCACAAGTTACATAAAGCTGCCAAGGGCTGTTATCCTTGAGACCCAAGCTGACGTCCCTCGGGCACTCCGACACCGAGCTCCTCCACTCCATACACAATAGTTACAAAGGCTGTGTAGGAAAACTCGTACTGTATGAGGTACCATTGCCCAGCACGATTGCTCCGTACACAGACTCGGAAAGTCCGCCTCGTAAAAGTCCGCCGCCAAAAGTCCGTTCCAGGCTGCCCCATGTCATGGATCGCCGACACCGCAACGCGCCCCATGTAATATTGGATTAAAACAGATTTGATGTCGAGGACACCTAGCATTCCTCAGCACAACACAGTTGAGGAGAGGCTGTCTTATCGCCCTGTATCTTGCTCCATCGTTATTGTATACACGTGTATCGCAGCCCAGCTCAACTCCCGCAACTGAAGTCTTACTGGCCTGCATGTTCTGATTTGTGAATGCGAAGCCAGTGAATGTACTCCGCCGTAGGCTCGACCATTCAACGAGTTTCATTTCGCTGCATCATCACAATAAAAATGTCCCACCTTGGATGGGCGCTTCTACGCAGCCGACATATACTGTAAGCACGTATAGAAACGTGTTCAAATCGTGCTTCCCTTAGGGAAGTATTGTGTGATTTGAGTGACGTAGCAGCTATTAAGACCAACGCCGAAAAAGTCGTGCTCTCCTAAACGTCATTCACAGCCATCCTTCGAGAAACGACAACCCTCGCCTCAGTGCCGAGACGCACTCGCTAGATCAAACAAGACCTTTATACGCAATGGGCTTTCAAGGCTAACAGCGGCACGGGGCCTCTCTCTGGTAAGAACAAATCCGCAATGGCCTTATTCAACACTCTCTCTCACTACCATCCCTCTCTGCGTTTAGGGTGGATATTTCAGCGACCTCCCCAGCATCGAATCACAGGTTGCATGTAATATTCGCAAGAAGAGAAAGGAAAAGCGATTCGACCGAGTATAGGTGAGCAAAGTTGTCCAGCTGTCAAGTGTTTGTGGAAACGCCGTATCAGCATAGCTCGTCTGACGAGTCCCGCTGTCCGGCATATCCTCCGAGAGGGAAGGCCTCGTCGCTTCTGACGCAGATATCTGCGCCAAGTCATCCGTTCATCATGATGAAGCAAGTAAGGAGCCAATGCGCCTTCCAATCCTCGGATGACATATAAACAGGTGAATGAAGTTTAGGCGCCGAAAAGATATATACCCTGTATACTGTGCTCGTATAGCCGTCATTACAGCTTTGACCACTCTGTTGTATCTTTCGGTCGTCAAATGGCGGGTGTCCCTGCGGCCGCGGTCTCCTCTCCAGCGGTGCCCGAAGCCTCTTAACCCCCCTCGACCATCCGGGTGTCCTTCCCGGCGTTGGTTGTGTCTTCGGGGCTCATCTCGGCACCCTTCTTGGGGCTCTTCTCGGGGCCCTTCTCATCCTCTTCCGGAGGTTTCTCGACGATCAACGAGGCTGCCTTTTCGATCTGGTTGACGGTGCCACCGGATAATTGAATTCCGTCAATGTTCTCCTTGGCTTGCCCCGACACCATGGCGTACTGGGCCAGCTGTTGCGGGGTTGAACTGATGTCAAATCCCGTCAGCTTTCCTGTCGTGGCAGGCATATTCAGCCACGGAACAAAAGGGGGTTCTCTTACGGGTTGATCATCATGACTTGTCCGGTCTGGCAGTGGGGCCCGGTCGCGCAGTAAAGAAACATGGGCCCCTTTCTCGTCACCGGCATGTTGAATGTACCAACCGTGGTCTGGCCCGCTTCGAAGGGAATGTGTCCGCTGTGGATGGCCTTGGGGTCTTTTTTCTGAAGCGGCGTGCATCCCTCGTTCTCGGCGCTTTCGGTCACGGTGTGGTTGCCGCTGCTGAACTGAAACTGTACGATATCGCCCACCGCTGCAAGGATCATGTTGGGCATGAAGAGATCTTGCGGACCGCCAACGACGACGGTGTGCAGCTTGTTAACCGCAGTGGCGGTAGAGTTTTCACCGGCCTTGGCCTCTTCTCTGGCTGTTTTCGTTGTTAATAAGTCACGTTCACGTTCCCGTGTGCGCCAGTCGGTTGGTCAACGCGCCTTTGATAGTCTTCGCCACGCCTCCAAAACTTGCCGCCCATAGCGAGGGCCGGGCGCTCGCAGCGCTCGCCAGGAGCGCTACGCCCAGGCAAGCTCGCATTATTATATATTGTATGTATAGGTCTTGAAAAGATCGGCGCGAACTCGGCCTCGAGCCGGACAGTGTTGATATCGAAGTGAAGTCTAGGCCCGATTTCTCATGTCTATGCCTGCCTTATCCAAACTAAAAGAAATAAGATTCGAAGGATTGAAGGAAAGGGATGCTTCAGAGCCAGCTCTCTTGCACGCGTGGTGGAAGGCGAAGATGAAAGAGGACAAGGTCGAAAGAACAGTGGACGAGAATTAAGGCTGGACCTTCGGGGATGTGTCCTTCGGACGAATGGCCTATATACACTGCCCCCAAACGTCCGACACTCTCATACAACCACAATTATATACCTAGGCAAGCCAGGCTGAGAGACTGGATGCATGTATCAAACCTGTTTCGCGTCCGCTCTCTGCCACACCCAGCTTATAGTGAGGGATCTCCAGATGGCAGTTTCCAGAATAAGCCGGCTCGGATCCCCTCGATCCGGTCGCCAGCATGCCTCAAGAGGATCGAGGACGGTCATGCTAGCATTGAAGGGTCCGGTCGCTACTGTGCCGGCCATCCAATGGGGCATTGTCTAGTGTGACTGGTTTGTCACAGACTCACAAGAAGCCCGCCAGGAAGTGCGAGAGTGATGATACTTGGTCATGGCGGTCGAGTCCACGTCCCATGTTTGATCGCCACTGTACATACGCACATAATACGATTCGCGAGAGAAGGGGGCGTTCATGTCCCTGCATATGGTACAGTACTGTCCGTCTGATACTCCTGGAGTCCTGGTGGGATGTGCCACGATCAGAGCACCATTGCGGAAACGAGCTAGAAGCATGGAAACATTCCGGTTGGGGCCCACATGGCCTGTTTGTGCTGGTCTCGGGGTAGCTGGGGGAGCGTTTGATGGCTCCGCGTCAAGGCCCGCAGACCCGCGGGCCCCGTTACCATTGAGATTCATTCATGGATTCATTCACCTGAGACGATCACAAACAACACCACATGGCTCGTCTTGAGCTGCCTGAGAGATCCTTTTCTGGAATATTACCATCTATTCTTTCCCCGCCGTTCTTGCCCTCTTCCTTAAGAGAAGCACATCCGGGAAGACGACGTCGTAAGTTGGAACTGTGCTTGGTTCTAGAACAGATCAATGGAACCGTCCAAGAGAGGAGCGCTTTCACGTCACGTCCCCGTTGGAGATTCGTGGCGTAGATTCCTCGTGAAATAAACCACTCCCGGTAAAGGATTGAAGTAGTAGGGCTCGGATACTGCAAACCATTGCGACTCGTACAGCTTGATGGCGGGCTGCATTCTGATCATGGTGTCGAGCACCATCTCGTCATGACCTGCCCGACGCGCCAATGCCATGGCTTGTTGAACCAATGCGCTCGCAACCTGCCGCCCCCTGGCTTCGGGGTAGACAAACAGTCGCTTCATCTCGCACACTTTGACATTGGCTTTGCGATTGCAAAGATACTCGGGCTTGAGCTGTATCGGCCGCATGGCGATGCAGCCCAAGGCCCGGTCGTCGGAGGGATTAACGGCGAGCAGCAAGGCGCCGGATGGGGGTGCATACTTTCCCGGCAGTCCGTCGAGCTCAGCGGCGTAGTTTTGAAAGGAAATGTCCTCGTTGAGCCATTCCGTGTAAGCTTGGAAGCACTCTCTCACGGCTGCGATGTCGGCGGGCCCAACGGCTTGTCGGATGCAGACCGGGTTGGATTGGGGGCCGCCGGCGACGGCTCGAGAGGCAGGCTCTGTTGGGTCTTTTTGTTTCGCCAGGGGGGCGTGACGGTGAGTCGATCGATACAGACATTGTTGCCGACGGCAGAAAATGGGAATGAACTTGAAACCCGGGAAGAATGTGGTTGGTCATACTCAGGTGCGGACGCGACGGGGATTTACCCTTGATCGAGCTTCAGTGATGAGTCAACACTTGGTCCGTCCGCATCGAGGATTCAAGTAATGCTGACGATCATGGCTGTAGTTGAAGGATTCATAATACAGATCTTGACTTGAGACTTGTCAGAGGAGGGACACTGAGCCTACTGGGAGTCTGCAGCCGCGCCGCAGTCGGCGACGAATGATCTGAGGATATGTGAGGATCGCTGCAAGGTAATATCCTCAGGTCCTTTCCGAGAGTCGGTCGAGGTCCTCCTGCGTGGGCTCGTCCGAGGTGCGACAGAGCACGACTCATCTCTATGGTATTACTCCATAGATTGCACCGCGGGCGCTGAGCGTTGCAGATCAAACCGAGCGAGCCTCAAGATGCCAGCAGATAGCGGATCAGCCTCATGGGAAGCTCATGGCGTGTGGTGCAGCGTCGACAGCTTCTCAGCCGCATCATGGTAGTGCGCAGCGGCCATGAGAGTGCATCTCATGAAACGTCACCTGAAGCACGACGCGTGGCTGTCAAGAACGAGACGAGAGGGCGTGAAAAGGGGTGCTTCAAAGTCAAGATGCTATCCTCATTAGCAATCGCTATACAGCGCAATCGTTGTGTTTGCACCGACTCTCGGTCACCATGCGCTTCTATTCCAAGGGAGGCTTAACCCATTACAAAACCACTTGGCACGACTTGTAGGGCGGTACATGGTCCCATTGGGCAAGACAGAGGCCCATGGACATAAAAACATGGCGTCAAGGAGAAAAGGCGGAGATTTGCACCATCCTGGTCAAGGAACTTAAGCAGAAGGCCATATTATCTGTAGACGACATGGAAGAAATGGCCTTTGCTGACAAGAGGATCTGTCAGGACTTCCTCAAGGCCGTGGGAAGTTGGGACCCGAACTGATCATTCCTGACGAGGATATCGGATGCCCTGGACGAAGAGACTCCAGTCAGAGACGTGGTGGCCGACTTCAAACGAGGCCGCAGCATTGAGCGACCTGCATTTGTAAGCTGCAAGTCGTGTTCCGCGGTTCTTTCGAGAATTCAAGGATGAACTTGCGACGTTTCCTGAACCACTGGTTTCAAGCTGGATTGCCCAACCTTCGAAGATCAGATGCTCCAGTCGTGGCCGCGCATGGCACCTTTCGTGGAGACTGCAACTCGATCCTCTACGCTTGCAAACGGCCGACACGGCCTCACCCATTGAACCGTTAAACGTTTATGCTGCGTGGCGATGGGAGTTTATAGATGAGCTCTCAACTCACGTTCTATAACTTGTAGCTAGCGCTCGGCTTTTCCGACCGAGTTTTCTCATGCCTCGGAAAGGGTTCCGATTGCGCTTCCAGTCCCCCAAGTCAGTTTTGCGCTCCCGGGACATACATGAGCTGGGGATCCCCCTGGTAGCGTCTGAAACAAGACATGGCCCCATTTGAAGCGTAAGAGAAGGCGAAGTTTCAAGCAACAGCTTGTTCTTTTTCTGAAATCAGTCATTGAGAGCTGAGGCTATACGTCAATACTGTCATGCGGGAAAGAGTCGGTGAACTTGAAGCCATCTCATCATTACAGGGCCTCAATCTGGCGATGCGGCATTATTTCGCGAGCGGTAAACGCGAACAAAGTCTGACCCGCCGCCAGAACTTCATGTGATGCCCTTTGCCAAAAGGCTTCATGTTGCCATTCCATCCTTGATTATCGAAGGCCCCTTTTGACTTTGGGTGGCGAGACTATGGAACCCGGAGTGAGCCAGAAATGCTCACTTGTAGTCGTATTACGTTCATTCGTTGGTGAGACACGACGTTCTAGGCGCATCCGTAGAGTTCCTTGGCGCTGCCCACATTCTGCGCATGGAAACCGCGCAGCAGCCCAATCCCCAGCCTCACCTACATGTAGTCACCTCGGCATCATCAACTCTCGCAGCCTCCGCCGTGGGCCCTTTGGGGTTTCGGACTTGACCACCCCAGCTTCGTCGACGCCATCTCCAGGGATTGGGCGAGGGCGTGTTTCCGTCTACTAGGGGGTAGCTCAGCGTCCATCGATGGTCATGGAGTCCGCTCCGCAGAGCCAGCCCGACGCCCTGTCCGCAGGCCGACGCATCTATCTGGGTACGATTCTCTCAATGGAAGCTCCCGATGGCTCTGTCACTCTCCGACCAAGCTGACACTCGAGTACGGCTTGGACAACAGGCAACCTCCTCTACTCGGTCAAGCCGTACAATATCGAGGAAGCGCTCGCCGCCAACGGCTTCGGCGACTTCGAAAAGATCCACATCTCGGTCGATCCCGTCAGCGCACGAAACCCGGGCTACTGCTTCGTCGACTTCCCCGACAGCGATGCCGCCCAGCGCGCCCTGTCCTCGCTAAACGTCGCCATCAGCGGACGCCCCGTCAAGGTCGGCCCCTGCGAGCCCAAGAAGCAGCGAAACCGTCCCTCGGACCGCGGCGACCGCTTCGCCTTTGAGCGCTGGGGCGACTGGGGCGCAAGGTCGGCTGGCGGCGGCGGCGACGGGAGGGCTGCCCCGGTCCAAGCCAACAGCAAGGGTGTCGAACAGGGGCCTCGCGGGGCCCTGAACCACTTTGACGACATGGTCGAGGACGGCCACGAGGGGCGGAGGCTATACGTCGGAGGGCTGGGCAAGATGATTGATCAGGCCCAGAACAACCGCGAGATAAGCGAGCTCTTTGCCCACTTCAACCCGTGCGTGAACCCAAGACGCACATGCGTCCGACCTGTTGGCTGACTGGACCTGCCTTGATGATCAGAATCGCCATCGGTAAGCGAATAACGCCGCACGAGGCTACGAGATCCAAGCCCGGCAACCACCACTACTGCTTCGTCGACTTTGAGACCAAAGCAGAGACGCGGGCAGCCATCCAGGCCCTCAACGGCAAACCCATCCCGGGAGGGCGGCTCAAGGTCGCGCTGGCCGGCAAGATCCCCCAGAAGCTCATGGAGCGCCACACGGACGCGCGCTACGGCCGTCGTGCGTACAACACGAGCCCGGAGGAGGACTCCGGGCGTCAGGGTGAGGGCGCCGCGCAGGCGGGCAGCAGGGCCATGGCATCCCGAGACTGGCGCAGGAAAAGAGACGAGGCAGAGTGAGCTTATGATGTCTTCAGCTTTATGTGCCTTTCGATCCTTGCCTCTGTTACCAGTTTATCTTTCAGACTGTCTGGAGAATCAAAGCTCGCGAGCCATGTTGTGCAATGTAAGCATTCAAGCCAGCCTAGTTGAGGCATACACCAGGGATGAAGAGAGGAAAAGGAATCGATCAAACGATGACTTCAACTTCCAAGTCCCTTGCAGGTGGAGACATCATACGGGCTCCGTGATCCAAGCACGACACTGACGAGTCGCATCTGTCCGACCTTTTCAACAAGAACGTCGCCGTCAGATCGAACCCCCATGTCCATCCTCACATTACTGCAATCACAGCGTCTAGGCAGCATTTCATCAGACCGCATTCGTTCCTATCGGGCGCTCACGGATGTTTCCCCTCGCCAACTATCTGAATTTTATCCATCCCTGGACTGATTCCACGACAGAGTCCCAATTTCATGGCCATTGGCGTCAAAAACGTCTCATGCCACTCCTACGCAAAATCCGCCTCAGTCAAAATCTCTCCTGCCAACATTCGCCCCCAGTGAGTCTTGTCAAATCCCCTGCGATCGCGACGGATGCTTCCCAGAAACACGCGCAGGAACTGTACCGGGCTCCGTGAAAACTTGCTCTGAGAACCGTCCGCTTTGCGGGAAATGAACCCGTCCGCCTGCACAACCTCGCCCTCCCTTGCCGGACACCACGCCAAGTCGAGCATCTCGCACGTCGCCCTGTAATCGGCAAAGGTTGAAAAGTAGAGCTGGCCGGCAAAGAGGTTCAGCATCTGCTTCAGGCCAAAGGGCAGCTCGAAGTCGTCTCTCAGTGCCGGAACCGCGTACAAGTCCAGCGTGTCGAGTGTGGGAAAAGCCATGTTGGTCCGCGGCGAGTAGAGGTGTAGCGTCACTTTGCCCGACTTCTCAATGAGTGGAAGCAGCCGCTGGGCCTCAAACGGGCTGATGATGAGGAATTTCCGGTCCTGGACATCTCCCAGGTTGCTGCTCAAGATCCACTGAACCGGCCGCTGGTACGAGTCGGCACAGAGCTTGTTCCCCTTCAGGCGGACAGTCCGCCTGAAGTCCTTGGTGGTCGGGAGATTGGTCGGGAGGAACTCTTCGAGATTGATGTGCTCGGCCGCGCTGGTACCCTCGAGAGCTTGGAAAACTGGCGTAATCACTTTATGCAGCAGAGTTATATTGCCGTTGACGGCAAAGTGGCGCACATGAGGGTGCAACCAATGCCCTTCGGCCTCGGCCTCGGCTGGCCTCTCCAACTGACGCTCTTCCTCCATTTCCGGCGCCAACTCGCGCTCCTGCTCCTCGTCGAGCGTCGAGCCCCGGTAGTCGAGGCAGTTGAACTCGCGGCATCGTCCTCGAATCTCCAACAGCCGGGGAGGCATTGATGGATTCAACGGCAGACCCGGGTGATTGCCCATGGTGTACGTGACCTGGCGAGGCTTGTATCTCTCTTCGAGAGTTTGTGCCTCGTCCTCGAGGAACCGCTCAGCTTGCGCCAGAGGCATCCGGATCCCCGTGGGCCCGGTGCAGAGATCCCAAATAGCGCGTTGGCGCTCGAATCTCTCTCCCTGCAAGGCCCACAAGGGCAAGCCTCGACGAATGTCGGCATGCGTCTCCGAGATGGACCACATCAAGACATCCGACACATCGACGTCGCTGCCGGCTGGCTTGCTCGCCTTTGAACAAACTTTGCTCCGGATCTCCTCGGAAACACAAAACACAACCGACTGTCCCTGTCCGAGTCTCCTCATCCTCATGCACGCTGCAAATGTATGTCAACCACTGCTGCGCCAAGCCGCCAAGCGACTGAGCCTGGATGGAACTATTTACCTTGAACAAGCTTGTCTTTCGTCACATTAGCCCCCAGCGTCACGGCCGCTCTGAAGTGCGAGGGGAGCTTCAAGTCGGTTCCTCTGGTGTGAGCTTCGTCGAGAAAGACCAGGCAAACATCGAGCTGCTGAGCGTAGGGGGAGGTTTGCAGCTGCTCAACCTGACCCTGGCGGTCGATGACGCACAAGTCGTCAAAGTCGTTGAAGAAGACGACCGCTTCCTTGTTCAGCTCCACGGGAGTCATCTCGAGCCAAGTCTGCGCCACTTGAATGTTGGTGAGCTCAATAATCTGCGCCCCAACATCAAGGATGACCTGAACCGAGGGCGCCTGGCACTGGACAAGCTCTAGTAAGGCCTCTGCATCGGAGCTGACAATCCTAGTCCGGCGCAGCATGTACGCAATCGTATTCTCGGGCCGCAGGAGCTGCTCAAGCACGAGGGCGTTGGTATGCTTTTGGTCGCCGAGGTCCAGCTGCTGCACGTCAAGGGGAAGCGTGTGTCGGGAGTCATTTGTACCGCTGAAGCCGGTTGTGGGATGGATCTTCTGCCGCGCTATGTCCCAGCCGGAGGCGGATAGCTTCTGGGGAAACTCTCTCAGCTCTTTGGAGAAGACGATGTGCGCCAGGAAGTAGTCCACGACACTCTTGGAGTATCGGAGGCAGGGGAAAACGAGGCCGGTCGCTTGGCGCTTGTCCTTGGTGTTGACTCCCTCGAGCCGGCGAAACGACTCAGGCAGCTCGGGGGCATCTCGAACCCACTCGTGGTATTCAGCGCTGGCTTGGTCCGACTGCATCAAGTGCTCAAAGGCGAGGAAGAGATCGTCGTCGGAAAGGCCACCGTAATAATTGCACAGACACGTCAGGATGATGACAATCTCGGGATGGCTGAACTCGGACCGTGCCGTAGGGAAGTCCTTTGCTCGATGCGGAACTGCAAGCCTCGTTGGCGGACGCCGGTCCTTGGTAAGACCATAGTTGACTCTCCATCGCTTCTGCCCCAGGGCGTAGCCCAGCAAGCCTCCCGCGATGAGTCCGCGGATCAGAAGGAGCGGGCCCTTCGTGGATTCGTTGTAAAAACCCGAGCCCTCAACAGCGGCTATCTGAGCAGATGAAAGGTCGACCTGGGAAATGTACGTGACGACGTGGTTCCTGACTTCGCTCGACAGCCGTGCTATCGGAAAGCCAGGCAGCCCAACATTGCTCAACTCGTCAACGAGGGTCCTGAGCAGGAGTTTCAGAGCGTCTGTTCGCAAGATTCGTGTCCTTGGGAAGCGGCCATGAGCGACACCTGACACCTCGATCGATGCGGGCAGCTGTTCCTGAACCCTTGGCACGACCTTTGCAACGAGGGTGAGCAGTCGTTGAGTTAGGGTCCAGCGCTCTGGGCTGAGTTCAATGGGCCTCTGGGTCCCCATTGTGTAGAGCAGCTCAAACTTGACGCTAAAGTTCTCGTCACTTTCGTCCACAATGTCCCTCACATGCAGGTTGAAGAAATGCTGCGTCTCCAAGGCAAGCTGCGCGACGTCTTGCGCCTGGGCGCTCCCAGACAGCTGAGCCTCGATGCCCATCAGTTGGAAGGAAAGTATGTGCTCGGGCTGCATCAGCAGCACGCCGCCAGTGCTCATGCACTCGCGGCACATCTCCAGGACCGCTCGAATGTCGGAAGCGGTTGGCCTCAGGGAGCGGGTAAAGGGCAAGTGATAGATTCGATGGTTGAGCAGGCCGCCCAGCTTTTCAACCAGCATCCGGTGCAGCTCTTTGGCTTGAGGCTTGGCCACAATGACACGAACAAGCCTGCGGCCGTCGGCTATACGCGCCGCGACGATGGGTACGATGACGGAAGATTTGCCCTCGCCCATGTTGAGCTGCATGACGGCATTGCGGTTGTTGGGCGGCGCTCGCATGACCGACGCGATGCTCTCCTGGTTCGCTCGAATCATTATGCCGCTTTCGACCTCGAGGAGCAGAGACTCGGGGTACTCGATGCTTCTCCAGGTGGTGTGGCCGGGGTTGAGGAGCTCCTTATGGAGGTCGCGCGGGTTGTCCACCAGCTTAACCATTCTCTCCGCACGCTGCAGCGCCGTCACTGCCTTCGCAAACGCATTAATGGCTTTCTTCCACTGCTCTGTAAGAGGCCTCCATCTATCGCCGGCGAGCTGGCGGAGAAAGAAGTTGCGCGATGTCCTCGGCGCCAAAGACTTTGCTCCCACCTGCCGACTGGAAACTTCCGACGTTGAGGGGACCGGGACTTCTGGATCGGTGGCGCTGACCAGGGTCTCGTAGATGATTCTCAACTGGGAACGACACTTTTCCAGGTGATCATGCAGAATCTTATCAAGGCTGGCGTCTTCGGGGCACTTGATCGAGTCTTGCGGCTTCCTTGTCTTCAAGGCCCCGGCGCTTTCCTCGAGGTCTTGGGCATACTTTTTGTCGAGCAGCTGATTGGCGACCTCCATCAGACGCTCGATGAGAGCGTCAACGTTATCCGAGCCTGCTCTCTCGTCTGTGCGAGGGCAGAGGAGATTGGAAGTGTCGTCTTGGACCTCGATGAACTCCGGAGCGGGACGTTGAAATATATCCGTGTCAGTAACAAAGGCCGGTCCTCGCGAGGCTTGAGGAAGCGTCCGCCCCCCGGCCTGTAGCTCGGGAACTTGTATTCTGACGACAGGAAGCCCCGTAAGAGCAAGATAGATGCGTTTCAAGTACTCGCGGAATTGGTGATTAGCGTGCCAGTCGTTCCAGGGGCGTCGTATCTCTTCCATCACCCTCCCCAGCCGGATGTATTCTTCGATGACCGTTTCCGTTGGTGGTTGCGGCCCTTCGCAAGGCCATTGAGCCTCGAGCAAGGCGACCAATCGACTCACCGCCAAGGAACAATTTTTGTCAAAGGTCCTGCAACGCCTGTCCTCCACATCTGCCGCCGATTCTCCTGCTTGCTGAAGGAGGCCGAACGCTGGAGAGTCCGCATAGGAGACCACATGCTTCTGGGCAATCCTCTTAATGGAACCGGCGTCAATGCTGAATGCCTCCCGGAGATCCCAGCCCCATTGTGTGGGTAACATGATCCCGCCGACACGAGCCGAGTTTAGGCAGAGGACAAAGACTTGCAATGCCTGCGAGTCGCAATCGTGCGAGTAGGCCATGGTGGCGAGGCAGAACAGGACGTGGAACTTGCTCGGCCTGGAGCCAGGACTTCCCAAGATGTGGTGAAGTTGACACCAGTACCAACGCATGAGCGATGGAAAGTCCTTCATCCACTTTGCATCATAGGCGATTCCATCGTTTGACAGCAGAGTGAGATCTTGCGCGCCCCTGACTTGGTCACATAAAAGCAGCTGCCACATGTCGTCCACAAAGTCGCGGCTTGGGGGCTCGTAGAGAGTCTGCGTTCCTTCGTAGATTGCTCTTGACACTTTAAACACGCGCTCCGACGCAATAGATAGTCCGAGACCATCCCTTTTTCTCGTGTAATGAGCGTCATAGGCGGTGGTGTGGCTTTCAGCGCCAAAACTGTGCAGGTGGAAGACGGAATCTCGGATCGAATGTCTTTTGTGCAGTTCACTGTCCACAAAGTCGAGTTTCTTTGGCTCGACGTAGATATCGGGATGAAAGAGTCTGCTCTGCTCGGCTTGCTCGAGGATTTTCGTGGCAATCTCGTAGTAGAGCACGTGCTGGGAGAGACAACTGAGCGATTTGTCCCAGACGGTCGTTTCCATCAAGCGTGATCTTGCGGGGTAGTGGCTTCTTTTGGGAGATAGTTGAGCAATGGCGTAAAGCATGTCAATGTTCTCCTGAGAAAGATACTGGAAGGACCGGACCCCGGCCGATTTGAGGATTGTCAGGCTCTGTTCCGTCCCGGTGCTGCCAGTGAGGGGGTCCGGGAGGCAATGGGAGGTGAGGCCGTGATAGTAACAAAGAATCAACTTGCTTTGTAGATCCCCGTTATCGACCAGTCGGCCCAGCAAGGTGTCCACGTCGTAGGGATGGACCTTGGTGGACGTGCCATGTTTGACGGACACTCTGATGTGCTGATTCCCTGAACCGATCCAGTGCGGTTTGCCGTTCGGCACCAAGACCTTGTGCTTGCCTCGATCGTCTCTGAGGACTAGCTTGGTCTGAAGCCCGATCAAGGTGCCAATGTTCTGGACTGGGTCGATATACATGCCCCGGAACTGCCGACTATGTAGCTTTGTCGAGTCTGGCAGCAGGAAAAAGTCGAGTTGAAGCTTGGGCAGCCCAATGTCGACTTGGCCCGTGTTGGAGTGATGGATGATGTGCGTCATGAGCTTGTCTTCGAGCGGCACGAGCAACGCGGCGATACGTGTCCCCAGGTTGCTGGAGGGAATGATGAGGGTCTGGCTGCCCTTTTCCAAAACCCAGAAGGCCCCTTCCTTTCTCAGCCTCCAGTTGTTCGGTGACGGAGTCCACGGCTCATTCTTAG
Organism: Hirsutella rhossiliensis; assembly: GCF_020360975.1. Taxonomy (NCBI): domain Eukaryota; kingdom Fungi; phylum Ascomycota; class Sordariomycetes; order Hypocreales; family Ophiocordycipitaceae; genus Hirsutella; species Hirsutella rhossiliensis. Next base: position 666,978 of record NW_025408686.1, on the reverse strand, counting down.
GTCGAAACTCGACTGTCTTGGTGCTCCGATCGTACCAATGCACGCAGTCGTTGATAAAGTCGTGAGGCAGAATACGGTGAAATATCCGTGAAGGCACCAGGTCGAGGGTCTTGCCGCCCTTGGTAGCCGTGAGCTGCAGCTCAGGTCGCTCCGACTTGCTCATGCCCAAGTCCACGATGTATCCGTTGTATGGCTTTCTTGCTGAGAAATGCATGCCGGGCATCCTGGTAGGCAACACCTCAACCACTGTTTTCCCGAAAAAGGTTGGATAGCTCGGGTGGTCTTCGTATTTCGCTGGTAGTCGAGACAGATTCATGCCGTTGACGTAGAGTTCGGCGGTTAGGAGATTGAAGTGCAGCACCATAGAATGCGACTGGGTCGCTGCCGCGCGACTCACGAGCCAGAACTTGTAGTCCCCTTCCGTCGATACTGTGCTCCATGCTTGGCCGCTGGTGTAGTCGGCCCATGTGCTTCGGATAGCGTCGTCCAGGCACGAGCTGTTGCCTCGGACAATCGCCTTGCGTAGAAGACGGTGGCTCTTGAAGATGAGGCGCTGCCATCTGTCCGTGGCGATGAGGTTGAAAACATCTTCAGATTCCAGAGCTGGTCTGCTTGTCCGTTGAATTGCCATTGCGGACTCAATCATGACTGATGCCTCGGCTGGGTCTGCCAGAAGGCTTTTAAGACGACTCATGTCAATGTCGAATGTGCCGACACATACAAGAGCCACCCGGAAGACTCTATCGTGAATCCGCAGTCGTTGCCCCTCGTCTTCAGATAGCCTGGCTTCGTTTTGTAGGTCTCGAAGCCACTTCAAAGCCACCTGGCGGCAGTTCGCAAGGAAGCCGAGGCACGTACGGGCCACGGCCGGCGAGGGCGCAAAGGTCAGGATTCTCGCCCCCAAGGAGATCAAGCTGCTCAGTGCGAAGCACGACTCCCAGTTTTCTTTAATTCTGCTCAGCGCCACCATGAGGCCTGTCAGAAACGTGCTGGAAAAACTCTCGTCTTCGAGTTGCTGGTGGCCGGCTCGGCAGACGGCTCCGGCCAGCGGTGGGCCGGCCTGGAGACCGGCCTGCCGGAGAATAAGGTTCGTGTCGAGCTTGTTGAAGTTGACAACCGGATTGTAGAGGTTGACGAGAATGTTGGGCCACTGAATGAGGTAGCCAATAAGGATCGAGGCGGTGGCCTTGTATTCCTCGAGCGAAAGGCTGTCCGGACAGAGTGCCTGCATAGAAATCACCTGGTTGGGCGACAAGCCGTTGGGTCGATGGAAAGGTCGATACAGGAAATCTTGGAGGCTGGCACTCGCCTCCGAAAGCTTGTATGTGAGCATTTCGGGGAGTTCGTCCGTGGTTATGATCTCAGACATGAGGCAGTTGGCGGCCGAGTCGCGGTAGCAGTAGGTCATTCCGTTGGCCACCATGATATTGGCCTCGTCGGCCAGGCTCACGTGAATGCCCTTCCTGTGGGTTTCCTTGTGCGGCTTGGTGATGGACCAGAGCTGGACCCGACGGCCGATTGTATTGCAATAAGACGGCAAATGGTTTTCGAGGTTCCATTTGGTGGGCGGTACTCCGGTATCCCGCCAGTCTGATCGGAAAACGTTGATGAGAAGATAGAGGGACATGTCCCGCCAGTCGCTGAATGTCCGGGGCACGTCCAACTCGAACACTGCGGCTGCTGCCATGGAATCGGACGCGGGAAGTGGCCACTCGTGCAGCAGAATCTTCATGGCTTTGGCGACCTTTGAATCTGCGCATCTCTGGCAAGTGTTGCTGTGATACTGGCCATTCTGTCCCGTCCGTGGATCTGTAATCATGACATAAGTACAAGTTGCGTTGTTGATGCGAGAGGTTACGGTTTGGTGTAGCCTCTGGAGATTGCGAAACTCGGTCAACTTCTTTTCCCGGTCCTGGTGGGCCTTGGCCTCGATCTTCTGGCGGAGGTTCTGGTGTTCCTGGGAAGACTCAAAGAAGCGAACTGGGAAAGATCTCTCATGTCCAAAAGAGGAGTAAATGGAGGGACTGGAGAATCTTGCTCCCGCGCGACGGCCCTCGAGGTATTCCTCAACCAGGTGCAGCCTCTCCATCTCATCTTTGGACGACAAGATGAGAGATTGAAGGAGCCTGTACGGTACTTCGGGATCATAGTCTGTCATCAAGGGGATCCGCCGACAGGCTGATTTATCCGCAGCGACCCAAAGCTCCATAATGGTCAAGTACATGATCGATCGAGCCTCTGTGTTGCCGGAGGAGAGCGATGATGCAAGCTTGTGGTAGTCCATCACGGCAAGGTAGAGCACTCCGCAGGTTCCTCTCGAGGTGAGGCGATGCATGAGCCATGTGTCCAAGCATTTTGCCACCCAGTGTTCGAAGATCAAGAGGTGAAGCCATTCGTCTCCGGAGCAGCTGCCGGCTGACTGTGGCAAGGACGGCAATGTATCATTGTCAAGCGTAAAGGAGGGCTGTCGGGGCTTGAACTTTTTTCCAGGCTCGTCGACCTTACGTGAGGCGAATTCCTTTAGAATCCTGTCGAGGTCCAGATACGACGCCAGCCTGCCCTGTTGCACCTCTCCAGAGGACAGTGGTTGGGTGTTGGAGTCGATGGCGAAGTGATCAATGATTCGCTTCCAACGATGGTCCATGACGAGGCGGTGCTCAGACAGCACTTGATGCACGTCTGAGAGCCACTGGTAGGTTCGGCCACGAGGGTCCAGCTTCAGCAAGCGTCGCGATATCTTGGCAATCATGCAAAACAGCTTGTCGCTAGGGGGGTTGTGCTGCTTGCCAGACTGCAGGATGCCGGCCATGAATACGATCATGAGCTCCTTGTAGAGAGACAGACTGCGGCCGTCGCGCGAGAAGCAGAGCTGGAGAGTGACCCTGATGAATAGCCACAAAGGCGATCTTCGCCATGGCCTGGCGGCTGATAGCCAGAGGACCTCATCTCTGGTGTGTTTGCAAATCCGGTTCCCTTCCATGATACTTCCCAAGCCCCGTAAAATACTGGCCAGGAGGTCAGTAACCATGCTGGGATCTGTAGTGTTTCGCTCCTCGATGAGTTCCTCGCCGGCCTTGACGATGTGCGACTTCATGTCGGGTATCTCTTCCCTGCTCAGCTTGGCAATAGCCGCCGCCAGAGCCCATTGGAGGCCACGGTCACAAAAGTCCTTCATCTGGATGGCGACAGAGGAGGCAGGGAAATGTCGCTTGAGGCGGCCTGCCGTGCCCATGACGCTCTCGTTCATGGCCGAGAGCTCAAACGACTCAAACACAACCAAGTCATTCTTGCGAGTAATGATGAGGCCCGCGTTCTGCGCTTCTACGTGAATCGGAATAGCTCCTCCTGAAAGTCGAGTTAGTAATGAGCTTGTCACCAAGTCCAGTTGCCGGCCATGATGCACCACATGCTTCCAGGGCGAGGAAGGCGTCCCGTAGGCGGTGCTCTTCCACGTCGCCGCTAACACGTCGCACCTGACGATGGCGGTTGATGGCAGTGATTGCTGCATCGACGAGGTCTATACAGTTGGCGTCGACGTTGAGGCGAAAATACTGGAGAGCTTTGGCGACGGCGTTCAAGATCTGGGCGTCGCGAGCTGCAGCCTGCATGTCATCACCGCTCTGTGGGAGTTTAGGGGGGAGAAAGACGTGGTCCACGGCATATTGGTGCTCATCTTTGGAGAAATCAGCGATAGCTGATTGATCCATGTTGGTAGGCTGGAGTTGTGGCTGTAGTCGAGAGGCGATAAAGAGTCAGAGAGGTTTCAAAGGTGAAAGCATGTCGGGACACAAACACAGTCGATGAGACTTGAACTACGGATGTGTCTTGGGCAAAGTTGATTGTCCGAAAAGGGTTGAAAACCCGATCAAAGTAGAGAGTCCGGCAAGAGAGTCAGGGTCCGGTAGGAGTTGAGTTTCCGGCAACAGTTGAGAACCCGACAAAAGTAGAGAATCCATGCAAGAGTTGAGGGTCCAGGAAGTGTCGATGGTTCCGGCAAGAGCCGAGGAAATAAGTGAAAGCCTTAATTTCCAGTACGCAGCTTCCAAAGCTCTTTTGGTGTCTTCAAGTATCGGCTTGCCACCCGTTCACAGCGTGCGGGCCGGTTGCCCGCAGCTGACACTTTGTAGTTGTAGATGATAACAGCAGTCGAGTCTGGTTTCCTGCTTGGCTGAAGATGAGGGAGCCAGACGGATTCTCTGTCCAGCTATGAAAAGGAGGAGGGGAGTGAGAAAAAGATGGAGAGGGGGGAGGCGGGGTGGGCTGTGTTGATATACCAATCTGCCAACCTGGTGCAGTGAATCATTGAGGTTACCAGCAGGCCGTCGAGTGCCTCAGGCCACAACTCAAACAATAGCCACGGGGACTGAACAGCCACTTTGCAATTTCGTTGCCGTTTCAGAGAGATATTTGCTGCAGCCACTCGATGTGGTCTGTGGATCGGGCTCTGTCTATTTATTGTGTCCCCACGCAGCATTGTTCCATTCATCCCTCCGCTTCAGACCAGAAATTATTAATACCAATAGGCGCCTCAGAATTGACATTCTTTATCATGTAATAATGAGGACAGGTCATTGTGTCATTAGGCCGTTGCCATCCAAGCTTTGTTGATTTCACGTGCCGTGTATGGCATCAACCCCCCTTTTCCATCGTCTTCGCTAAGCTCTTGGCTCTCCAAACGGGGCCGTAAACACGCAATACTTTGTCTCAGTCAGTATACGAAGCCGTTCACCACATCCGTCACAACCCAGGGCATCCATGGTTGTCAGACTTACCTATTACTGCACCGCCAACCACAACCAAGTCCAACAGACCCAAGCCCGTAAAGAACCAGCCGACTCCCATTCTAGAAACAAGGGGTGGCAGAATGACGGCCGCAATGGCCGCTCCTGGGTTGCGGAGCATGTTGCCGAGCGCAAACGCGCCTGCTGCCTGCCGCGGTGCGCACTCGGACAAGAAGGCTGTCGTCGCGATGAAGACCCAGCTCATGCCGAAGCCAGCTTAGCGTACCAAGTCGAATGTCAGTATTGCTGCCCTTCATGTATGAGTCCGTAACTTGACAGTGTTGTGACACAAGGAAATATCTTTGGCAACGTACTCAGGAAGGTGGCAACGAGAACTGCTGCTGGGTGTATGGCGCGGTCGACAAACCACCCATACATGATTGTCCCAGCAGCACACAGAATCACGCCCCAGATCTGATCAATCAGTCTGGTTTCAGGCTCGACTTTCTCGTCGCCTCGCGCTTTGACAAGCCTGGCGCGGCGCCAGTCGTTGGCACGCCCGCCAATGACGGAGCCAATGACGAGGGCAATTCCAACAGCAAGATAGCCACCGCCAACCGCCGTCGTCGACCAGTGGTAGACGTCCTCGAGCGCATAGGGTAGCTGCACGGCGATGGCAAAGTAGGTTGAGTAGAGAATCGCCGTGTTGACTGACACGATGCCGATCGGGGGGTAGGAGAAGAGCTTCCAGTAGCCCATCAAACTTGGCTTGGGGGGCTTCGGACCCCGTTCTGACTCAGGGGCAAGAGGCGAAGAGAGCGTGGGAGGAAACAGAAGCCAGGAGCCCTTGCCATGGATCCGACCATTGCCAACCCGGTAACGGAGCGTCTCAGGCAGCATGAAGATGATGACGAGCCATAAGACGAAGCCCGAAATCGCTGCGAGAACGAGGTGAAGAATAAGTCAGTCATTCGATTGAACCAAGAAAGCGTAGCACGTCGGACAGTCACTGACCTAGAAAACCAAAAATCCACCTCCAGGATATCTCTCCCGTAAACGCCGCCCCCAAGGCAGGACCTATGATGGGGCCACACTGGGGCCCGAGGAGGAAGATGGACATGGCCGTGGCACGGCGCTTGGGCTCCGTGACCTTCACTTGCCCGTCAGCAAGGAGCAACAGACGTGAGCCGAGAGCGTGGAAGCACTTACATCTGCGACTGTGCCGGCGCCCATGGAGACAACGGCGGCCGACCCAAACGCCTGGACGATACGCAGAAACACCAGTGCTCCAAAGTTTTTGGGCAGAGTCGCGAGAAGGACATTGGCAATAATGTAGATGGACAGCGAGGTGATGTAGAGTGGGCGCCGGCCCCCGAAGTCTGCGAAGCTGGCCCAGAACAGAGGCTGGCCGTGACAGATGGGATTAGTACTCAGTTACACACGACGACGAGGAAAGGTCGAGTTTCCACGACGAGGAGAAAGGAACAGAGCGCTGCACTCACGGCAAACGCAAACGTCACCATGAATACGGACACGGTCGCGTTCAGAGCCGTGGCTCCGACTCCAAACTCCCTCTCCAGCACAGGCAGGGACGGCAAGTAGATTGCGCCGGCCAACGGGCCGAACAGGCCCGCCACTGTGACGACGCCGAGAACGAAGCGGCGCCGGGCCGGCGTCAAGGCGCAGTACGCCGGCTGGACCGGGGCATCCTCCCGGCCGCGCTCTGCGTCCGTGCCGTTAGCCGGCGGCGGGGCTGCTGCTGCTGCTGCCACCGGGGGCTTGCCCCCTTGAACCGGGTCGCTCGTCGTTGGCGTGGCCGTCATGGCGCACTCGATCTTGGAGAAGCCGTCTCTTGATGCTGAGCGGGCACGTGTGTGTATGCAGATTCGTCGTTGTTGCGGAGGACAGGGCAGTCCACGGCTTCTGGTGCCTCTGATGCGCTATGGTGAGAAAGCCCAAGAGGAACGAGGCCGGTTCGGTTATTTGGACGGGTGCCTGTTGGGATTACTGAAGCATTAACTACAACTCCCGGCCAACACAACCTGCCAGACGAGCGGCGGAGTGAGCCGGCATATAACATGGAGACTGCTGACTACATGTTCGGCCTGTTTTTCCTTTTCTTTATCCAAGGGCCGAAAGCCGGGCTAACAAAGGCCAAGGTTCAGCCTCGGAGTTACAGGCTCGGGGTGGCCACGCTCCACGTCAACAAACATACAATGACGCCCCCACGAGGCTGGGGTCCCTGAGACTTTGGTCAGAAAAGACTAGACTAGCATCCGTGGGTGCATACACACCTACAATACTTCGTATCCATGGATAAGAAAACTGCGAGGCTGACTGTTCTGACCAACGCTGGAGTTTGAGCGGAAATGAGCAAGTTTAGACTGGCCGTTGGCTGAGGTCAGATGCGGCCTTTGGATCGTCCCATTGGCCGATGCGACGCCTGTTCCTCCTCCGGGGCCGCAAGAGCGACTGCGCGATGATGGATGCCCTTGGAACGTGCTCTTGACCGTCTGTCCGGTGCGCCGGTGGCGCGGTTATCGGCGCTGTTGTACGCTCGTGCGCCGTCGTTGAGGCGGCATAATACTCGTCTAATTCCCTCTATCGAGCTCCAACGCTTCTTTTGGTGCCCTGTGCAATGGCAGCCGTCGACGTTTGCTGCTCCCGTCCCCATCCTTTCCCTCGGGGCCCCGGCCGGCGGGCGTGCAATAAAACCTCGGACGCTGCCTTTTCCGACCGCATCGGCTCGCCCTCGTCGACCCGACCGCGTATCGAAACTGCATAAAACCGACCCGCCATCATCGAGAGCATGAGGGACGACAGCCCTCACCGCAAGCCCTCGGAGGACGAGGAGACGACCGCGGCGAAGCGCTCGGCGGCGCCCGTTGTCGTCACCCGGCCCGACAATGGACAGCCGCCGGTAGCGGACGACGCCGCCGCCGCGCCCATGGGCACCAGAAGGGCGCTCTGGGCCTGGCTCATCCTGTGCTTCTCGGTCAGACATTCATCTCTGTGGAAAACCGCGTGGGCATCGACTGACCCGGGGAGCCTGGCATCCACAGACGGGACCGACGAGCGGCATGGTCAACAGCTATGTGACGGCCAGCATCCAGTCCGCCGCAAACGCCGTCGGGCGCATCCCCGGAACGGACAGGCCGTGTGCTCGACGGGGCGCCATCAAGTGCGTCGTCAAGCTCGGCGGCCGTGATGTCGACTACCTTAGCTACTTGTAAGTCGGCGCGACGACGTCAACGCCCGGCATTCGAGGCCTTGGCATGTCGCCGGATCGCTGACGGGCTGAGTTGGCTTGCAGACTCTACCTGAGAGCCATCAGCCGAGCCTCCGAGGGCGTCGTGTCGATTCTCGCCGCCGGCGCCGCCGACTACTCCGACTATCGCAAGATCATGATGATGGGCTCCATCTACCTCTTCGGCGCGCTCGCGCTCCCCTTCGCCGGCCTGACCGACAGGTCGTACAGCCACCTCAACGCGCTGTCGACGCTGTACGTCATCATCTCGACCGTCAGCGGCGTCTACACCATCATCGAGGCGTCCTACATACCCATCTTCATGCGCTCCGCCGGCTGGGTCCGACCCCGGGCCAGGCTTCAGGATGAGCTGCCCCCTGCCGAGTCCAGCCCCACCGGCGCCTGGATCAAGGGAAGCCGCGTCAGTGTCCTTGGTCTGCTGTCCAGCAACGTCGGAGCCCTGTTGGCGCTGCTCATCGGCGTAATCATCACGTACAGCCGAGGAAGCTATGTAAAGGAAGGGTACCACAAGTGAGTGGCTGCGCCTTGCCAGCTCGCATTCGATGCTGACCAACGGCAGTTTTCTCCTGGCAGTCACCATTGCGGGCTGTATCACGAGTACGTGCAGGCCGCCTATCCCTCGGGCCCGTGAGCGCGAGCCGTCTGCTGACCCTCTGCATAGTCGTTTTCGCCATTGCTGGTCAGATCTTGCTGCCCAACGTCCCCGGCGCGAAACGACCTGCCGGCAAGAGCATCTTTCTCCTACCGCTGCGCACATGTGAGACGAGCCGAGTGAAACGGTTGCCAGCTGCTTCGTTGTGCGTGCCACTAACACATGCACTCGCACAGGGCTCAAGCTGCTGGGCTCCATCCGCCGGTACCCGAACGCCTTCAAGCTGTGCATAGGATGGGTCCTCTGGAACACAGGATACAGCAACTTCCTCTCCCTGCTCGGCGCGCTGTTCCTCGAGACGACGGGCATCCAGCGAGGGAGCAGCGTCTACACCGTCTACACCTTCATGATGGTCCTTTTTGCCTGCATGGGCTCTCTGGCCTGGCTCTTTGCCTTTCGTTACACTCGGCTGCACATCAAGAACTGGGCCTACATCTTCTTGAGCGTGAATATCCTCTGCGTCTTTTGGGGTTGCCTGGGGATCAACGCCAACATCCCCATCGGATACAAACACCAGGCCGAGTTCTGGGTCGCCGACTTTCTCTTTATGAGCACGAGCAGCGCACTGCGGTCTCTCAACCGCGTTCTCTACGCCTCTCTCATTCCCAAGGGATCCGAGGCGGCCTTTTTCGGTCTCGAGATCACCCTCGACCTTGCGACGGGCTGGATCAACCCTCTTGTTCAGGGAGTGATCCAGAACAGGACGCATAACCTGCGTTTCCCAATGATTCCCAATCTGCTGCTCATGGTCATCGCCCTGGGCCTTTACGTCTGGACAGACGTGAGCAAAGGAATTCAAGACGCTGAGGCGCCTCTGGCGATCGCGTCAACTCCAAGGGAAAACGACGGAGCTTAAAACGTCGTTCATGACCCTGCACATGAAAATTGGTTTTACTTCTACGTATAGTTTAATACTAAAACCATATAAACTCACACAAGAAAACAATGACTATGTTGTTATTTACTGAGTTACATGCTACATGAGGTCTATTTGAATACGCTTCGGTTTAGAAGACAATGCTCGCGATAATCGACCCGATCTCAATATTCTCTTCTATTGTCGTAGAGCCCCAGTCTTCAATATTATGACTCTGCATTAATCACGCCCGCGTAATATCGCCCATTCCTTTGCGTGCCTCGATAATCAAGCGCAAGTTTCTCGGACAAAGCGGACCGGCCTGGTCGGATATAGAAATCAGTCAGTAATGCCCTCATTCGTTCTCACCCGACTCCCATTGTCAAACAAACGCACCGGGGTCATTCTATCGGGCCACGTCGGGTCAGGCCTCCACCGCAGCCCCTTGGCAAGTGTGAACAGGGTCGCTTTCATCTGGAGCACGGCAAACCGCTCGCCGAGACAAGCCCGTCGCCCGCCGTGAAACGAGATGAACTCGGCGCGCGCGCGTCGCCTGCGGTACTCTTTACGGATGTCCTGTATGGAGTCTCCCCACCGCTGCGGCCGGAACCGGTTTGCGTCGGCGCCCCAGGCCGACGGGTCGCGGTTCGTCGAGTAGCAGTTATAGCCTACCCAGGCGCCTTGTGGGATCATGATGTTGTCTCCAAGGATGAGTGGCTCGGCGGCTCGGCGATTTATGAGTTGCCCGATGGGTGGGAACAGCCGCAGGCTTTCCAATACGACGGCGTCGAGCCAGGGCATGTTCTGTAGCATCTCTTCGCTGGGCGCATCGTCACCGCGAGAGACGATCTCGTCATGCAGTCGTTCCTGGATCTCCTGGATTTCCCTAGTCTTAGCAGCCATGCGTTTCACATCCAAGGCACATCGGCTCACCGGGTGCTTGGCGAGCAAGTATATCGCCGATATAATGGCCAGTTGGGGGTTCTCTTGCCCCGCCACGAAAAGAACCGTCACATTGTCACGGAACTGCTGCTCAGTCCAGGCTCCGGAATACCGAGCCGCTAGCAAGGAGCTCGGCAAGTCGTTTACGTCGGGTCTGGCCGCCCCTCTGCCTGCATCCGAAGCTCTCTCCAGCGCCAAGATCAGCTGATCGGTGAAGTGCGCGGCGAGCCGTCGGGCTCTCTCTCGGCTCGGGAAGCCCAGGCGGTCCAGAAATGGAAAGTTCATGAATATGGGCTTGAATATCTCGCGCTTGATGCTGTATTGGAGCTGATGAAGATATGCCTGGTTTGACTCTAGTGTCTGCATGATTATCAGCACCTGAAGGCGGCATGACCCTTTGCTAGACAAGGATGTTGGCTCGAGCCCACTTACTCCAAAATCAACTCCGAAATTTATCTGCGCAAAATTTGCGATCGTGTAACGTTGGATGCTCTCCTGGATGGGTATGGCGCCCTGCGGCTTCTGGGCTTGAGACTGCAGGAGTAAGTCGCGCAACTGGAGCGCATTGGCAAACAGGGCGTCGAGTTCGAACTTGCTCTGTAAGCCGGGCTGTATGACTTGACGATATTTCTTCCAGGTTTCGCCATGGCTCGATATGATGTTATCCCCGAGGAAAGAGGCGAGGACGCTCCCGGGAATCTTTTTATGATTGCCCGTCTTTTGATACTGATTCTCGTACTTGAAGACTTCGTTGAGAAATGTCGGCCGGTGGACAAGCACATTCCACTTTGACGCAAAGAAGATCTTGACGGCGCCGTGGGTTCGCAGCGGCCTGTCGATGTACTTGTTGAAGATGTCTTGTTGGTCAACATCCTTGAACAGGGGGATGAGGGCCACCCAGAAGGGGATCACGGGTATCCCGCGAGGCTCCTTGGGCGGTAGGAGGTAGACGTAGTAGACGGCGCTGGCCAGGCCAAGGCCCAGGAGGAGAGTCTCTCCCAGCACAAGCAGAAGGGAACCCATGGTGTATGGCATTGATCAACGTCTCCGCGGCGTCCAGACAAGGCCTCTGGCTGCGCTTTAGCTTAAGCCGCGAACCCCATGGCCAGCACTTGACGAGATTCGGCGCCGACTCACATCTAAGCGCCTTGATGTCATCAATGACGCCGCACGCGTAAATCTGCAAACACTGCGCCGCCAAAGATGAAGCCCAGACTCGGCAGCTGCTGTGCTATTGCGTAATGCAAGTCGTATCGTCGAGCCCTCCGTCTGACGGTAAGAAAAAAAAGCCACGACGATCCCCATGCGCTGGCCTTATGCTGTCTTACAGCAGGTAACAATCGTCCGGCCTCAACCGTGCAATTGGCCGCAAGTGCCGTCAGCTGTCAGCACGACGTCAGTAAGCCCAACCGGCTACTGCACTGCCCGAAGGCATGGGGGCCGGCTGTCGGACGGAGCAAGAATGCGGGAAATCATCCTGCATGGGGGAGTGCATGGATGAGGGGGGCCAACTCATCCAGCCATGATGGGCCGACTCACGAATGCCTTGTCACCGAGCTCGACGGCGACCAGTGTGCGTTACACCAGGAACCGAAATCCTCCGGGATATTCTAGAATTAGCCCATGAGACAATTCTCGGCGTCCTAGTACACATCATCCATGCAAGCAGCACGAGTAGGGCTGAGGCTGAACAAAGGCTGAACACGAACAGCCCCGGCCTTTGTCTTCATGTGGCATGTGCTCGGGTTAATAAAATGGCCCGCCAGTCGGGGTCAGGCCAGGGCGACTGAAAATGGGCGTCGTGTCTGATAGAGTTTCCCTCAACATATTTCCAGTAATCTTTATTCAAAAGCCAAATTCAACCGCTCTGGTTCTGGCACCCCCAATGGACTCCCGCCGCCCAAAGCTCTCCGTCTACGAGCGGTTCCTCGCGGGCTTCGTGAGGAAGCCAAGCGGCGAGCTGCTTTCCTCGTTTGGCCCCTCTCAAAACACAATCGTCTCGTCATGGGACCAGATTCAGATGCAAATCTTGAAATATCGGCATCTCACCCTCGAGCCCGGCCAGCCGCTGCGCACCGTCGTGACGATAGACGATGAAGCGGGAGAAGAGGCTGTCTCTGGTCAAGCCGCCGCCTCGTCTCGACAGCTGGCTTTATACGAACATCCGATATGCGAGGCCAACGAGTCCTATTCCATCGGAATTGCTCTCACACTGAATCCGACCTCGACGCCCGCCGCCGACGTGGACCTCGATGTCTTCTTCGCGTCTCTGATTCTCGGGGGAATACACTTTGATTTTGGAAAAAATGAGGATTTCCTCCAGCACGCAACGTCGTTGGATAGCATCACCGACGCCATCGTGCATCACTTTGATGCTTCCCTAAGATATGTTGCCAAGGCCGACATGTGGAACAAAGGGGGGAGGGACTACTTCCGCGAGCGCATCTGGCACTTTGTGTCCAGGGGCAAAAAGATTGAGCTTTGCCTCCCTGCATTCCCCTGCAAGTCGTCCAATCAGGGGAAAGTCCAGGGAACGTCGCCAGATCGCGGCGAGTTCATCGCGCTGTCCAACTTGCACAGTTTCATAGAAGGCATTGAAAGGCTCTATGAGCCAGGGGCCAAGTTGTGGATCATCAGCGACGGCCACGTCTTTAGTGACTGCAGTAAGTATACACTCTCCTTCACTGCTGAGCTGGCATTGCATGCATGTGCTGACACTCCACAGTCGGTGTCGACGACTCAGCAGTCGATGAATATGGAGCTCAGCTCATCGCCATGAGCAACAGCATCGCCTTGCAGCGAGGAGGCGTCGATAGAATCGGCTTCAAGTCCCTGGTTGACCTGTTTGCCGTGGCCAAACTCGAAGGCGCAAACCTCGGTCCCTCTTTGGACGCCAAGATGCCGTCGGTTCAGCACTTCCTCGGTACCAAACTGACCGAAGAGGCTGAGACATGTCGCCGAATCCTGCAAGAGGCCTTTCAGCTCGACCATGGCGAGCTGCGGAAGCGGCTAGACTCTCAGGACACGGGCATCGTGGCCTTGTATCGGGGCTTTTCAAAGTTTATGCTCGAGGATCTCGCGCTGAACCCCTATACGCGCGGTCGCAGCCAAAGCCAGCGGAGGAAGCTGTCGTCCAAGGTGGCCTTTGAGATGATTCAGGTATGCTTGATGTTCCCTGAACTGCACGGATGGTCGACGCCCTGACAGGTTGTGGCAGCGCAATCAAGCCTACTCCAACTTGGTAGAGGTCATGTTCCCACACCACGTCCGACTCTCGATCCACGCGTACGTCTCCCCCCTGTCCCTGTCACGGCGCTTACGCACCCTTTTTGCTTTTCGGCGGTTTAACATGCCGCTGTCGGAGCTTTACCTTGCTTTCGGGGCATTAACGTTGGGTCTTCAGGCATAACAACATCGGACCAAAGTTCGGCATCCAGATGCTCGGTAGCGGCGTCCGGTCGACCAACGTCCTGTCGCCGGACGGGGGTCTCGTCAAATTCTGCGATGAGCTTCACGTGCCGACGCCTTGGCACAACTGCATAGTGGAGATTGAGGGCCACCCCAAGTTGTACATAACCAAGTCCAGCATCGTCCTATCAGCCCTGGCTACGGGATCTTTTACTGGGGGTTGGACCGGGACTCAGGCAACGGGGGCGCACTTTTACCTACGACCTTCGACGTCCTTGCCTGCTGCTCCGCGGGCGCAGGCGTTGGCCAGTGCGCCGTTGTTGATGGAAAAGGCTTAGAGGATGGAAATGGATGCTGGGTGTTTTGTGATCATGAATGTACTGCACGGATGAGAGTTATAATACAGTCGACGTCAGAACCCTTTCATCTCACGTCTCGAGCAGTGTCTCGACTCTCGAATATTGAATGAAATCACCTAGATCTTTTCATGCAGGAAATGTGTTCAAATCACGTTAATTGTGGCCATTGGTCTTGGCGGGCTGAGACGAGAATTATTTTGAAGCAATGAAGCCTACACGCCCTACTGCAGACGGCGCTGCAAAGCTCTCGTGTCCGTCCGTCCAACCCACCACCACCAGCAAGAGCCGATCCGGATTGCTCTGCCGCTTCCCTAGTACAGCAAATCCAGCATTTGTTGGGCTTGACGGTAATAGATTCGCATGGCCACAAGTGTGTGTGGGTGACACTGGAGCGTGAGTGTTCTTACCCTGTTGGCAAGATGATAATATTCCAGAAATTGAAATCAAAAAAATATGCGTAAGTTCAAAGCAGTGAGTTCATTTCAAGGAGCAATCGCCAGGGATGAAGATTTCGGGGTATCTTATGTTTGCGTAAGCGTGCTATGGAGTGAAGGCGACATGTGTTAGTTGCACTTAATAGTAGAAACACGCGAGCTGGACAGGGCTTTCTAGACAAGAACAATTGCCATACTGGGGACATGGACTGAGAGAGTCTTTTATATCTGCAAGGGTTTCATGAGGTGTTGGCTTTGAGCATCAGACAAGGAAACTGGAGGTTGACGTTGATGGCAGTAGAGCCCCAGCAGACACTTGGCAGGGTCGCCGAGGGCATGATGGGGACCAGTAGCGGAGCAGCTATCCAGCACGAGATGCACGAGGATGGATTCCCGGGACAATGTCGACCAATGTGAAACTGTCTTTTGATTTTAAGCACAAGGTTTGCAAAGAGGACGATTCTACGATTCACACCCGTTCATGTAACTTAGCGTTGCATCCAGACGAGTCAGAAGGGCTGCGGACAGCTGACTGAGATTCGCCAGATAGTAAGTTCAGTGAGTGGAGGAACTAGATGGCAGGGTTTCCTTTAATTATCTGCTGCCCATGTTGATGTTTGGAACTTTGGAGGAGTCGAAGTTGAAGTTGAAGTTGAAGCCGCCGAGCTTCGTCTCAGCAGCCTCGGTCCTCACCAAGTTGACGTGAGGTCACCTGACGTTAGGGGTGATAGACGAAGGTGAATTTTTTGAAGATTTTGAATGAAGGATGAATCAAATGAATTGAATTTTTTGGATCTTGATTCAAAATCTTCAAGCTCCAATTTTCGCGATTCAAGTTGGGTTTGGGCCAATTCAGGCCATTCATGAATAGTTTGAAGGAATCCCCTAAACGAAGTGAATTTGGTGTGTACCTAAGCGATTGCAAAGATACCTCGAAAACGCCAATAAGTAGTATATGGTTTTATAGCCTTCTGGGAAGTCTCTCGATAATCTCGAATATTACAAAAATTAACTTACATAAATACTGATCCGCCCGTCCTAGGCAAATGGACCGAAAATAAGCACTTTCAAAAGCTCTGCCGAATCCTCAAAATATATCGGTCCAACGCGTTCGAATCCGCGATTGTACACAGTTACACACTTGTAGAGCCTCAATCCTCCGAAGCCTCCATTGTATCTGGACAGGGGGTTCATATCGCAGACTTATCGGCTTGGGAGGCAGGAGGTTTGGGGGGGTAGGAGGTTCGGCGGGAGCCTCGGTAGTAGCCTCGGTGGGAACTTCCGCCGGAGCAGGGGGTTGAGGAGGAGGATTCTCGCCTGAACGCAGATTAGCATATACACAAACAATGAGGGTATATTCACACCATCTACCAGCTTGCCCGGAAATTGGAATGTGGTCTGGTCTTCAAATAATAGAGCGTGCCGTTGTTGGCGGCGTTGTCTCCGTAATGGCGAGAAGCTTTGGCTTGAGCCTGAGCTCCTCAAGTGTCTTCTCAACTATCTCGTGTTTGCCAGTGTGAGATTTTTGAGCTCGATAAACTCAACCTCCTCTCTCTCCTCAAACTCCGGCGTAATCCAGTGCGTAATAATGGCGAAAATAGGCACCCGATTCGGTGCTGTCCAGATATCAAGGGTGAGCGAGATGGTAGCACAATTGTACTGAAGCTCGATCTTCAGCTTCTCTCTGCGTTCCACAAAGTCTGTGTAGATGTGATTGCGTAAGGTTATACGGCTCCTGTACACACAGGTTGTATTGTGAGCCAAGAACATCTCTTGGAAAGCAGGAGTCTCAAGTTCTCAACAACAGAGAAGGGTTGTCGGTGTTTTACAAACCACTGGCGGATAGACTCCTTTGCCGTGAGCCTTGCTCTTTGCCTGGGTCGACCGCTCCATGCATCTACCTCTGTATAATCTCCTCCACCAATGGCGCGGCCGTATCCATTGATTCGACCGTGGTGAGACTCCTTCGTAATACCGTGGATTTTAAATGGTCTCCCATGCCAGAGGTAACCCCTCGGCGGTTCGATTCAAGGACCTGGAATATCTTCCGAAGAGTAGAAGGATTTTGAAGGCACTCTATACAAGTCCACCGGAACTCTTGGAATATTTTCGGTCCATCCTTGTACTCGAGTAAAAGCTTCTGTCTATGGCTTCCTCTGCATGTACCAATAAACGTGGCTATTCTTGTCTCTCTTCTTGCGAACATGCTTCTGTTTGTTGTCGGCCCACTTCTTGATAAGTCTGGCTTTCTCTGCGAGCGTCATGTGACTACCGGTACTGTTCAATGGCGGCTCTGATGTATCCGCGTCAGGCATGTCATCATCTGACTCACAGTCAGGATGGCCCGGGGGCGCGCAGACAATCGTATCTTTGCCAGTCGGAGGAGGGGACGAAGGAGCCGGAGTTGTGCTAGGATCAGGGCGCGCGCGCGCGGGATTCTGAGGGTTGAATTGAGGCAGTGTTGCTAATAATATAAACAATACGTATATTGGCAATATGGACCCCTCGCAATATTATTGTACTGTCAAGAGGTGCGTATTGTATTGCGCAATATGGCATTGGTCCATATTGTATTGTATTGCCAGTGACCCAATATATTGCCAGTAAAACAATATATCCTGTATATCCCACGTGACCCTCATTATTCAACCGTCGTTGCTGAAATATCGTCACCCTGAAAATCCTGTATCCCAAACCATGACTTCAAGCACTCCAATGCCTGAATTACATCACTCCCAAGTCGATTTCGACGGTCTGTGATGGTTATTTTTGCCCCAGAGAAGAGTCTTTCGGGCTCAGCAGACATTGCGGGAATTGACAGTATATCCACCGCCATTTTGCTCAGGTATGGGTAGTTCTTTTGCTGTGTTTCCTCCAGCCACCATGCGAGGGCGCTTGTGAACCCATAAACCCGTTCAGACTTACAATATCGCTCGTACTCGTCTGTGATAAGTGCTGGTTGTAGGTGCTTGTTTCTCCAATTCAAGAACTCGTTCGTGGTCGTCAACGGAACCTCAGATAGAGAAGGCGGCTCCACAGGTTTATAATCATCCCACAGTGTCTCCATCAGCTTCTTTGACGAGTCAGCCCACTCCTTCTTCCAGTTTTCGTGTATGTAGTGCCATTTATGCGAAGGGTGAAGCACAATCGCAGCGACGTAGGCAGGCGATTCGTCAGTAAGACAATAGTACTTATCCATCTTCGCCCAGCCCGAGTTATACATTGGTGCCATAATCGGATCGTCGATATGTGCCTCTTTTCCTGCTTCAAATTGCGCCAATACGAAGTCCATAGCCAAGAGAACATTGTCAAGAGTTGCAAACGATGACTCAAGGGCCTTTGTCGTCATTTTAAGCTTCTCCAAGAAAGACTTGATCTTCTCGAGGATGACCCACTCCTCGGAGAGAGCTCGTCTCCGGCACAATCTCCTTCCACCCATTTGTTGAATATCCTCGACTGCGCCTCTAAGATGCAAGGCCGCTCGTAGCATGGTGTACCACGAACTCCACCTCGTGTCATTATCTCGCGCAAGCTTGCGATTATGGCTGATGGCCAGAAACTTTTGGCGACGCTGAACACTACTTTGGACGAAAACCACGAAGTTGTGGAGCTTGCCAAGGGGACCCTTTTCCGCCACGCCTCGATCTCTTTTAGTGTCACATTATGCCCATCACGTTCGTCGTCTTTGAGCTTCTCATTATCGGTAACGAAGAGGAAAGCTTTGGCGGCAAGGTTGATAATGTGACCTTGGCAGCGGAGTCGGTGAGATTTGGGATCGTATCGAATGTCATATCGACGTAGAAGGCCTGTAGATGTTAGGGCCAGTCAGAAAAACAGTGCGCCGTACTTACCAAGGAAAGAGATCTCATCATTGTATCGTTATTGCCTGCATTGTCCATCACAAAATATCCAAGGTTGGAAGCAAACCCCAGTCATCAACCACTTCCAAAATTGCCCTTGCCAGGTGATATCCGTCGTGCTCACTGTCGATGTCTTTCAAAGCCAAGACATGGTGTTCCAACTGACTGTCTTCTGCAACGTAATGAGCAACTACGCCTAAGATGGCCAAAGAGTTGGGGGAAGTCCATAGGTCGCAGCTGATATGAATTTTTGACTTTGCTGACTGGATGCGCTGCTTGACCTTCTCCTTCTGACCTTCGTACTGCCGCATAATCCATTTCTTGATGGTCTCGTGTGTATCTGGAAGCCAAGTATCGATATCGGCGTTGAGGTAGGCTAAGAATGCTCGGAATTCTGGGCATTCCACAAGCCTAAATGGGAGAGAACAGGACGTAATAAACCTTACGTATAAAGCTTCGAGCTGGTCTGGGTCGATCGAGTCTCCGGATTGATCGTTGAGCCGACGGCGTTTTCGGGGATGTTCTTTGGCCATAACACGAGCTATCTCGAGAATAGTTCGTATATTCGTGACTTTGGCTGTTCGTGGCGCGCCTTTTGGGAGGCCGTGACCGTCAGGAGGAGGATCCGTAAGGTGCTTGGCTGGGGCCGCAGTTCCACCGGAACAGCAATACGTTTTGTCACAGTGTTTGCAGCGCCATTCTTCTTTTCCGGTCCGCTGATTGTAGTATTTCGTCTCTATGTCCTCGTCTGGCATATGAGAAAAGACCCATGATGTTCTTGGCTTGGCCGAAGGGTTTATGGAGGCCGTGCGAGGTTGCGACGATTGGCATTCAGTGGTTTGGGTCTCATCTGGATCATGCAACCGTGGGCTGGAAATCTCCGAGTATTCGTCTGATATTGACGAATCCCGTCGCGGCGATGTTTGAACAAAAGGCAGGCGTTGTTGAGGCATCGAGATTGCTTGTAAGTCCTGGGGGGGAAAGCGGGGTTGAGGAGGAAAACAGTGTTTGGACGGCGAGCCGCTACCCTGTAGGTCTGGATTTATACATACATTTACGCGTTTCCGTGCGCCAATAGGAAGATTTTACGTCCTGGAGGTCCGCCAGACGAAAAACAATACATAGAACATGCTTATATTTACGCGTGTATTTTGACGCGTCATCATATTGGCGCGAATTGGGAACGGAAAGGCGAATGACCACCAACCAATACAAACAATACAAGCCATATATTGCCAGTATGGAAGGCGCCATATTGTATCGTCACAATATGACGGCGAGCATATTGTATTGGTACAATATGAGAAATCGCGTATTGTATTGTATATACTGCAGTATACTACTTTATTGTCATATTATTAGCAACACTGAATTGAGGGCGTTCAATGCGGGCATAACTCTGCGTTGGCAATTTACGCCGGGTCCTAGGAGCAAAGAAATTCGCTGCGGCAGCTGTTTTCGATTCAGCAGGGGCCATACTATGTATCATGTTATAATTAGCTATCGGTTGGACAGTAATGAAGTTTTACCTGGTCTAGGCTAAAAGGCTCGAGAATGGACGTGAGACAGGTAGTCGGGACGACACCAAATAACCCACAATAAAGTATAACGGAGTCGAGGTTGAACGGGTGGGATAGGTCGTCGGGCAGGACGTTGATTCGGGGGCCGACCCGAAGCCGCTGTCGGAAACATCGAAGCAGGAATTAGGCGAGATCGTCGTAAAATAATGTCGTGGCAGTTGTCGCGAAGACCGTTGCCCAATGCAGGCAAAAAAATGTGGGATGGGCTGACGACCGTGTCTTTCCGACAGTAGAATTAGGCCCAAGTTATCTATCCACCCACTTTCATTAACTGTACACCCAAAAAGTGGATTAACTGTGGCTGACGGCCGAAGAGGGCCGATACCGCCAATTTGTATGCACACATTCTCTACGATAAGTAGAGCCAGGTAGTAACAGTTCTCCTTCAACGATAAGGCACCCAAAATTGAAGCTATTCGTACTGCGCTTTCTATGCTGATGAGACTATTCTTTGGTGTTTACAACAGGCCTCCTTCTTCGAGTGCACTACGTGCCTGATCCGCTTCATCTAACTGTGATTCCAATTGATCCCATACATCCTCAAGGGCGGCATCGTCCGTGAGGCCGGCGACGAAGATGCAGTCTTGGGTCTCCCGCCGTACCGGCTGATCGTCATCATCAGAGACTGGCGTTTGACGCCCGGCTTGTTGATACGCCCGTTGCATCCGTGTGCCTGCCTCGTACGTATCGCCGTTTTCCTCGATGTGCCGCAGCCCTCGTTCCGTTGAAGTCATCGCGGCCGTTACCGTACCCGTCATCGCCGCTGGTGCCGTTGGGGGGGGAGGCAGTCGTATACCCTCACCCCGCTCATGCCGTCCAGCGATCTCGTGATGTGACGGACCCCGCCGCGTTGATCTTGACCGCCGTGACTCTTCGAGGTTGAGTGAGCCCTTGGGGCGGCCCTTAGCCCTGATAACTTGTGGCTCGTATGGTGCCCGAGTAGGGCTTGTGCCCTGAGCGCTTGTATCGATCGGAATATACCAAAATGGGTCGAAGTCGTCGAGTGTAAGGGAGGTATTGGTGTTGATAGACTCGAAGATTCGATGGCAGCACGGTAGCCCTCGACTAGTAGCCCAATTACAAGGACATTGACCTGGCGGCGGTTTGGCCCGTTGACTTCGGGGGTCTAGAGGGATCTTGCGATGCTCATCTATTAGTAGCTTTAACGCATATGACGATACTCGCTCGCGGATCGGCATATACGGCGCCTGTAGGGAGAACGTTGATATCTTGTGGAGGTTTCGATTCTCTATCGCTGTGATCTGAGCAGCCTGATGGCCCCAGAAGCGTTCGAATCGTTGGAAAACGGTCGTCAAATCGCCCGTACAGGACCAAAGGAACTTCTTCATATGAGAGTGAAGTCCCTCGACGATCGAGGTCGTTGTACGCCCGAAGTGGCGATATTGATTAACGAAACAAGATACAAACTTCTCCTTCCAAGGCGTTAGCCACGTATTGCAACAGTATTGTATAGCTGCAAGCGGGTGGCGGCCTGGTGTCTCAAATTGGCGTAAACGTTCGTTGAAGCTATTCACATCTTGTGACTTGACGATCTCGTTCCACTCTTGTAGAAACGCTTGGAATGCCGGGGCCCGTACGACTCGATTGCCGATTTTTGATGCCTTAGGGAAAATTGCTTGCATTTCGCAACGACATTCTGGTTAATATGCCACGTGCAGAGAAGGTTAGTACTGTTTTGAAGCTCGCGAAAGCTATCTAACGCCTTAAGCAACGCAGTATCTCGGTCCGTGACAGTGACCCTTGAAATGGGATCGACTCCTTCTCGCAAAGGACTAGCAGCAACGAGATAGCCCAATAGTAATGGGACTCGGTCTCGCCGTTCAAGAAGATAGAGGCAATAGAGAACGTTTTGTTATCTCGAGTGGCCGCGCAGATATTCAATAACGGCATATTGAATCGGTTCGTCTTGTAGGTACAGTCGAGGACGAGGACATCGTGATGCTGACGCCATCGATGGAAGGTAGCACGAGGCGCGAGAAATAGCCCAGTTAGCCGGCCCTGGGGATCACGACTATCTCGATGAAAGAAGTCGGACTTATCTAGCCGGTCGTAGAGAAACTGAAGAGGCGTACGGCCAGCTAGTTCTTCCTGACGGTGCCTAGCCAAGGCGTTACTCACGTCTTGAGCCGTGATACCGGCTAAACGAGGATCGTCGTGAACCAGGTCACGAAGCTCGCCAGCAATATCGGTCGGCCGGGTATTGTTATTAAACTTCCGGATAATGTCGTCGCGATACTTCTGGATAACAAGCGCCCGGTACTTCGGAAAGACCATCGGGTCATCAACAAGGCGATGATTGTGAACATCGTGAAGATAAGAGATAGTCCAGTAACCGCGTTTTTCCTTCAACGAGAGGCGAAATTCACAGTCTGTTTTCTGGGTTGCTGTATTGAGGCGACGACGAGAGATATGAGCAGCTTTATCCTTCCGATTTTCGTAGGGGCCGGCCTTGATACAACGAACAAGTGCAGACTTGCGTTGGCCAGCGTTATCCCGCTTCGATGTTCGAATGTGTAGGGCGTAGCCCTCAGCCTCAGCAACGGTATCGGCGGCTTCCATCGCGGCCTGGAAGGTCGGGAATAGTGTCTTCGTAAGCGACTCCATGATTCGGGCTCGTAAGGGCAGAAAACGCGGTGCGAATAGCTTCAGTTTTGATGGTATTGCTGATAGTTACGGTTACAGGATGTTGTTACGCAAGCATCACGAACTGGCCAGCTGGCCGGCCGGGAATGGGCGCACCAAAATTAGCGGCATCGGCACTGCGCCTGACCCAGCCACAGTTGATCCACTTTTTGGTGTACAGTTAATAAAAGGAGGTGTATAGATAATTGGGCCCTAGAATTAACAGGTGGTCAATTGAGCGCGAATAACGCGTCTAAACGCGGCTAGTTGGCACAACATATCCTTATCATGCAGATGTTTCGGTACTTTCTGATCGGGCTAGTTTGTGTGGACAAGCAAGTAGCAGTCATATTGGGCTCGATGAGTAGATAAGTCCCTAACAGTCTCCAAATCGCGAGATGACGCAATTCGTGTCACGTCCAATTGTTCGCGCAGTATTGAGACGTTGAGGGATCTGAACGCGTTTTTCTAATCAGTTTGCCGGAGGCTGTTTAACGGTATAAGTCTTGTATTATATTTCAAAAATTTGGGCTGCCGAGCTTAATCTGTGCTTGAGATGTAGTTTTGCAAGTAGCAAATGACCGATCTATTTATTGCCTTCAGGATGATGTGGCATTTCTTGAGCAAATGTTAAGCACAGATATCGAGAGTTATATCACCCGAACCAGAAAATCCAGAACATTCGAGTGATACTACATTTAAATGGTGTGCATTATAAAATGGCACTGTTCATAAGCTTCATGGTTTTTGATACTCCGTATAGGGTGGCAAGACTGCTGAAACGGTGGGCGTATCAGGCACTGTTAGGTCGTTATACCAACATATATGGACGCCTAACTACCCCACTTCCAACCCACTGGGATTTTCCCAGTGGAGTGTGGACGGCGGAATCCAACTGAAACACGCACAACAGACTTTTAAATACGCAGTGCGTCATCGCATGGGCGGCCGATTTCGAAGTTACCATGTCCGCGCGGGCGAACCCTTGCTCCTGTCAGAACGGTGGTTCTGTGGCGTGCCTAATGGGAAAGTGCATTGTGGAATCTATTGGTATTGTGGGAATCATGCTCGTCAATTGTATCTAGATCACACGGTCAGCATGTGGCCTTAGGGTCACGTGTGCGGCTGAGGCTTGCGTGGCTATATCTTCCACGCTGGCCTCTCCCTAGATAGAAGACAATCCTCATAGCATAATACGACACACCGGTTGAACGACGTTCCCAGTTTGTCTCATGCTCGAGCCCTGCCAACAGGTATGATGGGGTCAAAGCAGCTTGTTTCTTGATGTGTACGTGTGTGTCTGCTTGTTGGAACGGCGCAGCAGGAAGGGCGGCATGGGTCACCTGCCAGGTCACGTGGGGCATTCAGCCGAGATTTCTGCGGGCCCAAAGGGCACATTCCTAGCCGGAAGGGGCAACACACACATCGCCTTTACACACACACAGCCGTGCATATAGCTCCAATTGACCTCTTCTGTGTGCCCACTATCGTTGCCACCTTCCTCATTCGGACGAGCCGCAGAACCGCTGTTTCTGACACTGCTCAGAAAGAAAAGGAGGCCCTTGGTGGGTGGCTTCGGGTATTGACCCTTTCCTCCCTGTATGCCCCCTTGGCTGGCAGCTGCGAAGCGGGGTGATCCTTTTTTTCACCGTATATTTCGACCATATCGCCATTCATTCAAGATTTTGATGAATGAATTGAATAAAGACTCCTGATTTTTGATTCATCGAATTTGAAGACCTTACCCGATTCGGCTTCATTCAATTCAAGGGTCCCGAGGCCGATTCGACTTCAAAATCTTCAAATATCAGCCCTACCTGACGTCCAGCAGACTCCAGACTCCTCTCCCCCTCGTCCGTTCACGGCGATAATTTCCTGCCCCGCAGGAATGCACCACCACCTTGCTGCGTCTTCACCCCAGCCTCGTGCTGGAAATACAAGCTCTGTCGACCGCCCATGACCGTCCTCGACGAGCGCCGCAAGACGGTGGGGCAGGTGAGTGGAGCATCGTCTCACGCGCTTCAGCCCATCCCCAGCTAAAACTCCTCGTCGAGCTCTTCGCTGTCGGCTTCCACGGCACCGAGCTCGACGACAACATCCGATCCCTCGTCTGCGACTACCACGTCGGCGCCGTCGTCCTCTTCAAGCGCAATGTGCGAGACGCCGCCCAACTGCGCGCCCTGTGCCTGTCGCTGCAGCAGCTAGCCAAGGAAGCCGGCCATGGCCAGCCTCTCTTCGTCGGCATCGACCAGGAGAATGGCCTCGTCACTCGCATATCGCCCCCCGTCGCATCACAGATGCCAGGCCCCATGGCCCTTGCTGCCGCGGGCTCCCTGGCCTCGGTGCGCGCCGTCGCCGAGGCCACGGGCTCCATGCTCCGCCACTTTGGCATCAACATCAACTACGCCCCCGTCGGCGACGTCAACTCGGAGCCCCTCAACCCAGTCATTGGCGTCCGCAGTCCCGGCGACGACCCTGTCCGGGTCTCGCAGTCTGCAGCGGCCTGTGCTGCGGGTCTGCGTGCTAGCGGCGTGGTGCCGTGCATCAAGCATTTCCCCGGCCACGGCGACACGCGCGTCGACTCCCACTATGGCCTGCCCGTTATACGTAAATCCCGCCAAGCTTTGGAGGCTACAGAGCTTGTTCCCTTTCGGCATGCTGTCGCCCACGCCATCGAGATGGTTATGACGGCCCACATCTCTCTGCCGGAGCTAGAAGGCGGCTCTGACCTGCCGGCCACGCTATCTCCCGAGGCCATGGAAATCCTGCGCGACGACCTCGAGTTCCAAGGAGTCGTCATGACGGACTGCATGGAGATGGACGGTGTTCGCGCCACGTACGGGACGGTCGAGGGCTCTCTGATGGCTCTCCAAGCTGGAGTTGACAATGTCATGATCTGCCACACCTTTCAGGTGCAAACGGCCGCCATTGATCGTGTATGCCAGGCATTAGAGCATGGGGAGATATCCCCACAGCGGATAGAAGCCTCGCTCCGCCGCCTCAGCGAGCTCAAGTCTCGCTTCATCAGCTGGGACGATGCCCTCCAGCCCCAGGCACCCGAGGGTCTGTCGGCCATGAACAAGGGCAGCGAGGAGCTTGCCAAACAGGTCTACCGCG
Source organism: Hirsutella rhossiliensis (assembly GCF_020360975.1). Lineage (NCBI taxonomy): Eukaryota > Fungi > Ascomycota > Sordariomycetes > Hypocreales > Ophiocordycipitaceae > Hirsutella > Hirsutella rhossiliensis. The sequence continues at coordinate 641,138 of NW_025408686.1, read as the reverse complement.
ATGCCACGACTCTGGTCCGGTCGCAAGCGGGGCTACTCCCTCTCTCGCGCACAGCCAAGACGGTATTCATCTCGCCAGGACCCAACGTTCCCCTAGGCGGTGCCGTTCATAGCGGAGACGTTGCGCCGCCGACCCGTGTGCCGTGGGTATCGGGCTCATTTGGAGACGTCCTGCGTGCGCACAACCCGACGGTCGTTGACATCCGCTTTGTCGACTCGACGCTCTCGGAAGACGAGTGGCGCCAGGTGGACAAAGCCGAGGTGGTGATCTTGGCAACGCGCAATGCTCGCGAGTCACAGTACCAGGCTCAACTCGGCATGGAGGTAGCAAGACGACGGGGAGAGGCACCGCTCGCGACAGTTGCGACCTGCAACCCTTACGACTTCCTAGAATGCCCCGATATGAGAACCTACCTGGCCATCTATGAGCCGACGGTTGAAGCGTTTAGCGCCGCCGCCCATGTACTCTACGGCAAGGTGTCTGCCGGGGGCAAGCTTCCAGTTTCATACATCCCGCCTAGAAAGTGAACAAGGCGGGAGAGACGTCCGGTGGAAGTCGTCGGGCGGCGTGAAGTTTTTCGTCTCGTTGATCTTGATCTCAAGCTCGTTTTCGTCCAAAGAAGCGGTTGACAGAAGACAGTCTGTGCACCTCTCCGGACCTGCTCGCAAATGTATGCCAAACTGCTCGATACTTGGTAATGAATTGCCAAATCATCAGCATCTTGGCCCAATTGCCAGATCTGGGTATATGATAAATCCAATGCTTCTCTGTGATTTAGGAGCAGTCGCTTCCCGCCCCATTTCACTACCCAATTCCTACCTAAAAGTAGCGTAAATGCCGGAATCGGTGCTTGCAATCTAGAGTAATAGGAGCATCTACGCCATTAACCATTAGCACCTAGGAAGTGCGGCATAACCAGACTATGATCTCAATCAACTACGAGTGCCGAAATCGGCAACCACGTAATTTTGGCCAGCAGCCAGAAAATGTGGCCCGAAACGACCAGTCTCTTGATGCATACGCCTTGGCTTTGTCCATGTCTATCAGGGTAAGCAAAGGCTCAGACGATACCGCTGACCCGGGAAAGCCCCGAGTTTACATGGCTATGGAGCTGATATCAATAAAATCAACGCCATAAGCAGATGAAATGTGGCGCGCCTCTCTGGTAGCGAGGATAGCGCCAGAAACACCAATTGATGCTGTGAGGCGGCATTCTACTTTCAAGTGTCCCCTTTTTCTTAGGCCCAAGTTATCTATCCACCCACTTTCATTAACTGTACACCCAAAAAGTGGATTAACTGTGGCTGACGGCCGAAGAGGGCCGATACCGCCAATTTGTATGCACACATTCTCTACGATAAGTAGAGCCAGGTAGTAACAGTTCTCCTTCAACGATAAGGCACCCAAAATTGAAGCTATTCGTACTGCGCTTTCTATGCTGATGAGACTATTCTTTGGTGTTTACAACAGGCCTCCTTCTTCGAGTGCACTACGTGCCTGATCCGCTTCATCTAACTGTGATTCCAATTGATCCCATACATCCTCAAGGGCGGCATCGTCCGTGAGGCCGGCGACGAAGATGCAGTCTTGGGTCTCCCGCCGTACCGGCTGATCGTCATCATCAGAGACTGGCGTTTGACGCCCGGCTTGTTGATACGCCCGTTGCATCCGTGTGCCTGCCTCGTACGTATCGCCGTTTTCCTTGATGCCGCAGCCCTCGTTCCGTTGAAGTCATCGCGGCCGTTACCGTACCCGTCATCGCCGCTGGTGCCGTTGAGGAGGAGGCAGTCGTATAGCCTCAGCCCGCTCATGCCGTTCAGCGATCTCGTGATGTGACGGATCCCGCCGCGTTGATCTTGACCGCCGTGACTCTTCGAGGTTGAGTGAGCCCTGGGGCGGCCCTTAGCCCTGATAACTTGTGGCTCGTATGGTGCCCGAGTAGGGCTTGTGCCCTGAGCGCTTGTATCGATCGGAATATACCAAAATGGGTCGAAGTCGTCGAGTGTAAGGGAGGTATTGGTGTTGATAGACTCGAAGATTCGATGGCAGCACGGTAGCCCTCGACTAGTAGCCCAATTACAAGGACATTGACCTGGCGGCGGTTTGGCCCGTTGACTTCGGGGTCTAGAGGATCTTGCGATGCTCATCTATTAGTAGCTTTAACGCATATGACGATACTCGCTCGCGGATCGGCATATACGGCGCCTGTAGGGAGAACGTTGATATCTTGTGGAGGTTTCGATTCTCTATCGCTGTGATCTGAGCAGCCTGATGGCCCAGAAGCGTTCGAATCGTTGGAAAACGGTCGTCAAATCGCCCGTACAGGACCAAAGGAACTTCTTCATATGAGTGAAGTCCTCGACGATCGAGGTCGTTGTACGCCCGAAGTGGCGATATTGATTAACGAAACAAGATACAAACTTCTCCTTCCAAGGCGTTAGCCACGTATTGCAACAGTATTGTATAGCTGCAAGCGGGTGGCGGCCTGGTGTCTCAAATTGGCGTAAACGTTCGTTGAAGCTATTCACATCTTGTGACTTGACGATCTCGTTCCACTCTTGTAGAAACGCTTGGAATGCCGGGGCCCGTACGACTCGATTGCCGATTTTTGATGCCTTAGGGAAAATTGCTTGCATTTCGCAACGACATTCTGGTTAATATGCCACGTGCAGAGAAGGTTAGTACTGTTTTGAAGCTCGCGAAAGCTATCTAACGCCTTAAGCAACGCAGTATCTCGGTCCGTGACAGTGACCCTTGGAAATGGGATCGACTCCTTCTCGCAAAGGACTAGCAGCAACGAGATAGCCCAATAGTAATGGGACTCGGTCTCGCCGTTCAAGAAGATAGAGGCAATAGAGAACGTTTTGTTATCTCGAGTGGCCGCGCAGATATTCAATAACGGCATATTGAATCGGTTCGTCTTGTAGGTACAGTCGAGGACGAGGACATCGTGATGCTGACGCCATCGATGGAAGGTAGCACGAGGCGCGAGAAATAGCCCAGTTAGCCGGCCCTGGGGATCACGACTATCTCGATGAAAGAAGTCGGACTTATCTAGCCGGTCGTAGAGAAACTGAAGAGGCGTACGGCCAGCTAGTTCTTCCTGACGGTGCCTAGCCAGGCGTTACTCACGTCTTGAGCCGTGATACCGGCTAAACGAGGATCGTCGTGAACCAGGTCACGAAGCTCGCCAGCAATATCGGTCGGCCGGGTATTGTTATTAAACTTCCGGATAATGTCGTCGCGATACTTCTGGATAACAAGCGCCCGGTACTTCGGAAAGACCATCGGGTCATCAACAAGGCGATGATTGTGAACATCGTGAAGATAAGAGATAGTCCAGTAACCGCGTTTTTCCTTCAACGAGAGGCGAAATTCACAGTCTGTTTTCTGGGTTGCTGTATTGAGGCGACGACGAGAGATATGAGCAGCTTTATCCTTCCGATTTTCGTAGGGGCCGGCCTTGATACAACGAACAAGTGCAGACTTGCGTTGGCCAGCGTTATCCCGCTTCGATGTTCGAATGTGTAGGGCGTAGCCTCAGCCTCAGCAACGGTATCGGCGGCTTCCATCGCGGCCTGGAAGGTCGGGAATAGTGTCTTCGTAAGCGACTCCATGATTCGGGCTCGTAAGGGCAGAAACGCGGTGCGAATAGCTTCAGTTTTGATGGTATTGCTGATAGTTACGGTTACAGGATGTTGTTACGCAAGCATCACGAACTGGCCAGCTGGCCGGCCGGGAATGGGCGCACCAAAATTAGCGGCATCGGCACTGCGCCTGACCCAGCCACAGTTGATCCACTTTTTGGTGTACAGTTAATAAAAGGAGGTGTATAGATAATTGGGCCCTTTTCTTACGTCTTGATACTGGTAGTTGAAGCGTCGAATACACCAATAGCAGGCAACATTTGATTTCAAGCAATGGAAATCGACAAATGTCTAGGGTATGATCTAGGATAAAAGCTGTTCCCGGAGCTAGAGTCTGCAAACTCTTAAAAAAGACCCATTCATAATTCTACATAGAGCCTTACATACATTTCGAGTTGAGCAGCAATGGGCACCCGGTGGACGCATGGGAAAGCTGCCTATTTCCACCACGAATTATTCATCACGCAATGATGGAATGGTCCTGACCCGCTCCAAGAAAGCCTAGGACAAAGTCCGTCGCCGTGGAGGTTTCTGGTAATCTGCTTGGGCGGCGCTGAAGAATCGGAACGGGGCAGTTGCCGGGATTACTCGGACTAGGAAGTTTCCTTGGGCGGTGCCGGCGAGTGTGAACGAGACGGTAGCTGAGACCTTGGCTCCGGGGGCGTCGAGGAATCCGCGGTGAAGAGAAGGGGAGTCGCCAAAGCTGGAGCCGCTGAAGGCGTCGCTGTCCTGACGCACTTGCAGATGACCTTGCGCGCATGAAGGGCCTTGACGGCCGGGATAAACCCGCAGTCCGCAACGCAGGTTTGAGCGGAAGTCTCAATGGCCTTGAAGCTGGCCTTGGTGCACCGGCCTGCGCGGCAGGTAAGCATATGGACGCGACACTGTCCCGGAGCGTGCTTACACGCCAAATCCTCGCTCTCGGTACATCCTACTTGGGATGCAGCGCTCTGCACACAAGACAGCTAGAATGCATCAGTCTCGTTGCCGTTGATCAAAAGCGTTGTCAGAGATGGGCGCCATACAGCGCAATCAGGGATTTGGGATGTCAAGCTCAGGCACTGCTCGTTTGCAGTCGCAAAGCCAACGAGGGCCAAAAGGCTCAGCGCAAACGAGTTCCTCATGATGACACTGTCAGGGAAGCTAGAAGTCCTGTCCGAGGTAGAAGACCGACGAAGCCAGGCCAGACAGAAGGAAGGAATTGGGCAGAAAATGACTGGGACAGCTAGACTAGATATATCCTGAGGGTGCCCGGGGAAGCGGGTGATTGATCACAACACCCCATGTCTGCTCGGGAAGCGGTCCATTTCCAGATTCAGCGAGTCAATCAAGAGGGCAGACTTTTGAATGCACAAGCTTGCGGGCGGGTATCTGCACGAGGTGCCTCTTTCCGGTGGCCGAGTGCATGTAGTGGAGGAGTGGACACAGTCCAGAGTGTTCCAGAGTGTTCCAGAGTGTTCTCACAAAGTGGCCTCCAGCGAGCCGCAGGCGAGGACAGAGTCACGAGTCACGATCTAGGAATGAACCACGTTCAGAGCAAGAGGGCAGCCCCTCCTGTGTCTGCTGGGCGGCAGCATTGTCCCTCGGTCAACTTACTCTGTGTTCTTGGATTTCGCAGTGGGCCAAGCTGGCCGGGTTGGATGAATGAAGGGAACCGTGCTGGGGGCTCAGGAAGTGGGCGAAGCCAGCTTCTTCTTATACTCTCGCTCTCGTCGCCGTTCCATTGGCTGCATGCAGGGAACCTGCAGTGCATGACCACCCTTGTCCGGTACGGCCCAGAGTGTTGGCCACCACCTTCGCTCCCTCTTGTCCCTTCCCTCGTTTCTCTTGGTCGTTGCCTAAGGACTGGTCTCGTCACGTGCGTTCCTCCCCATCCTCACTGTGTTCGGGGGACATATAGTCTACTGTCGTGCCTGGGACCCTTATACCAAACATAACATAGGGGCTCCAGTCGGTCCCTCCTTGTCGGTCCCTCCTCACCTTGCGTCTCGTCGCTCCCCTCCTCCGCGTAAAGGGTCCCGGCGTCTGTGTGCCGCTCCTCGTGTCGCTTGTGCACTCGCTCTGGCTCGTTGGTGCCCTCACCCGGTTCATGGCGTGTCGCTCTCGTTCCATCCGTCGTTGCTCACACAACTCAGCGACTCACTCCTCCCGTCGTGTGGACTCACTGTCGTTCACTACTTGTCCGCTCGTATACACTCGCCCGTGACCACTGCCCGTGGTGTGGGTACAGTCCACATGCGTGCCGTTTGCCTGTCCCTTCGGTCTATGCACACTTCCCAGTGTGGTCCTCGCTCCCGTTGGTCGCTGCAGTAGAACATGCCCCTCGCCCTTGGCTGCAGGATGCAACGCTGCGCGTGGCGGTCCGTAGTCCTGCCTAGGTCCTCCGGAGGTGGACCTAGGAGTGGACCTAGGAGTGGTAGCCCTTGCAACAAAGGATCAAGTATACTGTGTGGCGATGACTTCACCCTAACAACGCAATTGGTAGGCAGGTTAGGTGGATGTGAACAGTCACAAGTATGCCAAGTCAAAGCCCAAGACATTATATTCTTACTATCCTGGGTGGGCTCACTTTGATCCAAGAAGAGGCCATCGTCACACTCGAAAAAGACAGCCCGTCCTGAACGCCGATGCTCCTATGGAGGCTAAAACGCACGCAGGGTAAAAGCGATCATAACTCCCGTGTAATCAACCCCGACGCAAACTTCAGATTCCGCTTCTTTTCCACTGCAGAGCCTACCGCGGGTTCCCCTAGATGACGCAACAACTGGTCCACATCTCGCGCTATGCAAGCGGTGAGCATGGCACTCCTAGACCGGGGACGTCGACTTACCATGCAGTCTCTCCAGCTGGTCTAGGGTACCGGGAAAGCCCTCAATCACTTCACCCGTGAGAACGCTGTATAAGGGCACCAAGTCCATGTCGCCACGGACAACCGTGCCATTCCGAGCCCGCACCACCGCGTTCCGGTTTCTGCGGGGAAGAAAGAAAGTCAGCATCCGATGCAAAAGGAGGACCCCCTTTGACTCACGACACGGTGACTTTGCGGTCTAAGTCCCGCAGCCCACGGCTGATCTGAGCAAGCTGTTCTAGGACAGCCTGCAAAGTCTCGTGTAGCCGAGCGCCGCCGTCCACTACTGGCAAGTTCCCACACAACTCCAAATGATCCGCTGCCAGTCTCAAACCACCTGCTGCGGTGGGAAAGTCGGGTTGACGAAAAGCTGCGTTATGCTCCATGACAGCCGAAGGAATCTTTGGCGTTGCACAGAAATCCAGTATAGACGTGATCACACCGTGTTGAGAAGAAAAGGCAAGCGCCAGTCGCTTGGAGGTCTCAAGACGTACGTGTGCGTGTACGTGTCGGCCCGGCAACACAAAGGATGCGCGTGGTCACCTGACCTATAGCTTCCGTAAGCAGATTGGGGAAGGGTGGGGATGTCGCACGACGGTTGAGTGCCCGCACAAGAGTATCTTTTCACTTGGAAAGACCGTGCATCTCGTTTGCTTCGTTCAAAAGTAAGAATATAAGTCAAAATCTGCCTGAGTATCGCTCCGCTCGTCGAGATTGAAGTAGGCACCGAGGGTGGGTTATGTCATCTGTGACGCGTGACTCTGCCGATAGAAACGGTCGCATTCTCCCGCCTGTATTGGCCGTACTGGCCTGGGGACTGCGCCACGGGCCGTCATTCCTCCGACCCGTCCACTCGCTTCGCTCCTTTGTCCCCAACCTGCACGTGTTCCGGTGGGTGGGCTCCGCCTTGTTCAGATCATTGACCTCGAGACCCTCGAATGGCTACAACAACATTCGCACGCTGCAGGGCCACGAGCACAGCATCAGCACCGTCCGCTTTGTACCGTCTGGAACCCTGCTTGTCAGCGCAAGTGGAGACCAGACTCTGAGGATATGGGACACGGCCACCGGGTACTTTGTGAGAACGCTGCAGGGCCACGATGGGTGGGTATGAGACGCCTATCCCGCCGCCGATGGCCGTTTTCTGTTGTCTACCGGCAATGATTGGACCGTCCGCCTATGGGATATTTACTTGGCGAGTCCCGAGAATACGCTGATATTGGTCGGCCACGAAAATGTGGTCAAATGCTGCGCCCTTGCACCATCGGCCTCGTACCCGCATCTCGCGGCTTGGGGCGGGTTGAAGACGCCGCCGCCTGCTAGTAGCACGGCCGAGTTCATGGCCAGTGGCTCCCGAGACAAGACGATCAAGCTCTGGGATGCGCGGGGTACCTGCCTCGCAACATTGATTGGCCATGACGCTGGGTGAGCGCGATCGTTTTCCACCCAGGGGGCAGATACCTGCTTTCCGTGGCGGATGACAAGACGCTGCGGTGCTGGGACTTGAGCCAGCAGGGGAGTTGCGTCAAGGTGCTCAAGGGCACGCATGGGCAGTTTATCACTTGTCTGCGATGGGCGTCGTCGGGCGTCGTCGGGCGCCGCGCCTGCGGTCAATGGAAGAGGCGGCGAGGTGCAGCGGGACTGCTTCAGTGAAGCATTTGTTGAAAGGTCGTTGCTCTAATTACGGGCTCTCGAGTTCATCGGGCCATCTCGATACGAGCAGACCAGGTACACATGGTGCGGAGTACATGGAGGGCCGAGGTTCGCAGACAGATACCGAGGCTGTCCATAGCCAAGCTTACTGCTGCGTCAGCTCGACACATGGACGACTTGAATGCCCATCAAGCTAGCTAGAGAGGCCCAGGCGATTGAACTGCCATCCCTCGCTGGTGCGGATCGCAAGGCAGGCTGCTGCTGCTCTCGCCATCGCCAACACTGCGTTAAGGTTTCTCGGATCTCGAGATACCTCGCGCAAAGTATCCATTCCTGCAGTGGCACCAGACCCGGAGCTAAGGTTACCTTATCCGTAGAGCTACCTTTAGGTAGCGTGCACGTCCTCCCGGCACCCCGGATACGTACTTCACCAATGATGCATGTGCAGCACCGCCAAATGCTTTCCTTCATCCATCAGCCTCGACGCCTCTCCCTTCCTACCGGACTCGGCACTCCGACATTGCCAAACCCCTTCGGCGGCCGAAAATACGCGCACGTTACTGGCACAGCGTTAGCCTCGCCCTCGTGATCCGTCGTACCGCGTACCCTTGTCACTGTCCCCTTGTCCTCGTCCCCTCCTCTCGGCATATGGTCTCGTCCACTCGAGACCATTAAAGAGCGCATACAGCAGCCGTCCCACCCGCCTGGTCTCTCGCTCTACAACCCATCAAACGCCCATGTCCTCGCCGTCACGCCATCTCGCCCGAAAATTTGCTTCAACCTCTAGCCCCCCGACCATGCCTCCCCAGTCCGACGAACCGCCCGTCGCTCCGATGCCCTCGGGCTCGATCCTCGACCCGTCTCCCTCGCCGGCCAAGGGCCCCCCATCCGTCGCCGCCGTCGTCGCCGCCGCTCCCTCCCGCGCCGATGCCTTCCTCGCCCACCTCCAGCGGTGCCTGCAGACCCGCGCCGGGGCCGACGTCGTCCTGCTCTTCCTCTGCTACGCCTCCCGCCTCGGCGGCTCCCTGCTCGAGACACTGAGCCGCCCCATCCTCCGCCTCTCGGCCCGCCGCCTCGTCGCCGCCGCCTTCAAGCTCCCCCCCGCCACCACCGTCATCATGTCCGCCACCACGCCCCATCCCCCGCTCGCCGCCCTCGGGCTCCGCCTCGGCGGCCGCTTCAAGGCCCTGTCCGCCATGCTTAGCGAGACGCGCACCGTCGGCCGCCTCTGGGGGCTGCTGGGCCTATACTTTGCCGCAAAGAGGCTCGTCCTCAAGTCGTGCGCCTCGTCCCGACAATCCGACGAAAAGGCACCCGACGACGCCGACGGGATCTTCGACGCCGTCGTGGCTTATGCCCAAGTCATCTCCCTCGTCGTCTTCCAGGCTGCCGAGAACGTGGCCTACCTGTCGAGCAAGAAGATCCTACCCTTCCCCCCTGCAACCCAGGGCCGGCTGGCGCTCATCAGCGTGCGCTCCTGGGGTCTGTACATTGGCATGGAGCTCGGCAGGTTGCTCGTGGAGCGCTCACGCAAGGCGAGCAGCGGCGCCGGCACCAAGGACGCCGCGTGGGCCGCCGACTGGACCAAGAGCTTTACGCGCAACCTGGCCTGGGCGCCGCTGACGGTGCACTGGGGCACGCCCAACGGGCTTCTGCCCGACATCATGGTGTCGCTGCTAGCGGCCTACCCGGCGACGGGCTCCATGCTGGACCTGTGGCAGCAAACGGCCTGAGGCGATGGGCGGACTGATGCGATAGATTTGGTCGAGGAAGAGAACAAGAGAGCCGCGAGTGCTATCGGGACAGACAGGCGTCTTTGGCCGAATACACACACAGGAAGCAGCCTGGGAATGGGTTAGGCTCTACCAATTACAGAGTAAAAGGGTCGGAGCGAAAGGCATGGCGAATATCCTCTTCACCTTTGCTTTGTATATATGTATGTACGGTTTTCTTTAGACTTTTTGAATGACGACACTGCTCTTTTCTGGCTTTACATTCTCCACGGAGCGGCTTCACTTCCACTTCTCTACACGACAAAGTCTTGCCTCGTCGAGTCATGCATCTCCACGGCAACCAGCCTGGTTGGGCATAGCTCCGGCACACTTCCCCAGATCTGGGACGCGGCATGCCGTGCGCAAGATTGTACATTCTATTACATTCTATGAGAACTCCTCGCCTGGCTGCAGGCTTATGTATACATCAGCTGTACTGGATACAGTGTTTTACCTGACAGAGGAAAGTCGGTTGGAGGCGTCGTCTTCACCGAGTCCGGTCTAGTCGGCCTCGCTATATATACATGACGGTTTAGCCCCTCTCACTCCGGAACCTGGGGCAGCTGCTCCTCCTCGGCCGCGTCCTGATCATTCTGACCCTCCTCGGGCGGCTTAAAGTCATTATCAAGCCCCAGAAGCTCCTCCTTGACGGGGTCGACACAGTGCTGCATGACCATGTCGACGACGCCCTCGTCGGCGCGCATGATGTCGCGGAGGAGGCCGCGGATGTCGTTCCAGCTGACGACATCCCTGGCGGCGGCGTTTGTTTCGCAGGCCGAGGCGCAGACGCAGTTCATCTCGAGTTCGAGGACATTGCGGAAGAGGCCGACGAGGGCGCCGCGGGACTGCGGTTGGCGGTCGGCGAAGAGGCGCTCGTCGGTCCAGCTCTTGGCCTCGAGCAGCTGCGCCAGCTGCATGTACCACGAGACACGGCCAAGAATGTGGATGAGGCCGCCGCGCATGTCGTTACGCTCGATGACGGGGTCGAGCAGGGACTTGCAGGCAACAGGGTCAGCTTTCATGGACCGGGAGGAGGAGGAGGAGGAGGAGGAGGAGGCGAGGGATTTACCGGCGTCATGATGCACAGACCGGCCCAGGCAAGCCCGGCGATGGGAAATTCGGGCAACACAGTCTCAACGGCGCTCTTTGTGGCGACGAGCATGTCGCGGGCTGTGTGGTCGTCGTCTTCGTCCTCGAGGCCGACCTGGGACGCGCGGCGCTTCTGCATGCCGGCCTTGGCAACGGCGGAGAAGAGCTCGGCGCGCTCGTGGTCGGACTGGCCGCTGAGGGAGGCGTTGCCGCCGAGTTTGAGGTACTTGGGCACCTCGCGGGAGACAATGGACTCGTACGTCGACGTCAGGCGAGCGGTGGCGTCGCCGTCGCGCAGGGCGTTGTAGGCCTCGTTCCACAGGTCCTGGGCAATGCCGGGCGGGCCCGCGGGGGGCGGCGGAGCAGCGGCGGAGGCGTTGGAATCGCGGCGGCCGCTGCTGTTTCCGGGCGCACCGTTGCCGACGCCGCCGATACCGGCGCCGCGCATCTTGGCGGTCCAGGCGGCGGCCGAGTGGGTGATGGAGCCGCGCTTCCGGGTGCGGGCGGCGGGCTCGGGGGACATGGGGGGCGAGGGGGCGAGGGCAAGCGGCGGCGAGGAGGAGGATGGCGCGCGCGATGATGGACCCTCATTGCTGTTGTTGTTCACATTGCCGCCGCCGCCGCTGTTGAGGCCGTCCAGACCATGGCCGTCTTCCTGCCCATCGTCGTCGTCGGGAATCAGGCTGCCCTTGTGGTTCGATTTGCTGAGGCTTCCGGAGCGCAGGCGGCCGACGAACTTGCGGAAGGCGCTGGGCCGGCGCGGTCCGTCCTGCTGCCCGGCCCGGAACTGCTGCTGCGGCGGCGGCGGGTGCTGAGGGGCCAGGGCGCTCATCTTTTGGGGGGAGGGGAGGCGGGGGGGGGTGCTGTGGTGGGCGCTGTGGTGGGCGCTGGCAGAGCGGGCGGGCCGCTACGGGTGCAGGCTGCTGCTGTAGGCGACGGCAACGAACTGGTCGACTCTGTTCGTTTTTCTCCTGCAGGAAGAAACAAGGAGAGGAACAAAGAGAGAGACAAGAAAGTGGCAGGCAGGATGGAGAGATGAAAGCGTGGACGGGAAAGCAGAGACAAAAGAAGAGAGGGAATGGAGTATGGATTCAGCAGCGCTGCCTCGTCGCTGTTTTCGGCGACACAGAAGCGGCGGCGACTTAAACGATGCACCAGCGCCGGTCTCGAGCACCAAACCTTGGCCTGCTCCATGGGCTGCTCCTCATTGGAACTAGTTGGGGACCCAGGGGCTGCCGTTTCTGTTACGTGCCATTCGCCTTCAGGAATACTCGTCTTGGGCCTGGGGATGCTGCTCGACCGGGTCCACCTCGAGATGGGGATGCGCTCCCACGGACCGGAGCGTCGGCCAAGCAGCAGCCCAAACTTACAGGACGTCCTGGCGGTTTAGGCTCTGCTAACGAAATGTATAGTCTGGGTGCTCGCTCCCGACTAGCTCGTGTCGAGCCAAGCGCAGAGTATCCCCTCGCGGCTCCTTCGGCTCCCTTGCCATGCCTCCTGGAATAGCCTTTCATCTGGACTTGCGCGGCTCTCGTCACGGTTCAAGGTTCAAGCTCGTCCCTGCTCAGTAGCATCGAACTGACATTGGGTGAGCCGCGCAAGCCATCGAGACACTAGGTTCATGTCCATCATGCCATGAACTGTTTTGCAGATGTAATACGTCAAGTAAAGCAACCGTCTATTTGCCCGAGCCATGACAGACTCCTCTATAAACCTCCATGCCCAAGAGCCCCCTACCCATGCACTCTCGGGGCCCGGTGGTACTGGTTAGGCCACTTAACGGCGACGCCCAGCTCCTTGGCCATCTTGAGCACAAAGTTGGGCTCTCTTAGAAACTGCCGCCCGACCAGCACCACGTCGGCCTGCGGCCTATGCCCGTCGCCCTCGTCCGCCGCGCTCGTCTCATCATCGCCGCTGCCCTGCACAATGTCTCTGGCCATTTTGCCGCTGGAGATCATGCCGACGGCGCCAACCAGCAGCTGCTTGCCCTCGCGCCGCAGCGCCGCGCGGATCTGGCCGGCCAGCTCGACTTGGTAGTAGGGGTGGAGGTCGATCTTCTGCGCGGCGCTGTTGCCGCCCGACGACACGTCGAGCAGGTCGACGCCCAGGCCCGGCAGCAGCTGGGCCAGGCGGATCGACTGCTGCAGGTCCCACGTCGGCTCGCCCGTGTGCTCCATCCACTCGGTGGCCGAGATGCGCAGGAAGACGGGCATGCCGGCGGGGACGGCGGCGCGGACGGCCTGGATGACTTGGACGACGAGGCGGATGCGGTTCTCGAAGCTGCCGCCGTACCGGTCCGTTCGCCTGTTGGTCAGGGGCGACAAGAACTCGGCCAGGAGGTAGCCGTGCGCGGCGTGGATCTCGACGACGTCGAAGCCGGCCTCGACGGCGCGCCGGGCGGCAGCGGCAAAGGCCTCGACGATGGCCTCGATTTCCGGTACGGACAGCTCGCGGGGCGCCGGCCAGTCGTCGGCGTAGGGAATGGCCGAGGGCGCCACCACGTCATCGGGCCAGCCGCCGTCGGCCTCGCCGGCGACGACGCGTGCAGCGGGAGCATGGCCCTCGCGCAGCCACGGGGCCAGCGTGCTAGCCTTGCGCCCCCCGTGGGCAAGCTGGATGCCGACCTTTTGGTTCTGCGAGTGGACAAAGTCGGTGATGCGGCGCAGGGGCGCGACGTGTGAGGCGGCCCAGATGCCCGAGTCCTCGGGGGAGATGCGGCCGCGGGGCTCGACGGCGCTGGCCTCGACCATGGTCAGGGCGGCGCCGGACAGGGCGAACTGGCCGAGGTGGACGAGGTGGTAGTCGGTCAGGTGGCCGTCGCGGGCCGAGTACTGGCACATGGGCGAGAGGACGACGCGGTTGGCCAGGCGCACGTCGCGGATGCGCAGCTGCCGGAACAGCGTCGGCGCGGCGTCCGGGTCCGAGGCGGTGCCGGCGGGGGGGTCCTGCGCGGGGGTGTAGAAAGGGACCCCGGCGGCCGGCTTGTTGGCGGTAGGGACCATGCTGGGGACAGTTGGGACAGTGGGGTGTGCCTGGATCGATGCTCGGGTATTGAGTTGGGTTCTGTGTCGAGCGTCGAATCTGGATGCCTGTGGGCCGGGGCAGCTTCTTATGCCTCTGGGCCCGGAGCCTTTATTAATAGCCAAGTTCCCGAAAGCGGGGCCTCGTTCGGCCTTGGATGGAGCATCGGGGCCCGGCATCGCCCCTTGCTCAGCGGGCCATTGCTCAGCGGGAGCATCTGGCTGCGTGACGCCATTTCTCTCCTGCATTTGTCGAGGCGTGAGCCGTCCTGGATGAGCTTTCCTTCTCGGGCCCAGCACGCAATTGCTTCGGCGTTGGAAAAGGGCGCGCAAAGTCTCCGGAGCCGCGTCGGCATCATTGGGGTAGCATTTCGGACGGCCAGATTACAAATGCGCCTGGCTTTACTAATAATGGCGGTGCTTGCTAATCAATACTCTTGACTTTGGTTTCTTGGACAGTTGCGACGGCTTGGACCAATAACTGTAGCCGTCTGTTCGTACAACTCTGGTCCTTCATGCTCCATCATACACCACGATGCCTATGTAAGTGTAAAGATGCAACGGAAGAAGATGAAGCATGAGAAAATCGATGCGTGATGTGGGTTGTCTCAACCTGTCACGGTGCGCTGTGCTCGGAAGGCCACAAAAGCCGTGATGCTGACTTACTCTGCATTGACAAGCACAATTGTTCTCACTCGCACCCGAGCATCCTCATATTCCTCATTGTCGCTCACCAGTCACTCTAGACGGCTGCATACGCACCGCAATCGCACCCCCTGCAAAGCAACGTGACATGAGCCTGTGCCTCCCACGCGTGAGATGCAGGCATCTTCTCAGTCAACGCCCAACCGGGCTGACGAGTCGAAACTTTACGCATCAGGGGCCATGGCAGTACCGGTACTTTTGCGCATATATGTACAAGCCTCGCTGCGGGCCCTGTCAATTTGAGATCCGGGACAGCCCGCTTGTCGTCGCAGGGACCCTTCCTCAGACAAGATGATGGATGCATGGCGCGGCAGGGCAGACTCGAGTGGTGGTTTTCACACCGGCGGCGGTGCAGGGATTTCCTCAGGCCACCCGTCGACCAGGTTGGCGAGTCTCCCGTGTTGGTCTCGTCGTGGTGACGGAACGTCCAACGCCGAGTGACCCATCACGGCACGGCAATGTGTGACGCGACCGACCGGCAAGGCTCACCCATGTCCGCGGTGTTTGATGTTCGTCGTGTGTTTTTGGCCAGCATTGACCATCGGCAAATCGTTCCTTCCCCTGAGATGCACAAGGACGGCGGCTCCTCCCCCGCCTTGGCCCAAGCTTTGGCGTCAGGGACGTCGTGGCCGAAACGGGGCTAGGATGTACGTTCTGTAGGTTACGATAAGGTTAATGTTGGAGCGAGATGTGCTGGGGGATGTGCTGGGGATGTGCTGGGGATGTACATACTACTAAGTACCTAGTAATTAGAGGGATGTACGGATAATACTTTACTGGAGGGATGTGCTGGAGGGATGAATGCTGTATTCCGTACCCTCCTCTGCAGTCTGCTTTGAAACTGGGCCTCCGAGACAAGTGTCAAGCACAGGTAATCTTCTATTCCTTCAGCATTCCTCTCTACCCTCCGCACTCGTCGACCCTGTCCCCGCCCTCTTTGTTTCGGGGACAATGACGATGGCTCGCCAACCAAGGGTCCGAATACAGGCAGCCTGCAGTGCATCGACGATAAGATACGCGAGCATCCACTGTAGACGTCCACTGTCCAGGGGTCCCCTGCAGCCTGTGGCATTCCTCCATCTCATTGCTCGCTCGCTTGCCTCCCTCAAGCCATGAAACGCATCCCACCTGTCCTCACTTTGTCATTGGGGGCCTTTCTCGCCTCCATCTGCACCGACAGTCTCGCCTCGATTCCACAGCCAACTACGTGGATCCATTCTTGCCCCTCCCTCTTCCATCCTCCTCCTCCGCCCTCATATACCAGACACAAACCGAGGAGTTGTTGTTGGTCACGACCTTTTCTTCTTCCCCATTCTGCCTCACTCGACGACTCGCATGCTCACCAGCCCCAGCCCCAGACCAACCCGAGCCATGTCGCTCCTCCTCGTCCTCCTCCTCGCCCTGGAGCCCCAAGTCGTCGTCGCCGCCGCCCTCGCCTACGGCTCTCCCTTTACCAACGCGACGGGCATCTCGTGGAGGCCCTCGCAGGCCGCCCAGCGCACCTGCGGCCCCATCACTTTTGCCGCGGACCCCAACCTCGATCCCGCAAACTGGCGCCAGTGTGCCGCCCTCTACAGCCACTGGACCTCAGAGAACGGCACCTTTGGCGTCGCAAACGCAGACCACGGCCCCTCCTACAGGCCCATTGTGGGCCAGACCGACTGCGCCCTCGCCGTCGCGCCGCTTGCCTCGACCACGGGCCCTTACCTGGTTGGCAGCAAGGACATCGAGGCCATCCTGCAGCGCAGCCTCCGTGACTTCTCGTACGGCTCCTTGCTCGCCGTCAACGGCACCGTCGACTGCGACGTGGCAAGCGGCGGCCGCGCCCCAATGTCTTGGAAGATCTCCAAACCTGATGGCGTTCAGTAGCCGGCACAAGATTCATATTGTTTGACTGGCGAAATTCATACGGGTTACGGCGTTTTTACTCGGACTGAAAAAGGTACTGGCAAAAGACCATCACTTTTCCCCTCGCATCACGGGCAGCTGTACGAGACGATTGAAAACCCCCTGGCACATTAACCTCGGGCTCATCTTGGGCGCGCCCTCACCAAATGTAACAAGATAGTGCTATTCGCATGTAGATCGAATACTCGTCATATCATTTCTTGTTCGCCTCGTCCCGCCTGTCCAGTAGTGATCGGGAGACGGGGTATATAAGTGCGCGCCCAAGATCAGATCCTCTGGCCTCTTCCCTTGACCTCTACTCTTCCCATGCCTCGCCCCAACTTCCACCCACACTCAACCTCGGCCCTCACTTGGACAGCGCTCTATCTCTCGCAGCCGTCATGCGCTTGGCCAGCTGGTCCCGCAGCTCCTGACACCGCCCGGCCGAGCTCGACCACTTGTTGAGCGCATGCTGCTGCGCCCACCTGGCCTCCTCGTACCTAAACTTGTACTGGTCGAGCTCGCGCTTGAGCTCCAGCGCCGCCCGCACAGAGTTGAAGATGTCGTTTGCCTCCTGGCATCGCTTCTGGGGGCGCCACCGATACTCCTCTTTGATCCGCGCAACCTCGTCGGCGTGCACCGGCGCATGCTCTCGGTGCCTCCCTCAGCTCCGAGTCTGGGCCTCCCTCGCCTCGTCCAGACATTTA
The DNA here is from genome assembly GCF_020360975.1 of Hirsutella rhossiliensis. Taxonomy (NCBI): domain Eukaryota; kingdom Fungi; phylum Ascomycota; class Sordariomycetes; order Hypocreales; family Ophiocordycipitaceae; genus Hirsutella; species Hirsutella rhossiliensis. The sequence continues at coordinate 623,810 of NW_025408686.1, read as the reverse complement.
TCGAGCTCGGCGTTGTACGTTTCCGCCGCCTCAATCTGCTCGTAAAGCGAGACAAAAGTTGCCCTGCTCTGAGGGTCGACCAGCCGCCTCTGCTCGGCAGCCTCCTCCAAGACGGATCCCCAAGCGTTGCACCAGGAGAATACGGGGGAATCTACCGAACCGCAATTGTCGGCATAGGCTCCACGAACTTCACTGTCCCAAAATCCGTCCCGGCCAAGATAAAGGAGATATGCGACAGTTTTAAGCAAGAATTGGCACCCTCCTTGTACTCCCGCTTCGTCTCCTCGAGACGCGTCGCCAGCCGGGAGACGGTGCGGGCCTTGACCTTGACGTATGCGGCATTGGGGGGCTTCTGGCTGGGGCGCCGGGAATTGAGGCTTGGGGGCTCCGGGTGGCTCTGGTCTCGATCTGGAGGACGATGGGGCCGGCCCAGCACCAGAAGACGGGGAGAAGGGCCAGCAAGATGCATCCTGGGCCTGTTGCCGGCAGAAATCCTCGAACCGTTCGAGCAACATCACAGCGGCCAGTTGCTCGTACGGGCTGGATGGCATTTCGATGTCGTCGGCCGTGGGTGCTTGGCGAGCACGACCGAGACACCGAAAATATGAGGCCGAACTCGACGAGGGCCGTGACGGTGCCAACGGCGAAGGCCAGGAGAGCGGCCGCGATGACTCGGAGGAATGCTATTGTCTGCTGGGCTGCTCCGGAACTGCAGGTCAAACGGTGCGTGGGCGGGAAGAAGAGGTGGCTTGGTCCGTCCAAACGTCCAGGATTGAGGGCGGAGCCTTTGTTTACAACCCTGACCTTGTCCTTCACGCTCCGCATGTACGGTATTCCTGCCAAGCTCGTGTCCGCCTTCTTGGAGTTTTGCCCGGCGTCATTCAACTGGGCGTCATTCAGCTGGGCGTAAATCTTGCCAAGCTCGGCGTATGTCTTGCGCATCAAGTCCGAGTTCTGCTGTCCGTGACGCTCAAACTCCAGGCTGCACGCCAGCTTCGATGCTCCGATCGGGAAGCGTCCTTTTTTGCGCCCAAACCTCCACCGATAGAACCGCGCAGGGTCGGCTTCAGCGGATAACTAGTCCTCTGGGAGCCAGCGCCTTGCAAGGTTGTCGAATTCCAGGGCGCCCTCGTTCGCGACGTCCTTGTCGTCTCATGGCTGGCCATGCGTGGCCATCATGGCCCGCGTCATCTCGGCCTGATTGCTCGCCTATCGGTGGCGCAGTCGGGTGGAGGAATTAGGCTGACGGTCGATCCCGTTTGGTGTCTGTGCGACCGGGCCGGCTCAAAGGGGTCCAGGTGGGAGACGGAGCAAACGGACGACGAAGGGCGACAAAGGCAGCATGATGTTGCGAGTCGGACGGGCCGGGGGGAGGATACCGAGTGGGAGGGTGATGAGCTGTTCGTGACGCAAAGGCTGTGGTCGACGTTGCCAGGATTGCGGCCAAGGTGCAAAGAGTGATCAAGCTGTCAGGTCTGTCTTGAAGTGGTGATGCTGAGATGAGAGGTTGATAATGAGAGACAGACTGGTTCAATCAAGAGAGAGAATGTTGAGGGCGAAGAAGATAGGTGATGCTCGACAAAGCCTTTTATAGTTGACGATACGGTTCTTGGAAGCCTCAGGCACCGCCTGCCAAGTGATTGAGCAAACGACGACCCATTGTTGATCATTCTGTGGGAGGGGGTTGACATTGTTGGTATTGTGCGCCCATGGTAGATGAGGTGCGCGATTGAGGCTATATTGAGACGATAGGAGGGCAGTAGGGGCGATGAAAGACTACCGAGAGTGGTGGAGACAATAGGTCGTTGGAGAGCTGTCAAGGTGGTTGGCAGTCGAGGCAATGGATAGAGCAGTGAATCGCGGAGCCATGGATGGAGACGTTGAGACGATGGAGGCTCGGCTGTGAGATGGTACCATGACGGAAACAGTAGCGAGCCGTCGGGGCAATGGAGGCAGTGAATCCAGCGATAGACTGGCAGGGGCTATGGATGATGCGGTGCACGACCGAAGGTGGGGGGGATTCTTGAAGCACTGATTGAACGATGCATCTTGGAGTGCAACGGCGCGGCCAAGAACAATGAATGAATTGGAGGCAGTAGAGACGGTGGCGAGATGGTGGCGAGATGGCGGCCGTGGGGACAATACCGTAGAGAGTCGTAGCTACAGGCGATAGAGACGTGCGTGTGTGAGTGACCAAGATTGGAAAAGGGCAAGCGAGGGAAGGGGGATGAATGAGGGCCTTGCTGCGGTTCTGTGAATCACGCCGCGTGGTCAGCCAATGATGATCGCCGGGCCCCCTTGGAGGACGGTATCGGTTTGCTGGGTGAGTGAGATTGCCGGCAAACGACAGACGTGATGGGCCGCATTTCGGTGCTCCAATCATGTCATTGCCAACGCTAGTCGCTGTTGTTCGCGGCTGATGCTATCCACTTGCGCCATTCTCAAAGCATCCAGAATCAGCCGCTCGCTTGATATGTATCTTGTCTTGATATCCAAGCCAGAGAGGGCAGGGCAATGTGCCAATGACGATGGAATGAGTGATCCGTATGCCGAGTAATTACAGTACAGTCTGTGACAGTACCGCCGTGCTGTAATAGGTAGTATTCCGTACTGTAATAATAATACTCCGTACTGACAAATTGCCAATGCAAGTGCCAATGTAAAACGGCCCAGCGAGGACCGCAGTTGTCGGCAACGCGGCAGCCCTGCCGGCAACCCGCATCCGCCATGACCAATTCACCCGTGAGTCACCGGGGTCAGCAGGCGGAGCGGCGAGAAGCCGACTTTGGCCGAGCCGGGACAGCGTTTGGGGTGGGGCATCGCCTACGCAGATGACGGGTCATGGGCTGCTGCGAATCCCCTCTTTTGGCGTGTCTCGGAGCATCTGCCAGCCTGCCCAGACATGGAGGGCAGCAGATGTGCGTTGGTCGGTACTCCGTAGCTCCGTAAAGACGTCGAGAAGGGCCACGAAAAGGGAAGCGAGGATGAAATGGGGAGCGAAAGAAAGAGAGGCTGGAGAGCTGCATCTCGAATTAGAGAAGGCGGTGCTCTCGCTTCGGATTGGAATCGGCTGCCTTTTGTCACGGCCCTCTCTTCCTTTGTTTGGCCCTTTTTTTCTGTTGAAGGGGGGGGGGCGCATTTCCTTCGCCGTCGTCTGCTGAGACGCGGAAGTCTTTCTTTTTTTGCTTTTGTTCCCCCTCGTCATCTTCGTTGTCGGCATCTGCATCGCCCCAACAGGTCACGGGTGGGCCGTCCACCACCAGAACAATCCATGCCCCGGGTGTGTCTAGCATGTGAGCGGGTTGAGTCGCGGGGTTGTTGGGCGGCAGGCTGCTTGGGTGCAACGTAGCGAGACCGACTTTTCCGCGCGGCGGCGTGCACGTCGCGGCGGCTCAAGAGTCGGTCAGAGGCCTCGGACGCGCACTGCATCGCAGTCGGGACATGCATTGTACATGCTCCATACATACTCCGTACATACATTGGCCATGCTTTTGGTCGGCTGGCCCTGCGCGCCCAGAGCCGGGCCGATGTGGGAGACGCGGGCGGACCGCCGGGCTGGAGAGGCCAGGCATTCGACGACCTTGTGGCCACCTACTTACCTACCTAGGTACAGTACCTACTAAGGTATGTAACTTATGTACATACGTACTACTAAATGCTCGGTTTCGTATTTACGGCATGCATCCCTACGGGTCCAGCTCGTCGTCGTAATTACAGTATATCTCCTCCATCTCGGCATATGCCCGTATAAGCGGCCATGATGACGGTGGCACAGAAATGTCCAATAACGCCCAGCGTCGCGGCGCCGTCGGCTGACCAGCACAATGCGGTGCCTACAGTGCACATCCATCGTATCTCGACTGATCAAGGCTCCGGCAAGAACAGACATCATGGATACGGTAACTCTGCTTTGGCGCTCGATGCCGGGGCCGCCTTGCAGGTTCGGTCGGAGGATTTTGCGGCAGGTACCGGTACCTGCGGGACGGGCAGTTGAGCCTCGACCATGGGGGCCGTTTCGTCATTGCCAAGCGGACATGCTGTATATAGAAACAGGGCCTGTACTGTACCTGTACCTGTACTTGTGGCATGGCCAGGCATCGACATTTCTCATCGCTCTGTTGCTGCACTGCATACTAGGCAGTACTTTAGTATTCACCAGTCATCTCCACCAGTCATCTGGCCGTTCTCCTTGGCCTGGCAGCTCACCGCGACTCTCCCGGCGGCGCTACTGTGCTGGATATGCGCCCTGGCAGCCGCCATTCCCGCTACGGGTTCATACGTAATAGTACTGTACTAACTAGGTAGGTATTGTGCGTACGGAGTACAGTACATACATGCTAATATATTCACTGTACATACATCCATACATTCACAGGTGAGCTACGTCCGTACAGTATCCGTACACGCAGCTTGGCCTTCCTCGAGCAAGCTCGGCGTCAGGCTGCTGACTGGAGGCCCGTTGTCGGCGGCGGTGCCGAGCGGGACATGTACATGTACTTGTGGCTGCACCGTAGGGCTGCCCGCCACGGCCGCGAGCAACGCACCTGGGCCGTGCTCTGGGGAACTTGGTATCCGTACTGTAGCGCCCTGTAAGCACGCCATGTGCAGCTGCCCACGTTTCAGTCGCGATGCATCCCGTCGCCGCGACGTGGTATTATTGCTTACTGACCCGGGCTCCGGAACCGCAATCTGTCCTCTCTTGTGACCCTGCATCTGGGCCTTTTTTCAATCCATCCTCCATCCTCGCCCGGTCCGTGTCTTGCTGCAGTGGAGTCGGCGGGCGCGGTACTCCGTACAGTTCAGCGGGTGTAGGCCTAGCGCCAGCGCTAGCCAAGTGCCAGAGGCCGTCTCCGCACTCTGAGCACTGACGGCCTCCACCGTGGCTGCTGCCAGACAGTGGCGGAGGCGGCGACGGGCCGCGGCACACCCGACGGGGCAAACCCTCTTTTTTTTGGTCGCCCTTTTCTTTTTTTTCGGCCGACTTTGAAACCTCGAGGCAAGGGAGCATGTAGTCTTGGCCTGGCAAGGCATGCCACCATGTACAGTATGTACGAGCTGCAGCATGTATGACATTGGGCGCTGTACAGCACTGTGCCTCTCTCTGTGGCTCCAGCTGTCTTGCAGTCCCTGGCGGTACATGGAGGTACATGCTAGCAAGTGGTACACCTGGCACGGCGATCAGATAGATCTCCGGGTCGGTGACAGCCTCTCGAGTTGAAAGCCAACCGGCGAACAGCGAGCAACTCGTTTTGGAGGCAACCAACGACCGCCAACACTCGACTCTCGCCGCGGTAGTCTGTCAATGTAGGCGTACAGTACATACGTACTAGTAGCTTGTGTATGCTAAAAGTATGCCATGCAGGTGCCTTATTCTTAGAGGCGAATCACGACCCTCGGCGCAGCCAACGGGCTTGGCCCTTTTTCTTCGTATCGATACCTCGTAAACACAGCCAACAACAAGGAGGCCGGCCGGCTGCCGACCGGGGCGCGCGCAGACGGGTGGGCAGGCAGCCGGATTCGCTCCTTTATGTGCAAAAGTAGCCGACGGTACTGCATCCGTACCTACATTGGCTTGCTGTGCTGTAAATAAGACTGGATACTCCGTAGAGAGAGCCAGGGATCATGTGGGCGGTGGGATACTTGGCCTACATAATTTACTGTACAGTACATATTATCTTGCGGCTCGTCCCATCCGTCCATCCATCCATCCATCCATCCATATCCCATGATCTCGCCCGCCCGCCTCCCTCCGTCCGTACATGCATACGCGCAATCCTAATCAACCACCCACCGAATCTCACCTCTCCTCCTTTTCTTCTTGGTCGGCTGGTCCTCTTCCTGACCTCTGCACCTGCCACTCTCACGCCATCCTCTCGACCGACGACAGACATCAGAGACGCAGGCCTCACTCACCCGCACACACGCACCCCCCTCGTGATACTCTCAAACATCTCCCGTGGACGAGACACGCCTCCAGCTCCTCGCTCTGGGGGTCGGCCCGCCAGTGCATTCGTCGCCCGCAACACGCCATCCCCGCCCCATCCAGAGACATCTCACCCCTCGTCGCCCAATCTAGGCCCTTCTCCCTTTTGCTCACCGGCAAATATCAACACCCGTCCCGCCTCCGCATCTGGAGCAATACCGCCCTCGACTGGCCTTCAGCACACTGACCTCAACACCCTCACCTCTATGCACTGCCCTGCCCGGCATCCACAATCCGCCATCATGGCCGCCGCCTCACCCGTACCCATCCGCATCTCCTCGTCTTCGTCCTCGCCTTCGCCCTCGCCCTCGTCCTTCTTCCAGCTGCCCACCCGCCGGCGCAAGCAGACGCGCCTGATGGAGCAGCAAAAGAGCGAGCAGGCCGCCGTCCTCCAGGAAGAGCTCTCCCTGCGCACCCAGGCCTGGGTCTACCTCGAGGACTTCCTCCACAACTCGCAGTGGAGCGACCAGATGGACCGCATCACCATTGTCCGCGACGCCGTCCCCACCATGCCCGAGCTCAACGCCTACGGCGACCTCGACGAAAAGGAGGGCACCCGCGCCTGTCGCCGCCTCTTCAAGGCCGTCGTCATCTGGGACGAGCTGGGCCACAGCCTCTGGGGGACCCTCCGCGCCGCCTCGGAGCAGAGGCAGCTCGCCCAGCGCCAGTTCGAGATGGGCTCGCCGCGGAGGAGCCGCTTCCCCGACGAGCTGCGCGCCACCGCCGCCTACACCTCGCGCCGCCCCTCGCGCCGCTCCTCCGAGGACTCGTATGACTCGGACTACTCGTTTGACTCGTGCGACTCGTTCCAATCGTCGACCAACAGCCTCTCCGGCGCTCCTCCCGTCCCGCCGCTGCCCGCCGCCTTTGTCGCGGCAGCGGCGGCAGCAGCCGAGAAGAAGCCGCGCATCAAGCTGCCCAAGCGCCTCTCGCGATCCTCGGGCTCGGCATCCTCGTCGTCTGGCCGGCCGTCGTGCGAGATGGAGCCGGCCGGCGCCGACGTCCCCTTGTGCCTCGACCAACAACACGACGCCGCGGACCCGAGCGCTCTCGACATGCTCGGCAGATCGCCTCCCCGTGATGGCGACTCGTCGCCCTCGGCATTTCCGAGAATCTTCTCCCATAACTGGGCCGTGAGGAAGCGCCTTGGCGTCTTTGGCGACAGCCGCCCCAGTACGGCGAGCGCCCCGAGGCAATCCTACAGCCATCACCAGTCCCACCAGTCCTCATAGAGTGGGGAGACGACGACGAGGCGGCGGGGCGCGCCGAAAACCCCCGATTTTTTGGAATGTACACTGTGAATTTGGGCGTCGATCTGGACAGCGCGGGCATGTAACGGCGTTGGTGGCTTCACATTCAGGGGCCTGGTTTGCCTTGTTTCTTTATTTTATTTTCTGACGATTGACGATGATGATGCCCTTTTGAGGGGACCGTGTGTCATCAGACCGCCTGCTTGGCAGAGCGTGTTGGCCGCCGCCATGGGCTGGACCCTCTTGCGGCGGTCTAGCGACGGATGGAGCGGACGATCTGCCATTCGACCATGGCCATCTGACAATGGACGGCATAGACACGTTGGACGACGCTGGTCCGTTTAGCGGTCAAAGGCCGGTAGAGGGAGAATGTCTAGTGTAATGAACATTGAATGAACAAGAACAAGCAGTTGGCCGTGTGGCACCGCGGATGGGCTGCTTGGCTTGCTTCAAGCCTTGAACTCTATTGTTTGCTGGCCGAGATGCCATGCAGTCGTTGAGCCCCAAGTCCCTTGAAGTGCTAAACCGTTGTTTGCCCGACGAATCGCCATTCAATCGTCGAGCCCAAGTCCGCCTCGGTAATGGCAATGCATGTGCACGTCAATATCAATATGTGAAAGTCACGGACAACTTGCGGAGGCTCATGCGATGGATATGTGTATCAGTTTGCTGCGACGGAGAAAATCCTCCGCCACGGCCCTGAGGGCGCCGGCCATTAATTAGCTCCAGTCCGTAATCGAAGCCAAGACGCCAACACGAACATGGCTGGAACCGGGGAGCCGGGCAGCGAATCAAGTAGTCAGGCAAGCGTGGCCGTGGTTGCGCAGTTGGTGAGCAATCGATGAGCTTTCGGACAACAGCTGGGTCTGCAGTGGCTTGGGCTACGTGGCAGTCATTTCAGTAGCTGGACAGTAGGCAAGTTGAGCGGCCACCTGATATTTTTTGTTGGTCGCATATGGAGACTGAGGACTTGCCTTGGCCGAGCTGTGCTTGCTGACTCATTCCTAGCTGCATCTGTCGGCTGATCCTCGCGCCTCTCCTAGCTCGGCGGCCACGATTACATAAACACCCCCCAGGTACGACCGACTCTAGGCAATTCCCGGCGCTGCCCTCGTACCTACTCTTCGGGCTAGGTATTCAGCACGCCCGACGACGAAGCGGGTCCACCCTCCACCAGCGAACCTGCGCGACGACAGCTTCATCGTCGACGCGAGAGCTCTTCTTTCGCCTCGATCAGGCTCCCGACTCTCCCCATCGCTGCGGCTTTATCGCGACGCCACCGCATCCTTTGTCTCCTCAATCGCTCGTCCGCTGTCGCACATCTTGCCAGGGGCAACTCAAAACCGTTTGTTTTTCCTCCACGAGTTCATTTTTTTCATTCACTCGAACCGCTTCTAACCTCGACTTTCCTCGCAGCCACTCTCCACTCCGCCTCAACTTCTCCCTCCTCTGACTGCGCGCCCTCTGCGCCACCGCCTTGCCTCGAGTGATGACGACGCAGCCTGCAATCTCCTTCTAGTCTGGTCGTCGTCATGGCGGCTGCAGATGTCGACGTCGGCTACGTCGCAGGTCACCTCGGCCTCGACCAGCCTGTCCTTGCGGCCCTGACGACGGAGCCCACCGTCGACCTCGTCGCCACGCTCCTGCAGGCCGTCGCCGCAAAGGCCCACGAGTTCGACGTCCTCTACGCCGACAAGCTGCAAACCGACATCGAGCTCGAGAATGCCGTCCGCAGCGCCGAGTCCCGCGCCCAGACCTCAAAGGCCACGGCTGAAAACGCGCTCAAAGAGGCGCAGCAAGCTCGGCAAAGCTCAAAGGAACATGGTGCGTCTGCTCAGCGCGAGTTCTCCGAGTCCGACGGCCGCTAAACCTTTATCCCCAGAAATGAAGAGCCAGTCCCTCGAAAACGAGCTGCAGGTTCTCAAGGCAAAGAGCTCCGACCACGAGGCAGAGGTCAAGACCCTTAACGATAAGATCGAGACCCTGCAGTCATCCAACCGCACAAACCTCAGCATCATCGAATCAAACACAAAACGCGACCAGACCGTCGCCGACGAGCTAGCCAAGCAGCACCAGCGAAACGTCGAGCTTACCCGCCAGGCCTCCGCCCTGCAGCAGTCCGAGCAAAACGCAAAGGGCCAGCTCAACAGCGCCAAGTATCGCGAGGACTCGCTCAAGCAACAGCTTGACCTCGCCCGCCGCAATGCCGAGTGGCTCGAAGGCGAGCTCAAGACGAAGAGCGACGAGGCCCTCAAGTACAGGAAGGAAAAGGGTGCTCGCGTCGCCCAGCTGCAGAGAGAATGCGAGGACGCAAAGTCCCAGATCGACGCCCTCAAGCGGACCGAGCAACAGCTTCGCGAACGCCTCGAGTCCATGCAGGCCAAAGCCGACGAGGCTCTCGTCAAGCTCCAGAAGCAGGAAATCGCCTTTGCCACGACCGTCGACAGCTACAAGCAGGAACTCGACGACCAGCGCAGGCTCGTCGACATGTCTGACCAGCTGAGCAAGAAGCACCAAGAGCGCGTGCGGGAGCTCGAGGCGGAAAAGGAACGTCAAAGGGACAACTACGAAAACGAGATTCGCCGGGTTCGCCTCGAGCTGGAACAGGAGAGACAAACGACGTCTCAAATGGAGGCCAAGATCCAGCAGCTCGAAGGCCAGCTCGACGAGCTGCACGCCCGCATGGACCAAGCAGTCCAGCCCAGCTCGGTGCCTCAGACGCCCCGCGCCAACGGCTCCGTCATGGGCCGTCCTGCCTCGCCCTTTGGCCCCTTCGGCACCCCGGGCTCTGTCCGAAGTAAGTCGGCCGTCACCGCCACGCAAGCCATTGAGCAGCTGTTCCACGTCAAGGGACAGCTCGCCAGCGAAAAGAGGCGAAATCAGCAGCTCTCGGAGGAGCTCGACGGCATGATCTCCGCCCTCGAGGCCAAGGCGCCCGAGATCCAAGAGCTTCAGGCGGAAACCGATACTCTCCGCGACGAGATTGCCCGCATGTCGGAGCTGTCCCAGCAGAGCTTCGAGGAGCGCGATATGGCGAGAAAGGCGGCGCGCAAGGCCGAGGGTGCTTTGGGGTCGGCCCAGTCCGAAACAAAGATCCTCAAGACGCAACTCCGCGACCTGGGCACGCAAATACAGATGCTCGTCTTTAGCATCTACGCCCTCGAAAAGGGCGTCGACCAGCTGACCGAGGAAGAAAAATTCCGTCTCCAGCAGCTGGAACAGGGAGAGATCACCGAGGAGGCCCTGTCCGACTTGTCCGACACCCACCAGTTCATCACCCAGAAGCTTGTTGTCTTCAAGGACATCAAGTCCTTGCAGGCCAAGAACCAGGAGTTGATGCGCATCACCCGCGAGCTGGCCGAGCAGCTCGAGAGCGAGGAAGCCCTCGCCGCCAAGCATCAGGCCAAGGTGGATCACGACAAGGTGGAGAAGCTCCAGCAGGAGCTGGATCACATGGTCGAGGAGAGCAGGTCCATCAAGAGCACCATGGAGAGCTTCAAGGCCGAGCGCGACATGTTCCGGCGCATCCTCCAGCAACGCGGTCACGGCGGAGACGAGGCCTCTATGATGAGAAGCTCTCTCGACAGCTCTCAACGCCCTCCACTCGCCAGCATCGAGGGAGACCAGTCTGAGGCGCTCAATGAAGCCCTGCGCAAGCTGCAATCCGAGTACGACAGCTTCCGCGATGCCCAGAACGACGTCCGCACAGACCTTCGCCGGCAGATTGACCATTTGTCGACGGAGAAAAACCAGCTACAGACCGAGAGGATCAAGGTGCATGGTGATCTCAGGATCGAGTCGGAGAGGCGGGAGATGTTGCAGAGCAACTATGTTGCCCTACAGGCCGAGAATGTGGAGCTTCAAAAGCGCAGCCAGGTCCTTTCGGAGACGGCAGCCAAACAGGACATTCGCACGCAACAGGTTGCCGAGGAGCTCATTGAAGCAAAGGGGTTGCTGGACAGCATGAGGAACGAGACGGCCAACCTCAAGGCCGAGAAGAAGCTGTGGAAGGACATTCAGGATCGCATGAGCAGGGACAACGAGGGCCTGATTGAGGAGAAGAACCGCCTGAACCAGATTCTGGCCACCCATCAGAACCTGGAGAACGAACGCAGCGTTGCCGAGTCCGAGGCACGGCGGAAGGCCCAGGAAAAGATTGACAAGCTGGAGCGCGAGTTGAGCGACGCTCAACGCAAGCTGTCTACCGAGGCCGACGAGAGCAGGAACCTGCAGCTGAGAAAGGAGTTTGAGGCTAAAGAGTCCCAGAGGCGGATCGACGAGCTCATGCAGAGCCTGAGCCAAATCCGCGAGGAACACGTCAGTGTCAAGACGACAAAGGATCACCTCCAGGCTCGCGTTGACGAGCTGACGGTCGAGCTGCGGAATGCGGAAGAGCGGGTTGGTCGGCTGCAGCCGCGGCCCACTCCCCGACCTGCGTTGGCATCGGACAACAACCAGCGCCAGCAGGAGCTCGAATCTGATATCCAAGACCTGAACAACGAAGTCTCGGACCTGAAACGCGACCTCGACCTGGCCAATACCAAGCTCGAAAACGCCAAGGCGCAAGTCGAGCAGTACAAGGAGCTGAGTCAGAGCAACGAGGAGGCCGTCGAGGACCTCCGCGCCTCGCAGGACCAGTACAGGGAGGAAATGGAGTCGCTCGTGGCAGAGAAGGAGGCCAAGGTCAAGGAACTCGAACAGCGCGTCGGGGACATGTCTGCGGAGCTGTCGCGGTCCAACAGTGAGCTATCGGCGCTCCGGGACTCCCAGAACGAGGTGTCGCGCAGGCACGGTGACGAAAAAGCCATTCTCCAGGAGGAGCTTGACCGTCTCAAGGAGGACAGCGCCAAGCACGTCGAGGCTGCCCGGTACCACCAGCAGGACCTGCGTGCCCAGGCCGAGATTGCTTCCAAGGCTCAGCAGGATTACGAGCAAGAACTCGTCAAGCATGCCGAGGCAGCCAAACTTGCCCAGCAACTGCGCAGCGAGTACAACGAGCTCAAGAGTCAGACGGCGTCTCTCAGAGCCGAAGCTGAGTCTGCCAAGGTCGCCCTGTCGCAGAACGAGAGCTCCTGGGACGAGCGGCGGCAGCAGCTGGAGCACGAGATGACCGAGGTGACGGCCCGACGAGAGGATGTCAACGCCCAGAACAAGCTCCTTCATCAGCAACTGGAGGCCTTGACCGCCCAGGTCGCAGCCCTGCAGCAGAAACGTGGGGGCGGCGAGGATGACGAGGCCATGTCTCCCGCGCACATTGGCGACGCCCTCGACGGGCTGCGCGAACTCAACAGCTATCTCCGCCGTGAAAAGGAGATTCTCGAGGTCCAGTACGACCTCAAGTCGCAGGAGTCGAAGCGGTTGCAGCAGCAGGTGGAATACATCCAGTCTCAGCTTGACGAGGCTCGTTTGAAGCTCGACCAGGAACGTGCCCAGTCTGCTCATGGTGGTCGCAATGCAATAACCCACCAGAACCTCATGGAGAAGCTCAACGAACTTAACCTTTACCGAGAGAGCAGCGCCGCTCTGCGCAACGAAAACACGCAGTTGAAGGATCAGCTTGCGGACAAGAACAAGAAGATTGAGGTGTTGGAGGGCAAGATCCAACCACTTGAGGCCGAGATTGACAGCCTCAGCACGTCCAAGTCGTATCTGGAAGAGGAGATTAAGCAGATTCAAGAAGACCGCGACCGCTGGCAGAAGCGTACCGAGGGCATCCTCACCAAGTACGGGCGCGTCGACCCGGCCGAGATGGAGTCGCTCAAGATGACCATTGAAGAATTGCAAACGGAACGCAACGCTCTTAGAGAGGGCGAGGGCCCGCTGCGAGCCAAGGTCGCAGAGCTCGAGTCGACCATCAACTCTGAACGCGAGGCCTGGCAGTCCACCCGCTCCAAGCTCACAGACCAATTCAAGGAAAGGTCCAAGAGGCTCACGGGTGAGAAGAACGAGTATATCCAGCTGAGCAACCAGTTGCAGGAACAGCTGAACCAGGTCAACGTCGAGCTTGAGGGAGCGCAGAAGCGTGCGGAGGAGGTCGGGCTGGAGAAGACGGAGCTGGAGAAGGAGATTGAAAGCTTCAGACAGCAAGTGCAGGAGCTTCGTCAACAGGCACAGCAAGATCAGCAGGCCCAGCCATTGCAGCAGGCTCAGGAGGCGCGGCAAGCGCAGGGAGCTCAGCTGGCACCGCAGTCCTCTGCATCGACCGAAGTTGTGGCCCAGCTAGAGCGGCGGCTGGCGGATGCGCAAAAGGATCTGGAAGCCATCAGCGCGCAGAAACTGGGTGCCGACCAGCAGCTGGAGACGTTGCGGACGGAGCTGCAAGCGACCATCTCGGAGCGCGATGAGGCAAGACAAAAGCTGCAGGACGCGGTAGCCACTTCGATGGACGTTTCTGGACCTGCTCAACAACCTGCCCCGGCTCAAGAGGCGGGTAGCGCGACGCAGACGAGCGGCCCACCTGGACTGTCGGACGAAGAGAGGAAATCGCTGGAGGAAAAGGTCGCTGTCGCTGAAGCTCAGGTGGCCGAGCTAGAAGAAAGGGTGAACTCGGCTCAGCAGGCGGCCAAGGAGCGATGCGACAAGATGCGCGACTCGTTGAACAACAAGCTTAAAGAGAGCCGTGGAAAGTTCGACGAGGAGCTCAGGCAGAAGGACGAAGACCTCAGGCTCAGAATCGAGCAGGAAAGGCTCATCTGGCAGGCCGAGAACCAGGGCGCCAAGCCCGCCGCTCCAGAGCAGATGCCATCCACACCAGCCACGGACGGCCAATCCCAGCCGTCACAGGCCACGCCCGCGCCGGGCGGCAGCGTTGCTGACTTGACGCAGCTCGACGACGCCAGCATTCGGCAGTTCCTCGCTTCGAATGCGACGGTCAAGAGCATCATTGCAGCCAATCTTAAGAAGAGGCTCGAAGCCGAGAGCGCCAAGATCAAGGGGGATGTGGACACGAAGATTGCGTCGGCGCGTGATCAGGCCCAGTTGATGGAATCCAAAAAGTCGACTTTGCGCATCAACATGGCCGAGAACAAGCTCAAGGCGGCCAACACGAGACTCGGGGTTGTCGAAACGGCGGCTAAGGAGACGCCTGAGAAGCCAGTGGTTGAGGTGTGGGAGGTTGTCAAGAAGATCCCCGGCCCCGGGGGGCCAGCCCCTCCGGCAACGCCAGTCAAGGCCGTGCCGGCGACGCCGGCTTCGGCCGGCAGCAGCCAACAGCCCGATGCTGCTGCTCCCAAGCAAGCCACGGCGAAGCCTGCCGAACAAGCCGCGGAACCAGCCGCCCAGGAGTCGAAGCCAGCGGAGCCCCAGCAGCAGCAGCCCGCCAGCAGCAGCCTGCCCGCCAAGCCGACCAATCCCTTTGCGCAGTCCGCCAATGCCAACAAGATGGAGCCTCAAAACCCTTTTGCGCTCAAGGCGGAACCGGCAGCGAATGCTTCCCCGGGCAACCAAGTGCCACACCAAAATCAGCAGCAAGGCCAAGGCGGTCCGAGGTCGTCGGGTATTCCCATGCCCCGCGGCGGTGGACGCGGACGAGGAGGCGCCTATGTGCCCCCCGGCCAGCGATCTGGTAGCGGAAATCAAGACGGCGGCCCTGGCAACGCGGCCCAGGCCGGTCGGGGCAGAGGTCGGGGCGGCATTAACCCTGGCGCGACAGAGTTTCAGCCCGGAACCAAGAGGCAAAGGGGCGAGTCGGAAGGAGGCCGAGGGGCAAAGAGAGTGCGAGGAGGCCACTAGTGGTGGTGACCGCACGGCACTTGCCCAGGCGAGGGTGAAGGGAATCCAGGATGAGAATCTCAAGCCATGCGACGACGGCGTGGGTTGGGCTCTGTACTTGTACTCGAGAAGGGGGATGGAGAGGAGACTCACGACGGACGGATGGGTTTGTTGATACACCGTTGCGTCTAGCAAGCATGGCATGACAAGATGTTTCCCTTTTCCTCACTCCTGGGGTCTTTTCTCCCATTGCTACTGTTCCGTCTCCTCATTCCTCGTCTCGTTGCCAGCGATGTATAAGTGCCAGCCAGCTACAAGGTCGCTGCTGCCGAACGGCAAAGCCGCGCCTAGATCTCCATCGTACTTGTTAAATATAATCTCCGCACCAAATATAGATGCACGTCTCGCAATTGGATGTGACGCAGGAATTAAGTAAAGTCGCGATGTGTGCCCAAGTGCAAGTTGGCATGGCTTGGTGTTGTCGGCGGGTCGGTGTTGTGGATGCCGATGTACTTCGTACCGTAATTACTTCGTAGACGACTTCCGAAAAAAAAAAGTCAAATCGTTCAAACTCGCCTCAACCAGCGCCCTCTACCATTCAACTCGACCTCCATTCTTACCAACCTATGCATCGCGGGCTGATACCAGTCTCTGCTATATAGCACCGTCACCGGCAGCACTCATGATTCCGCAGTCGAAGAAGCGCAAACTCCCTGCCGCCTCGGGGCCTGCGCCGAAACGCAGCAGGAGCCTGAAGCCGACGACTCCCAAGGGCAAGGCGTCGACGAAGCGCGCCATCGACGTGGCGTCGCTCTCGTGGAAGCCCGTCGGCGAGGATTTTGGCGGGCTCGAGGTGATTACGGGCGTCGACGTGGTCAAGGATGGGGACAAGGTGCAGTTTGTGGTGAGAGAACGAGACGACGGCGGTGACGAGACGCACAACGACGGCAACGGCGACAAAGACACAGACGGAGACAGGGGCAAAAACACGCACGAACGGCAAGATGAGGCTGAATCTTTTGAGGGGTTTGGTGACGACCCTGTGGAGGGCCAAGATGTCCATATCCGCAAAGCTGGCAGCCGTCAAGATGGTGTGGCGAGCCAGAAAGCTTCGCAACAGGTTGCGAGCCAAGGCGAACCGAAGACGAACAAAAAAGACAAAAAAGACAAAAAGAAGAAACCCCTCCCGCAAGACAAGCAAGCAACCGACGCGACGGCCGATAAAGTACTTTCAAAGCCCCCTGCACACGGCGGGAACTCGTTCGGCGCGCTCGCGGAACTCGCACAAGGGGATCAAGAAGACGACGCCGTCGACCTGGTGGACTGGGTGGCGCTGAACCTGTCGCCGCGCATCTTGTCGGGCATCGCCAAGCTTGGCTTTGCCAAGCCGACGGCAATTCAGACGATGGCGATCCCCGAGATTATGGCCGGCGAGGACGTCATTGGCAAGGCACAGACGGGGTCGGGCAAGACGCTGGCCTTCGGGATCCCCGTCGTCGAGAAGTGGCTCGAGACACACGACGACGAGCAAGCCGCGGACGGCGACGACACGGAAGAGAAGAGTCCGATGGCTCTGGTCCTTTCCCCGACGAGAGAACTGGCCAAGCAGTTGGGCGACCACCTCAAGGCGCTGTGCGACGGCCTCGCCGCGGCACCATACGTGTGCGTCGTGACGGGCGGGCTGAGCATCCAGAAGCAGCAGCGGCAGCTGGCCAAGGCGGACATCATTATTGGCACCCCGGGCCGGCTGTGGGAAGTCATGGACGGCGACATGGCGCTGCAGGAGTCGCTGACGTGCATCAAGTTCCTGGTGGTTGACGAGGCGGACCGGCTGTTCAAGGTGGGTCAGTTCAAGGAGGCCGAGGATATCATCGGTGCCCTGGACCGGCGAGCTCCCGAGGCCGGGGAGGAAGACGACGAGGGCGAGGACGAGTTGCCGCCGAGACAGACGCTCGTCTTCTCGGCCACGTTTGACAAGGACCTGCAGACGAAGCTTGCTGGCAAGGGCAGGTCGGGCACGGCGGGCACGGCCGAGGACAAGATGGCATATCTGATGAAGTGCCTCAAGTTTCGGCGAGAGCCCAAGTTTCTTGACGCCAATCCTGTTAGCCAACTGGCCGACAAACTGCGCGAGGGCCTGATTGAGTGCGGCGCCATGGAAAAGGTAAGCTTCCAGCCTTCCATGTGCAGATGCTGTGCAGACACGACTGCATCTCACTCGGGGTTTTGGAGACGAAGCCTTGCTGACATTTTCCCTAGGATCTCTACCTGTACGCAGTCCTTGTCCTCAACCCCGGCCGTCGCACCCTCGTCTTTACAAACTCCATCTCGGCCGTCCGACGCCTCACGCCCTTGCTGAGCAACCTCAACCTGACGGTGCTACCGCTGCACTCCCAGATGGCGCAAAAGGCGCGGATGCGCTCGCTTGAGCGCTTCACCGAGTCGCGCAACTCAATCCTCGTCGCGACCGACGTGGCGGCGCGCGGCCTCGACATTGACCAGGTCGAGCAGGTTATTCACTACCACGTGCCGCGCACGGCCGACACGTACATTCACCGCTCCGGTCGGACGGCCCGCGGTGAGCGTGGCGGCGTCAGCGTCCTGCTGTGCTCGCCCGAGGAGGTGCTGCCGACGCGCAGGCTGGCGGCCAAAGTCCACGCCAAGCGCAGCTCCACTGGGGCGCGTCGTCAGCACGTCATCCAGGCGCTGCCCGTGGACCGCAAGGTGGCGGCGCGCCTGCGGCCTCGGGTCGACCTGTCGAAGCGCCTAGCCGACGCGGTGCTGGCCAAGGAAAAGGCGCACGGCGACGAGGCGTGGCTGCGGGCTGCCGCCGAGGACCTAGGCGTCGAGTACGACGCCGACGACTTTGATGACGGCGGCCTCGGCGGCGGCAGGGGCGGACGCGGCGGTGGGCGGAAGCGCAAGGAAAAGGAGGCGCGCGCGCTGAGCAAGGCGGAGATGGGGGCGCTGCGGGCGCAGCTTCGCGAGGAGCTGAGTCGGAGGGTCAATCTCGGGGTGAGCGAGCGGTACATTACCGGCGGACGGGTCGATGTGGCGGCGCTGCTCCGGGAGCGCGAGGCCGGGGCGAACGGCATCTTTCTCGGGGGCGACAACCTGGGGCTGGGGCTGTAGAGGGGGGCATAGGTGATGGGCGGATAGACTCACGGACGGAGAAAGAGAGGGCATTCGACAATCGAGGCGGATCATCTATTTATCACGGTTTCGACGGCGCCTACGCAGGCCTGCTTCATCATGTCCCGAAGATCGAGTCAGGCGTGACCGGGACGGGGGGATTGCGCTTCTCAGGCACAGCGCAGTCATTGCAGAAGGACTAGCCCTCTGCCATACCTGAGCTCCGCCGACCCCGGGTGTTACTGTCGGAGGGGGCTCCGGCTTGTCTGACGAGAAGCGTTCCGGACCTGCTGAGACCGCCGAGGGCTTCGGGACCCGCCCCGGACCGACAGTGCAGGTATACCGGGCCAAGGCGCTGTGTGGTTTACTGCTGAGAAGGATGCGATGAGTTTTTTTGACGTTTTCTTGTGCTGGTCGTCCTAGAATACAAACAAACCATCAGTAACTTACCTCGACAGTCAATTGTTTCCGTACGACAATAGGGTGACACCAATGCTCGACTTGCACGGCCTTTTCCGCAGGCTTCAATTTGCCAATGCCGATGGGATAATTATCCTGCGTGCTGTGGAACGCTTGTCCTAGTAATCAAGGCCCGAGTTATGCCGCGTGAGCTTTGTTGGGAAGGATGGGGGCGTGGCATGGCTTTCATAATGACTTCAAGCATGGAGAAGCATCCTTTACCAAGGAACACCACTGTCGAGCTGGGGGACGCCGTTTAACCAGGCAAAGGCGGAAGGCTCCAACAGATGCCTCTATTGGCGCGGTATAGTCTTGCAACTGCTGACAGCCACCTATTTTCGACTCCAGTGGTCCACATGGCTTCTGTCAAATGCAAAATAGAGGAATTCTGATTTTACAATTCAATAGCCTTCGTGTGTTTGGTATACAAAGCCCCTCTCATCGTCTAATAAACAACGCCCTTCAAGTCTATGTGTCCAGTCCCTATATTCGTAAATTCGCTCTCACGTTTGATAAACCAGCCGCATCCTGTCTATCATCCCGCAAACACGATAGCGTTGGGGCTGTGGCGGGACGCATGATGAAATGAGACAAGTTCCAAAGGCAGGAAGCAAATTGGTTGGTGGTCTTGAAGAAATGCGCTGATGCTTCTGTTGCTGTCTTCATGATGGTGAGCTGTCCCAGGCAGGGGGTTTATAGTTGCAGCATTTCACACACAACCATACCCCATCGGTCCCCCTTCCGACTCGAGCTGATCGACTCGTGCTCAGACGCCAACCAAGATGCCCACGACATGCCCCATCACAACCATAGGCCACCGTAGCAAGTACAGCTCACGGCCGTCCGTCGGAGCACAGCCGCAGAGACGCACGAGATTGTCAAGACGAGCTGCATTCGGAGCCTCGTTAACATAAGTTGACCCGATGCTCCGGGCTGTGAGGCGGGATGAGGCTCGGTGGGGGGGGGGCAGCAGAGGATCAACCTCACTGCCTCCATTCGACAGTGGTCTGGCGGGACAGGCAAACCAAATCTCGAGGCCGTGATGATTACTCAACACCGTTCACAAAGCTAGTGCATAACCCTCGGACCAGGTCAGGGGTTCGGGCATCGACGGAGGTTAAGCAGGGACAAGAGTCACAAGACAAGCCGGTTCAGTGGCTCATGGCTGCTGGGCCCGAAGACAAAGTTAATAGCGATGCGGCCCCGTCAGGCAGAGTCGCATTAAGGCTGAATTATCAAAGCGCTCCGCGTTGAGGCTCCAGCCGCCAGGCATTTGCGAAGAAACGTGAAGCTACCGAGCACTTCACAACGCCGTGGGAGGGCCGGGTTTGCCTCGCATACGTGCTTAACACTGCTACCTGTCTGGAATTTGCTGGTGCCTGAACAGGCCTTGTGCTTTACTTCTATAGACGGCTGCGGGGTGTCTTGCTTGCTTAAGCAGCTTGTTCTTCTAGATAATCACCGAGTAAGTTGCTGATGCCATCAACAGTCAATGGATGAATGGTGAGTTCATGACGCCAAGCTGATTTTGAATTGAGGTCTGTTGCACCACGTCCAGAGAGCTATAAAGCCGACAGGTTTATTGGGCAAAGAGCCACGGATGCATGAAGGTGTCTAGAGTTTAGGTTGAAACAGGAAATGTTGCGGCTTTCCGATTTCAGGCAAATACCCACGATATTTCTCTTCGCGCCCATCCCACAAAACCCATCATCTACACGCGGTCTTCAACGTCATGTCAGCTCCAAGGCACCGGTCCGTCCAAGCCATGCTCGTACCCGTTTGGGGGGGGCACGCAGGCGAGATGGCAAGGCCGCGACATACGCCCAGGAAAGGTGCTTGTCAAGGGGCACGTGGTGTCGGCCGCATCAATGATGCAAATCTTCGAGCGCCTTCTACTTTTGCCTGGGCAAGCCATCGATGCCTTTTCGCAGATGGGTACCCAAGGAGGTCACGACCAATCTGACAGGCACGGAGAGACGGCACGAGGATCAAGCCTAGCTGTCTCGTTTCGGGATTTCCGACTCGTCTGTCCTCTTACGCCGAATCTCAATGCGCGCCCCGAGCGGTGGGATGTTGGTGGCGCCGATCCAGCGGGGCTGTGGCCGCTGCGGTAGGCTCTTGAAGTCGTAGTTGAGGAGCAGGTGCGCCATGATGAGCTTGAGCTCGTGCGCAACAAAGAAGCGTCCAGGGCTGGTGAAAGGGGTCGGTAAGCAGCGGTATCCTTCCGAAGAGAGGGGGGAGAGAATGGAGGGTTTCAGGGTGACAATTACCCCCCTTTTAGAGGTTTGCAAGTTGCATAAGCAGGGGTGTGGGAAAGGGATCTCACCATGCGTGTCTCCCGTGGCCAAAGGCAAAGTGCCGATCGCTCGTCGTCACCATGCCCAGGGCCCTCGCTGCCGTGGTCTCCTCCTCGTCGCCGTTGTCGCGAGGAGGCACATTTCCGCTTCCGCTTCCGCTTCCGCTTGCACCGCCACGGGCGCCCTCGCGGATGCGGGCAAAGCGCAGCGGGTCGTAGGCGCGGGCGTTGGAGTGCAGGTCGTCGTCGTGGTGGGTGCCCTCGAGGTTGACGGTGACAAAGGCGCCCCGGGGCAGCGTCCAGTCAAAGTCCGGATGCCGCAGGCCGCGCGGCGCCACAACGACGCGCTCGATGAGCGTGTCGGCAAAGTTGCTGACGCGCTGCGACTCGCGGATCGACGAGTCGAGCCGCATGAGCGACGCCAGCGCCGCCTTTGTCCACGCGCCCCCCGGCGACGCCGGCATGTGCGCGCGCACCTCGGCGCCCAGCACATCGAGGATGCCCTCCTCGGGCGGCGTCGACAGCAGGTCCAACATCCACGAGTGGCCCGTCAGCACCGTCGTGTGAATTGAGGCAAACTCGAGCGGCAGCAGCCGCAGCGAAATGGTGATGGGGTCCAAGTCCGACGTCCGGCCCTCTTTCATGGCCAGCCGGATCAGCCAGGTGATGAAGTCCTCGGGCGCAGCCCAGTCTTTGTACTCCAGGTCCCCGCGCGCCATGCGGCCCATGTCCTCGAGCCGCTTCTCGATGACGGGGCCGACAGTTCGGTGCGCCCGCCGCCATTGCAGCCAGTTGGGTATGGCCAGAAGGCGGCCGACGAACGGGTGCAGGGCCCGCGGACACAGCCCCAAAAGAATGCAGTTGCGGACAACGGTGTCGGTAAAAGCCACCATGGCCTTGAGGAAGCCTTCGTCGCGGCTGACGGCGCGGCCAGCGAGCATCATGTTTGTGACGCGCGGCACAATCTCGAGCCAAAGGTCCCATAGATTGACGCTCACCCACTCGTCCTCGGTGACGTGGCCCAGCGCCAGGCCCGCCGCGTGTTGAATCTCGTCGTCGACGGCCGGGATGAGGCCCGGCAAGTTGCGCGGTAGCGACTTGTGGACGACGCGGCCGCCGAAGCCATCGTGAGCGACCTTGCGGCTGAGGAAGTTGTAGTCGCCGTAAAGAATTTCGTTGTGCGCTCGGTGTGCGCTCAGCACGTCGTCCGGCTGCTCAACCAGCCACGAGACAAGGGATTGCGGCAACACAATGTCCGCGTGGCGTGAGATGGCGGCCGGGACGGCAAAGGGTAATCCCTTCTTATTATACTAGAGACCGTCGTGTTGTAAGAATCTGAACGCCATCTGGCATGACGAAGCCTACAAGCGGCGCGTTCGTACCTTGGCGTAGCCCTCCTCGACCCATGCTTTGTGGCTCGTAAAATAGGCAATGCTATTCCTCAGATGGGCCCAGATTCCATGACCAAAGCCAAAGGCAGGGATTTGCTCCGGGCAGCGTGGCAGCGTCGCAAAGTCGACGACGAAGCACGCCACCAACAGCAGCACAGAGTATCCCGCGACGCGCCCCCACGCCACGGCGCCCAGCAGCTCGGATAGTGCCATGCGGTCGATGCCCGTGCTGCAAGGCTGTAGGTTTATGGGAGACTCGTCGAGGCTCGTGGCGCCTGCTTGTTTCTCTAGGCACTCGTGCGACCCCGGTCGCCTTCTCGGCAGCTTCGCAGTTGTCCGGCCGAGGATGTCGAACGTGCCGCCAAGTCGTCGCGCGCTCGTACCAGATCGCAGCCAACAGTTGTTAATCCAGCCCGGGCCGAGGAAACAAACCAGACAGGATGTGAGGGTGGGACCAAAGGGGGCGATGATGTTTAGCTCAGGTCCAGTTAAGCACGCCTCGATGACGGCTCGTGCTCGGAGAATTGGAGCGACTGCAGCCCTGGCACTCGACCCGGCCATTCCCGATACGTCAACGCTTGTCTTCGTTCCTTCGTGCTCCCGGCTCCAGATCCATGCAAGCTTGGGATTTCGAGTTTGGACTAAGTTACTCCGTAAACTGAGACATCCAGGGATGGACCCCGCGACCAAGAGCCAATGGGCGAGAGAGCACCTGAATGGGATGCAAGACGCGGGGCTCCGAGGCTCTGGACACACGTATTTTCTGACGGCATAAGACAGCAGTCTCTTAGACGGCCCAGAGTCGGTGACTTTGGAAATGTCGTGTCTTTGTGGTTCTCTGTGCTCGGGATCGTCACGCCTCTCATTCGGGCCAAATAGGCGATTTGACAATACTCGTGGCGTCTGGTGGAAGCTATTCCGGGCCCTCGTCACGTCCGCCAAAGTCAGTTGTCCACAGACCAATCATGGCCGACATGTTTCCTCATTTAATCTGTCCGTTAGCCATACACATACATGTCATCACTACATGCAGAATGCGCTCCTATCAGAGCTCTTCGTCTGGCTTGCTGTTGTGTCCGTCGGTGGACATCAGCGGGATGGGCCTGCAGCCGCCGTCGGCTGCGTTGCCGAGCATCCGATAGTACGCCTCGGTGCGGGTCACCGAGTCCTGCACATGAAGCGTCGATATGAGAGAGTCCTCGGTCTGTTGCGAGTCGTTGCCATCGACATCTTCCGACTCCTCACTGGCTTCGGCTCGCTCATCATGTTTGCGCTTCCGCGTCAAAGCCACTCCGTCGTTACGTTTGCTTTCGTCTCCGTCCACCGCTGCCTTGGCTTCTAGCCGACGGTCACAGCCGCCTATTCTCGCCTCCGCTTCACTTGCTTGGCCCTGCGGTTCCAGTGGTTGCGGATCATACCGTGGCTGACACAAGGCGCTCGAGGGCGCCTCGAGTGGTGAAGCATCGCGCGTAAAAGAAAGATCCTTTCTCGGCGTGGAATCTGCCATTTGCGACTCGGAAGCCCGCGATGCCCCCACAAGCGCAACTCTTGGCGCGAAAGCAGCCAGTTTCAGATCATGTTGGAAGACT